>NC_056697.1:1110000-1410000 GCF_018350215.1 Panthera leo | reverse complement strand
CTTAAATGTCATCTTGTCTCCCCATCACCAGGCAGCAGCTGAAACTTCTCTCCTCACCTTTCAACCTGCCAGCTGTTGTCTGCTTCCGAGTTCCCTGATGTCTCAAGTTGGAGCCTTTGAAATTCATTACTCAGCCGAGGGTTCTGCGGGAGTTTCTACCCACATTTTGATTCTCTGCCCACCCCCCCACCCCCGCCCCATGGCCTTTCAGTGCCGTAGATTCCAGCTGCGTTAACAGCCCCAAACTCTGCCTTTTGAGTCCTCAGCTCATCTCTCTCTGACTTTCTGAGTAAGCTCTGCACCTGTGCACCTTGCAACCTGAGAAGTACCCCCGGGGCGGGCAGTGGGGGGAGGTGGGAAGGAGAAATGAGAACTGTCTTTGGCATACCAGGATCTGTGGTGATTCTCTGCTAAGCTACAGAGGTGAGGAGCCTGAACAAAAGAGAACATTAATCTGCTTTATGCTGGCAATTTCCATAATGAGGGAAACAGCCAACATCATGTTGGATACTTGCTGTCTACCAAGTAATGTAAAAAGCTCGTTATATGTATTGACTCACGTTTCCTGTCCTTTGAGGTAAGTATGACCACTAGATGTGTTTTCCAAATGAGGAAAGTGGGGCCGTAAAGCGTTTAGGGTAGTGGCTGTCCTTCACGTACTTAGTAAGTGGAGGTGTTGGGATTTGAACTCGACGTCCAGGAATGAACTCAGAAATAAGTGAGATCCTTGGGGGTGGGGAGATGGGGCGGGGTGGAGAGTGGCGGGGAGGAGGAAGAGAAAGAAATAGCTGAAGCGTCTTGGCAGATGGGAGTTGCGTTGGGTGCCCATCGGCCGCTGGTTTGTGTAGTGTAGTCTGTTCTGTCCCCCGGAAGACCTGTTACATACTCACCTGGCTTGTAGGTGAGTGTGTGCTGTGGGTTCACATGTGGGTGAGGACAAAGGTAGCATTCCGTGCCTCCGTCAATGGGACAAAATGATGGCAAGAAAGACACAGTGGCATGACCACCCTTTCCCTCTTCATGTCCGGAGAAACTCAGCAGGGTAGACCACCCGCCCCCCCCCCCAAGAGCCCTGAAAGTGCCCCCAAGAGCTGGGGAGGACTCTAGGGGGTCCGCACAGCTCACGACCAGGGCTCGGATCCTTCAAATCCGGAACGTCACCCCAGGAGGAAGCGTGAGCCAGCTGCCGTTGGGTTCTGTGTATGTATCATCGACCCGCACGGCGTTGGGTTTTCCCTTTCGCTTCTGCCTAGCGTCTTGCTGTCCCCCGTTTTATCCTGTTGGACGTCTTTCTCTGTTAACAACTAGAAGGGCTTATTTTTGTGGCCATCTACCCCTCCATTGTGGAGACGCACCAAACCCTTTGCCTAATTTCTTATCAACGCATCTTTTTAGGAGTTTTCGTTACCGTTCATGCTTGACGGCCTTGTATCTTTGCACGCTTTTTCACATTCCGTGTGTTTTCCTGCGGAACTGCTCATCTGGGTGATGATTGGCCACTCGGCGGAGCCACGTTGGAAGAGGGCGGAATGTGCCCAGTGACATGGGGTCTTTGCAGCAGCTTGCTGTGGGAGCCCGAGGTAGGGATGCCTCTCTGCCCGGGTTACTGGGCTGCCCGTCTCCGCGTGCCCTGAGTAGCCTTCTTATGTGGAGCTCACCTACACGGATGGGCAGCTGTGTCTTGGGGCTGCTTCAGCATTTTTCTGCTTCCCTAACATACGTGTCATCGCCCCCCAGCCCAGAACCTGCCGATAAGCCCGGGCGTGGACGGGGAAGGTTTCCCCTGGGGTTGAAGTGCTTGGCATACCTGTCCCTCGGTCACTTACCTCATGGCCATCCCAGGCGTGGGCTTTGCCTGTCACACACCTGCCCTGACTCGTCCTTTGAGCGTTCCAAGTATTAACTGATGACGTGTTCTCACCCGTCCGTGCTGGAGAGACAATGAAAGGGCTGATGTGGTCGCCCGGGATGGCAAGCATTTCCTAAATGTGCCGTCTTTGAGCTGGCTTCCCGTCTCCAGTTTTCCGGGGGTGCACCTGTGTGTAGGAATCTCATCTTACAGACTGACCCTTCCTAGTCAGAGCAAATTCCACACCTAATCTGCTTATACGATGAAAGATCAGAATGCATTTTAAAAACTTCCTTTTGGGAAACAAGTCACAAAAAGCCCTCTTACCTGAAACGCACCTCGAATCTCTGGTTTTATTATAAAATAAAATGATCAGATTTTAATTGTGGAGTTTGAAGGCTTATAGAAAATTGAGCACGAAATGCGGAGAATGGCCGTCCACCGGCCGCCATAGTTTGGATGATTATTGACATCTTGCATGTAGAGGGCCCATCTGCTAGAGTCAGGGGAGAATACAGACACAGTATTGTTCCTGGAAGTCCATGGTTTGCACTGAGATCAGTCTTGCTGTTGTGCATTCTGTGGGTTGGGAGACACCCACGGTGGCATGGACCCATTGTTGTGTGTCCTACGGAGTGGAGTCACTGCCCTGAAAATCCACCCACTCACCCCTCGCCTCCTCCAACCCCCGGTGACCAGCGAACGTCTTACTTTCTGCATGGTTTCGCCTCCTCCAGAATGTTCTAGAGCTGGGATCATAGAGGACCCAGCATTTACAGACCAGCTTACTCATGAGCGTTAATGGTTCCTTCATATCCTTTCGTGCCTGCAAAGCTCTGTGCTTTCTAGAGCTGCATCGATATTTTTACGAAGGACGATCAGCCCTCCATGCAGGACTCCGAATGCTCACGAAGAAGCACATCCCCGTGCAGAGCTGGGGGTGGGGGGTTTACGCTGAGGACGATGAGTGCCCGTGTGCAATGTCCTCACTTGTTCAAAATCCAGCTCTCATGTCACAAAGGACAGCTGGGGTCAGCGTCCGGGTGTGCTTTTAGGGTCAGGGTCAGGGTTAAGTCAGGGTTGGGTCAGGGTTGGGGTTGGGGTCAGTTTTATGGTGAGGGTTATGGTTAGCTTTAGGGTTATGGTTAGGGTTTCATTAAGGTCAAGGTTAGGTGTATGGTCAGTCTTATGAACAGGTGTTTCAGGTTAGGGTTATGGTGAAGGGTAGGGTGACTGTCACGGTTATGCTCAGAGGAGGGTATAGGGTTAGGGTCAGGGTTACAGGTTAGGATTAGGGTTAGAGGATAGGGTTAGGGTTAGGGTTAGGGTTATGGTGGAGGTCAGGCTTAGTGCCAGGGTTATGCTCAGAGTACGGTTAGGGGTTAGGGTTAGGGTTAGGGGCAGCCTTAGGGGTAGGATGACGTTTCGCATTGGGTTTTGGAGTTAGGGTTATGCTCAGGGTAGAGTATAGGTTTAGGGTGATGTTGAAGGTTTGGTTTATGCTTAGACTGGGAATTGGTGTAGGGTGAGGGTTGAATAATGGGTAAGGTCATGGATTGGTTATGACCAGGGTTCCCGTTAATGTTAGTCCAGGTTGAGGGTGAGGCTTAGGGCGGGTCTGTGTCTCGTCTTAGCGTTAAGATGAAGTTTGAGGCTATAGGATCGTTTTCAAGTTCATCATTATGGTCAAAGTAATGTGATTCAGAAGTCAGATGTTGGGCATCCATCTTAGTGTTAATGGCTTTTCTCATGTTCGCATCACGGTGTGCATCTCATCAGAGTCCAAATGAAGGTTCGGCTCACATTGGGGGTTCGGGTTCGGGTTCGGGTTAGGTTTTAGGGTTAGGGTTAGGGTTATTGTTAGGATTACGGTTAGTGTTAATGTTAGAGTTTTAGGGTTAGTGTTAGGGCTACGTTTAGGCTTAGGGTTAAGGTTACGGGTTAGGGTTACGGCTTGGGTTTGGGTAGGTTCGTTGTCATTTAATATCAATTTGTTTTGACTCGTAAGGTTAGAGGTTCGCAGTTTCTGATGCTGCATAGTGAGTGTGAAAGTCTGACCCCACTGTGGGCTGAATGTCTGCAAGGAGTTTGATCCCATGTTGTTTGTTACATCATTTCCGGATATTAGCCATCTGTCATTATTGAGCACACACTTTTCTCCTTTATTTTACGGGATGCCTTCTTTACTTGAAGGTATTTTCTTCTCTATCCATCTTCACTGGGGTCTGGAGTGAGGCCGTGCTGTTCCCTCCAGCCCGTTCCCATGGGTCATGGTTAGAAGGGCTGGTAGCTGATTTCCCGATCTCGTATCATCTTCTGTGCCAATAGTACATGTCAGGAACACCTCTCAATGTCACCGAACGGGGTTGTTTTACAAGTCAATTTCCCACAAGGTTATCGCGTGCTTTTCGCGGTGACTGTTGTATGAGCTATTTCACAGATAAGAGATAATGAGTGTTGTTGAAACAGTCACAAGGTGCTTTTTCGGCTTGGCTGCTTGAGAGAGCCTTATCCTGGCTGCTTTCTGGCGTGGTGACTGTGACACAGAAGTCACCTTGTGGACTGCGGGAGCCCTCTGATGGCCACACCAAGCACGTCCTGGTGGTTTAGGGTTACGGTTAGCATTTGAGTTAGGCTTGGGTTTGGGTCAGGGTTCGAGTTTTAGGGTTAGGGTTAGGGTTAGGGGTTAGGGGTTAGGGTTAGGGTTAGGTTTAGGGTTAGGGACCCCCCACCGTCCACAACGTGACTTCTGTGTCATAGACACCACACCAGAAGGCAGTCAGGATAAGGCTCTCTCAAGCAGCCAAGCCGAAGAAGAAAAAATGTTCGTGACTATTTCAACAACACTCATTATGGATGCTTTTTTGGGCTGATTGATGGCCCCCCAAGAGGACATCATTGATGGATGGATGGAAACACAGAATGTGTTCCATGCACACGATAGAATATGACTCGGCCTTGAAAAGTAAGGACGTGTTGAACCTGCTACAACGTACATGAATCTCGGGGACTTGATGGTCAGTGACTTGAGCCAGACACTGAAAGACAGTCCTGTGTGATCGCACGTATATGGTGTCTGTAGTGGGGACTCACCCATAGGTCTCACTCACCTCTATAGACCACAGACCTATTGCTGTCACAAACCAGGGGCTTCCTCAGGAGGGAGCCGGGCACTTGTGCTCTCTCTGCCCTGGCAGGTAACGAGTTTCAGGTTCTGGGCGTCCCGGGGGGTTCCTTCCCTTCCTTCCAGGGGTGAATGGGGGTCCACTGCAGGCAACTGCTTTCTCTGGCTGATTCTTTTCTAGGAATTCGTCCTTCCCCCAACTCAACACCGGACGCTTTGCACATCTTTGGTCTGGCTGAGCTCTCAGATTTGGGGGACCCACCTCACCCCCACATATTTACTTTTAATGATTAAAAAATACAAAGTTCTGTATACCCAAACACATTAATTTTTGAAAGCTTGCCTTGTAAAACACATCCACAGAGAAACTCACAGCCAGTGAGACAATATTTTATAAACAATAAAAATGGAATCTCTTGCATTTCTGTTCTGTGCCACCATCTAAGGAATACAGCCAAACATATGAAGATAATTTATACAGCTGTAAGTTGTCGAGCTAGAAAGAAATGGTGGTGGGCGGGGGGAGAGGGGGTCAGGCGGGCGGCGAAAATGTGTCTGGGCACCCAGGAACTGAAGTACAAATTAGGGATTAGGTAAATGGAAGTATTTGTGTAGAAATGAAACATCAATGGGAACAGAGAAGCCACAAACAAAGTTAATAATCATTTCCTTAAAAAATGAGAGTAATAATTCACCGACCAATTATGAATCCTCTGCCCTACAAGACAAGCAAGAATAAATTAAGTGGGGCTTGGAACAAGAAAGAGGAAATAACATCTAATAAAATGTGATTTAAATTTGGGCGAAGAGTAATTTATTCTTGACTCTGGGCTAATATCTTTGATTACCAGTTAGAAAAGGATGTCTCATTCCAAAAAAAGAAAGAAAAAAAAAAGAAAAAAATGGAATTTTCCCAAGTTGATGCAGATAGAAATAGAAATCACAAACAGATTAGCAATCTGTTGAAATAGCAAATGTCAGAGCTCTCCACCAAAAAGCTTCTTGCTTGGGATGGATTTCCTTTGTCGTTTCCCTAAGCCTCCAAGGATGGTGTAGACCAAGGACTGCAGGCCACCATCCCGGGCTAAAGCTGGCCCTCCACCTGTTTATACCAATAAAGTTTTATCGACACACGGGCTGCACCCGTTCATTCACTGGTTGTCTGTGGCTGTCCCTTCTAGGACCAGAGCTGAAGCGTTCAGCCCACGAAGCCTCATTACTCCCTGGCCCCTAATGACAAAAGTCTGCCAGTCCTTGGTTTCTGCCATTCCAAGGGACCAGACCCACCAGGGTTACTCCAAGTGTTAAATAGAAGAAACTGTGTTTTCTTCCCAAAAGGGCAAGGGAACTGTGTTCCCGAAGCCAAGTCACAGAGCAACCCTGCTGACCAACGTAGAGACAGAGTGTGTAGTTTAACGTTAACTACTGAGCAGCCTTCCAGGTGGACGAATGCGCCTTGATGCATTGGCAAAGCACCCTGGATGATCCCGTATCCCTTAGTGAGTAAACCTCTAAAGACATTAATTTGGGTACAGCACCTGGGAGGCAGAAGGGGGTTGGTCTACACCTGGAGCATACATTGGCTGGATCACAGGTGGATTTCTGGGCAACCCTGTGGCTGGTTGATTGGTTCCGCCTGCTGGAGTAGATGAGAGGAGAGTGATCCAGGAGGAAGGCTGTCTCTGATCCATTCGTCCTATCTCTCTGCTGCGGTTGCCGGGGAAGGATTTGGGTCACATGCCACGTTCTTGCCCTTCTGGGCAATTGTCTCGGAGCCTCGATGAACCGTGGCCCCGTGGAGGCATTGCCCGGCAAAGACTGTCTTCGTAGCATCCGATGGCGTTTGGGTTCTTGCCCACGTGCAATTTGCATTCCAGCCGCAGAGGTGAATTAATGCCGTAATACCTACTTACCTGAGCTAATAGAATTATGATAAACACTCTAACGTCTTAAAAGATTTGGTTGCGTCACCTGCTTCGATGCTGTCGCCTCTGATTTTCCATCTACTACCTGCTTCGCTCGTCCGCAGCCTCTCCTTTCTTGACTGGCCCGTTACGCCTCCTCCCTCCGCGCCTGATCCCCGCATCTCCCACGAGAAACACACCTGCCCCTGGCCATCGCGTCCCCGCGATCATGGTGCCAGCTCTCGGTGAGCTGTTTGTCTCCAAAAGCCCTGCCCCCTAGAGCTCTCTGCCCCTGAACTGGACACCTTCCTCCTGCCTGTTTTGGTCCGTGTTGCATCACCTTCTGGCTGTAGGCGAGACCCTGGGGTTTCCCTGATGGTCTCGTCCACCTTTCCATCTTCAATCAGTAACTGAACGCTTTGCACCCACCTCGTGAACATGTCTCAAAGACCTCCATCCTTTGTCTTGGTGCCGCGATGCTACCCTGGGTCACACCTGTCCTGGTCCATCACACAGCCTCCTGGCTGGCCTCCCACGTCCAGCTTCTCCCCGGTCTGGACTCCAGAGGTGTGCCGCCACCTTACCTGCTTAGATGTGGGCGGACGAGGTTTCCTGCCTCCCTTCTGTCGCTCCACCCTTGCCCGTGTTGTTCTTGCTTCTTGCTTCTTGGTCTCCCGCTCGGGACCATCCCAACCCTACCCAGCCTAGAGTTCTCAGCTTCCACACAAGACCTGGGTCCTGCCCTCGGGTGCCTTCCCTCCCTGCTCCTGTAACCCCTCCCTTATCACCGACCTCACACATTGTGCTGCATCAGGGAACATCTTGCGGGCGATGATGGTGATGGTACTGATCGTCACTCTCTTACCTACCACGGTGATTATCACGTACGATCACAGGGTTTGGGACTTCGTGCCCAGAGACTCTATTCTCTTCCTGCTGTGCCACAGGAGAGCATCATTCATTCTGTGGCTCCACGCTGTGCCCTGTGTTGGGATCACATCTAACTCAAGATGATTGTCAGAACGAATGTCGGCAGGAGCTAATGCGTCTTGCCAGTTTGACCTTGGACACTCTGTTTCCTTAATTTCTAAGTCTTTTCCCCTGAGCTGAAAGTTTGCAGCTTTGACTCAAGCCGAGAGCACAGTCTTTCCAAACACCTGACAGAACACTTACTTTTAAAGCCCTTCCTCGGGGAAATGAGTTGGGTCCCATTTCACTCTCGCCTGTGGCCACAGGCACGGAGAGAGAGGCAGCACACTTCCAAGGAAATGTGAGCAAAGAGAATCGATTTTCTCTTCATTCTGGCCAGGGAAGGACCAGTCGGAAAGTTATAACGAGATTCAAGGTGGGTGATTGCTTCCTTCCTCCCCGCCTGCCTTTTTTTTTTTTTTTTGGAGTCCTTTTTTATTGAAATCTGAATGCTTCCTACTACCCGTGGGAAGTGTTTCCTACAGTGTTGAAGCACATTTTCAGTGCGTCTATCTCCCAGCTGATTTTCTGGTTTGGGATGGGGCCACTGTAAGGCCACCGAAGGCTAATGATGAACACACTTCCCTGGATAATTGGTGAGGTCCACTCTTGGTTGGGAACATCTCCGCCGTAGGCGAGTGTCTGTACACAGTCCTGTGGCCCAGCCATCTGAGCCCCTGTCACTGCAAAGTTCTCATCCTGGGGGAGCTGGCCGGGGGTCCCCGCCTCCCCGCCCGCCTTGCACAGCTGACGCCAGCCTTCACGCCGAGCGGACTGACACGTGATCCTGCCTCCTCGCTCAGGCAAACAAGGGCTGTGCTGGAGGGACATCCGAGATCCCTTCTCCGAGGAGGGGGGGTTGTGTTCCTAAACATTTTCCTTAAGCCAGACGCGTCTAGGGCAGCCCATAGGACCTCTCCAAGCATCCCGCCCTCTGCAGGTGACGGCGATGCTCTCGGCCATCCGAGCCGTGGTTGACACAGAGAGAATGCTTCCCCGTCGAGCTGACTCTTCCCCAGCTTCCCAGTGTAGGCAACGCAGCTTGGGGACAGCACCACACTCCAGCCACCTGCCGGGACTCCAATTTCCCATGTCCAGAATCAATTCACGCACCTCCCAGGAGAATTCGCATCACGCCAGACATCTTCCTGGCTTGCCTTTGGCTGTGGCTCCTTCCCAGGGACCTGGGAAGATATACCCGTGGACGTCTGCAGATGTCTCCTCCCTCTGTGGCTTCATGCGGACGTACGTGCTTTATTGAATGCTCTGCCCGCCATGGCTTTCTGCGTCTGGGGCGGGCCTGAAGTCTCGGCCAAGCCTGGAGAGCAGCTGCTCGGAACCAAAGGGGCTTCAAGACGAGACTTTTCCAGAGCTCACTCTGACCCAGCTGACAAATCACGTTTGTCACGGTCTCCTGTAGGTGACCGACAATGCAGGACACGTGCGTGCAGCATCTCATGGCTGGTATCCAGACGTCCTTCTCGTGCTTCCCTTTGTTTCGTGGTTTTCTTAGAAAATTTTTTTGCATTTATTAAGTTTTGAGAGAGAGACAGAGACAGACAGAGACAGAGTGTGAGTGGGGGAGGTGCAGAGAGAGAGGGAGACACAGAATCCAAAGCAGGCTCCAGGCTCCGAGCTGTCAGCGCAGAGCCTGATGCAGGGGTTGAACCCATGAACCGTGAGACCATGAGCTGACCCACAGTCCGACACTCAACCGACTGAGCCCCGAGGTGCCCCTGGCACTTAGCTTTCACTTTGGATTAATCCTTCTTTGCTCACATCTTTGTGCGTAATAGCTACATGGGAGCCAAAACAAGTAATGCATTTCAAAACAAAACACACGTTGTATCTAGTGCGGTGTATAATTCCCCTTTCGTGGAAATCACCAGGTAACTCTCAGAAATGTGTCATCACAGCTCATCTTACAAGATGCGTCAGTGTCCTGGGGCTGTTGGAATGAATCCGTGCAAATTGGGCAGCTTACAACAGAAGGAATTGATCCTTTCCCAGTTCTGGAGGTCAGAGGTCTGAGATCCAGGCAGGGCAGGGCCGCTGATATCCAGGCAGGGAAAGGCTGCTGAAATCCAGGCAGGGAAAGGCCGCTGAGATCCAGGAGGGGCAGAGACGCTGAGATCCAGGCAGGGCAGGCCCACTGAGATCCAGGAGGGGCAGGACCACTGACATCCAGGCAGGGCAGGACCCCTGAGATTCAGGCAGGGCAGGGCCACTGAGACCCAGGAGGGGCAGGGCCGCTGAGATCCAGGCAGGGCAGGGCTGCTGAGATCCAGGAGGGGCAGGGCCACTGACATCCAGGAGGGGCAGGACCACTGAGATCCAGGCAGGGCAGGGCCACTGAGATCCAGGAGGGGCAGGGCCCCTGAGATCCAGGAGGGGCAGGGCCCCTGAGATCCAGGCAGGGCAGGGCCACTGAGATCCAGGCAGGGCAGGGCCGCTGAGATCCAGGAGGGGCAGGACCACTGAGATCCAGGCAGGGCAGGGCCACTGAGATCCAGGCAGGGCAGGGCCGCTGAGATCCAGGCGGGGCAGGACCGCTGAGATCCAGGAGGGGCAGGGCCACTGAGATCCAGGCAGGGCAGGGCCCCTGAGATCCATGCAGGGCAGGGCCACTGAGATCCAGGTAGGGCAGGGCCACTGAAATTCAGGCAGAGCAGGGCTGCTGAGGTCCAGGAGGCACAAGACCTCTGAGATCCAGGAGTGTCAGGTCCACTGAGATCCAGGCAGGGCAGGGCTGCTGAGATCCAGGCAGAGCAGGACCACTGAGATCCAGGAGGGACAGGGCCACTGAGATCCAGGAAGGGCAGGACCCCTGAGATCCAGGAGGGACAGGGCCACTGAGATCCAGGAAGGGCTGGACCATTGAGATCCAGGCAGGGCAGGGCTGCTGAGGTCCAGGAGGCACAGGACCTCTGAGATCCAGGAGTGTCAGGTCCACTGAGATCCAGGAGGGGCAGGAACATTGACATCCTGGGGGGCAGGACCACTGAGACCAGGAGGGGCAAGGCTGTGCTCCCTCCCGAGTCCCCAAGGGAGGGTCCTTCCTGACTCTTCCCTCTTGTCTCTGTGTCCATCTTCAAGTGGCTTCTCCTCGTTGTCTGTGTCTCCTTTTATGTCTCTTCTAAGGACACCTGTCATTGAATTTAAGGTCACCACAATCCAGGATGGTCTCATTTCCAAATCCTTAACATATTCACATCTGTAAAGACCTTTTGTTCAGATGAGGCCATATCGTGAGGTCCTGGGTGGGAATGTCTTCTGGAAGCCACCATTGCATCCAACACACAAGAGAAGATGGACAAGGGATCAGGTGAAGTCATGGGAGGGTGGGTCCTGCCCGAATTACATAAGCCATTGACTCCTGTGGCTGATTTAGCCTCAACAAAATGTTGAATGAAAGACAGTCAATGTCTCTGTATAAGCAAAGGAAGGAACATTGCTCACGTACTTCAATCAAGGAGGGAAAGCGTTTCTTGGGTTTACAGGAATTTACTTCTTTGCCACTCCCTGTGTCTACCTCAGGCAATAATCTGACATATTCAGATGACTTCGATCATTTATTTTTAATGGCAGACTTAATTTTCATTCCTTGTGAATGCATTTTGTTTTTAGCTATTTGTTAAGGAGAACCTTGGAAATGTGTGTGTGTGGGAGGTGGGAGGGTGCCTGGCTGGCTCAGTCAGAGGCACGTTTGACTCTGGACATCTGGGTCATGAGTTCAAGCCCCACATTGGGCATAGAGCCTACTTAAAAAAAAAGCCAAAAGTGTGTGTGTCTGAGTATGTGCGCCTTGTGTATATATCTATCTATCTGTTCATATCTATTTATTTATATTTATCTCTTGATGGTATGAATAGATACATATTAAATATAAATATATAAACTATATACAATATTTGCAAAATAAATAGATTCCTATCTGTTTATTTGTAGACAGATACTTACACATACAGAGACATTTTTGTGTTTATTTTTAAAATTTTTTTAACGTTTATTTTTTATTATTGAGAGACAGAGAGACAGAGCACGAGCAGGGGAGGGGCAGATAGAGAGGGAGACACAGAATCCGAAGCAGGTTCCTGGCTTCGAGCTGTCAGCTCAGAGCCCGATGCGGGGCTTGAACTCACAAGCCGCAAGATCATGACCTGAGCTGAAGTTGGATGCTCAACCGACTAAGCCACCCAAGTGCCCCATTCTGTTTATTTTTTATTATAAAACTATATGTGAAATAATTCAGAATACTTAGCTTTGCCAGATTAGTCCACAAAAGTTTAAGGAAGAAGGTGGTGATTTCAGTTGGGATTTTCTGAGCCAACATGTAAGGGTGAGAATAGTTTGGGCCCATGTGGGGTTTATTGAATGCAGGGTGCCTTATGGGGTCACTTTATGTTCTCAGTGACTAAAAGTTAGGACTTGGATTGGCATCCAGGAATCCTGTGAGTGGAAACCACTTTTCTTTAATAAACTCATTCAAATAGTTTTTCAGTGTTGGGTGAGGTTCGCTGTTTCGATAACTCGAGCGAGAGCCGGAATTACCGTCGGGACAGTGCAAGCATGAAGACCTTGAATTTGGGCGCATTCTCATAGGAAATCTGGGGCGGGGGTCCTCTCCCTCCCCTCCCCCACACCTGTGAACGTTTAACATCATCACGTCCTGTTTTTACTTCCTTAAGTAAAATAATCACAAATGAAGCCGTCATTCACGAACTCCTCAGAGTTGGACTGTGTTCTTCAAACCTGGCATGTTTTCTTGCAATGTTTCCACTCACCATTTGGTTCCATGACTTGAAAGATTTAAAATTATTCAGAAAATATGTACAACGTGTGCTTTGAGCTCCCTACCTGGCATCTGGGCTTGAAAATAAAAACCAGGATCCCACATCCAGGAATGAATTGGATTCGTTCCTTAGATTGATAGTAGAATGTCTTGTTTTCTGTATTAACTTCTGACAGCGTGTGATGAAGTCCTGGACGTTGTAAAACCCTTGACATTCTAACATTGGCAACCGGGGATGAATAACTTTTACCTGCGACGAGGTTTGGTTCTTCACTTTGGAAAGCTGGGTGTTCATCCCTCATTCCCTGTGGTGCACCCATCTGCGTATGTCCCACCTGCTGCTCTGCACAGCCTTGACGTGCATTGACGGGTCTCCATAACACAGCGGTTACCCCTGCGCTGAATTCCCCGCTAGCCTCTCATTGCCACCTCGTAATCTACAGCCACCTCCGTGTGAAACCACATGAGGTGATTTCAAGATCAATGTGAGTTAGTATTTTGCAAGCTGGGTCATTCACCACTGCAGGACTTCTCTCTGTAGACGTGACTTTGTGAACTGGGCAGTTTGACTGTTCTGTTCATGCCTTCTCACTTCCTTAATCATATAGTTTGTAGACTCTCATTTGGTTAGAAGTTGGGTCAACATGAGTAGATACCTGTTCTGGACTGAATGTTTGCACTCTTCCCCCAAAATTCATTGATGGAAACCCTACCCTACAATGGGTTGTAATCAGGAAGTGGTGCCTTTGGTTGGATCTTTTCCTGAGGGTGGGAACCCTGTGATGGGATTGATGTCCTTATGACAGGAGGACCCCAGACCTCTCAGCCTTGCAGCCTCCAGCAGTGTGGAGAAATACATATCTGTTGTTTATAAGCCTCCCAGTCTGTGCTAATTTGTTACCACAGCCCAAGCAGCCCAAGACATTTATATCATTCATCACGTGTATTGTTTGATGAAAAAAATAGATAGACCTGTAAAGACATTTCCAGCTGATACAGCAACATGTAAGACCGTTGTATGTATGGAATTGTTGTTAGAAATCACTAATGACAGGTGCTGGGAAATGCCATTGGGTTTTTGCCATGTGCCTCTGTCCCAGTCCATTCGCACGTGTGCTGTTTCCTTCTCTCTGGCCGTCAGGGGACCCTCTGCTGCTAATTCTGGTCTCTGTGGGTTTACCTGAGCGGGGGAAGACCACCCCAGATAACTCAGAGTCAACTGATTAGGGACTTCAATTGCACCTGGAGACTCCAACTTATGTTACATTATAACCTCCCAATGGTAGGTCCCTGGACATGGTCCCACCCTCCTTCTGGCATTTGCGCTAAGGCACGGGAAGCCGGGGGAGGGGAGCATCTAGAATCCTGTTCCTACAGAAGGTAAATAGGATGTATCCCCCGACCAGGGAACATAGGCGAGTTGCATTGTGGAGTATCTTTACCCGTGCTAACATGGCATTTTAAGAATTTCAAGTGTAGGGACTCCCGGGCGGCTCAGTCAGTTAAGCATCTGACTCCTGATCTCAGCCCAGGTCATGATCTCGCGACTTGTGAGTTCGAGCCCCATGTCGGGCTCTGTGCTGACAACTCAGAGCCTGCTTGGAATTCTCTCTCTCTTTCTCTCTCTCTCTGTCTCTCTTTGCCCGTCCTTCGCTTGCACTCTGTGTCTCTCACAAAATAAATTAACATTATAAAAATTAAAACAAAAAGAATTTCCAGTATACACATCCTGTCATACAGACACCCGTCATGCCACCTGCACGATCGTCCTATTCCAAGATGACCCCATCTTACCTACTCCCATTGGTGCTGACCTTAGTTCCAAGTAAGGCTCCGTTCGGATGTCCTGGGGGTTTCACACTAGAAGATAATCTCTGTTTGGAGGGAGAGGATGTAGTTCATCCCATCCCAGCCCCTTAGCACTTAGACCTCCCAACACATGATCTATTTCACTCAACTGATGGCTGCCCCTTCTCTGTCCGTTGTCTGCATGAAGCGCTTGTGGCCAGGAACACCTGCCATGGTCGCTGCTGCATTCGGTGTGCGGTAAACGGGGCCACCGCTGGAGGGTCCTCGGGCAATATGGACAGACAGAAAGGGGGGATTTTTGCAACGTGCCAACCCTGAGACTGGGTCGTCTCCATCCGAGACTGTATTGTGCTGTCCCCAAGGGTCAGTCCCGCGCTGCCTTCCCAGGAGCTGCCTCACAGGCTGGGCAGGGACTGCGTCTTCCTTGAACAGGTCTAGGCAGCAGGGAGGGAGAGCAGATGGGCAGAGAGGTTTTCCGGGGTCCGCTCCCAAGTGAAGAGCAAGTCCAGAGAGGCATGTATTTGAAGGACCTTATGTCCCTGCCCCTCCAATGTCTGGAAGAAACAAAAGTCTGCACTTTGCAGAGGCAGCTCTTTGTCGGATGCACGATTTTTGACCCGGGAGGTTGCCTGCGGGATATGCACACAGAGTGGAAAAAGGACTTTTCACCGTGAAGGTATTTAGGTTCAGAGAGCACACAGCTCGCCCCGCAACGACCCCCGAGTCCCTTCGTCCCCCAGACTTGCAGTCACAGAGTCATTTGAAAATCAAACTCGCTTGTTCTGTTGGGTTCTTGCTTGCAAATTCCCAGTCGTGCACACACACCCACACACACACACACACACACACACACACACACACACTCACATGCACACTGGGGACACGTGACCCAAAGGTCTTATGCTTCACTCGCTTGTTTAAGTCAAAACTGGTACCATCACCGAATTTGTTTCCTTACGAGAGGACGTTCTGAAGGGCCATCGATAAGCCAACCAGAAGAAGGGACGTCCATTCCTGGGTGACGAATTCCAAGCCATTGGGAATGGTGGGGACCCTGTGCATCTCGGACCCAACATGACCCCAGATTTCGCCAAGCTGGTCGGGAAGTCTGCCCCTCAGAGTGCGGTGACTACACCCCAGTCGTGAGTGGGGGCACTCGGCCAGACGTTGTGCAGCCAGACTGACCGCTGGGGCTCATGTGACACGATAATTTATTTTGATAATTTGTTTTGAGAGAGAGAGAGAGAGTGAGTGAGAACGAATAGGGGAGGAGCAGAGAGAGGGGGAGAAGGAGAGAGAGATAGAATCCCAAGCAGGCTCCACACTGTCAGCACAGAGCCTGACGTGGGGCTCGAACTCAAGAGCTGTAATATCATGACCTGAGCCGAAATCAAGACTCAGGCGGTCACCTGACTGAGCCTCCCAGGCGCCCCTGGACACTCTCTTGAAAGGGACTCTTTGCCACCCGTGTTGTCCTATTTTGTAGGTGCCCAGTGCCTATAGGGAGAGCCTCATGGGTCTGGGTTCCGAGTGACTCGATGAGAGGTTTTCCATCCGTGGTACCCGAGTCGTGATGTGGAGGGACGGCCAGGGAAATGGCGTTCCACTTTTCTCCATGGGTCTTTCTCCCTGGCTCGTTTTTAAACTTGTTTTTAAAGGCTCTAAGACATTCACAACCACATAATGAAAATGTGTCTTAAGACCTTCCTTGTCTCAACTGTAACAGCATGAAATGAGTTTCATGAAACCAGGATCAACCCCGAGCACTCTTTCCTTGTTATTTGGTAGATTGAAACGTACACGCAACATCCTTTTTCATCTGGTCCCTGTGACCGAGTTTTTGTCTTTCCTGACTATAGGTCTTTAAACGACCACATGATTTTAAAGCTAAAAGGAACATGGGAGGCAATTTCATAGCAAATTGAAATGTCCGTAACCAGGCATATTAGTCTTTCTAAGGCTGTTATCACAAATTACTATAAACGGGGTCCTAAGAACAAAACAAATTTGTTCTCTCTCTGTTCTGGAGACCAGATGTCTGAGATCCAGGCAGGGCACGGCTGCTGAGATCTAGATGGGCAGTACCCCTGAGATCCAGGCAGGGCAGGACCACTGAGATCCAGGCAGGACAGGACCACTGAGATCCAGGCAGGGCAGGACCACTGAGATCCAGGCAGGGCAGGGCTACTCAGATCCTGGAGGGGCAGGGCCACTGACATCCAGGAGGGTCAGGACCACTGAGATCCAGGCAGGGCAGGACCCCTGAGATCCAGGCAAGGCAGGGCTGCTGAGATCCAGGCAGGGCTGTGCTCTCTCCTGAGGCTCCAAGGGAGGGTCCTTCCAGCCTCTTCCAGCTTCTGAGGCTCCAGGCGTCCTTGGGCTTGTGACCGTGTCCCTCCCGTCTCTGCCTCCTCATTCACGTGGCTTCTCCTCTGTGTCTGTGTGTCCCCTTCCGTCTCTTACAAGGACACTTGTGATTGGATTCAGGGCCACCCTCCTCCAGGATGGGCTCCTCTGAGATCCTTCCCTTACTCCCATCTGCAAAGACGCCGTTTCCCAATAGGGTCAGTTGACAAGTTCTGAGGGTTTGCGTGCGGACGCATACTTATGGGGACACTTCAACAACTTTACTTTAGTTGTGGGGTCCGGTCACGTGGCGGCCACTGGTGGTCTTTCGTGGCGTGGGTCGGGATATGTGGCTCTCCTAATGGATCCAGCGGTCCAGTGGGGAGGGAAGCCGGCACCATGGAGCACGTATCCTCTGTCCGATTGAGATCTTGGGGGTCTTAGAACAAGGGCACCTCATTGGTGATGAAGGAGGAACGCTTTGCCCGCCCGACAAACGCACAGCTGGGAAGGCAAGTCAGCTGGCTCTGTCGCACCAAGGACACGGACACACTCTGTTCTCGCCCCCGTCTGAAGGAAGGCTCAGCGTTTTTACAAGCCAGTCACGCATTTCCTGAATGCATCGCATACGAACTTTGGAAAAAGCCCAGGAAACGACCGCCACAAAATGCTTCTTAAAGTGTCTGGAAAAATTTCACTTTCCAAGTAAAGGTAATGATGTTTATTAAAAAAAAAAATCCGTAAGTGACGACTGTCCGTGCACAGTGGCCAGATTGCATGTCCTGGAGAACAAAAGTATTTTGGAGGAAATCAAAAACTCACCCTGCTGCCCTTTCTATGTGTATTATATGTAGAATATATATAATATACTGTAGAGTATACTATTATATTCCCCCAAGAGCTCATTTCTTTTTCTTTTTATGTTTCATTCATATTTTTTTTGAGAGAGAGAGAGAGACAGTGTGAGTGGGGAAGGAGCAGAGACAGAGGGAGACACAGAATCCGAGGCAGGTTCCAGGCTCCAAGCTGTCAGCACAGAGCCCGACGTGGGGCTCAAACTCACGAACTGCGAGATCATGAGCTGAGCTAAAGTCGGGCTCTCCACCGACTGAGCCACCCAGGAGCCCCTCCCAAGAGCTAATTTCCCCATTTTGAGCTCTTATAGATGTGTGCGAGAGAAATATTCTACAAAACGCCTTTGGCATTGAAAGCAATACACGGGGGACACCGAAGCCTGCCTTACGCTACGAGTAACAAGGTTCGAATGCATGTCGAGCCTTCCTTTCAAGCACTTCAGGGTGTTCGATGGCCTCCTGTTCTAAGAAGATGCCCTGGGACACACCGAATGAGGCGTGGGGGTCCAGGGCATGGACCGTCTGGGAGGCATTCTTCCTATAACGGGCTCCTTCGTTACGATGAGAGCAGACTCCATAATTACTCAGTAAATCCGTGCTCCGTGGCCCAGACTCTTAGCTCTGGGAGGTTCATTGCTTGCTACGCAGGGAACCAAAGGTAATAGGGTCTCGGAAAAGCAAGCCATTATAAGACCTGGTGCAAATTCCTTCTTTGGAATTCAACGCCCATTACTGGCTTGAAGGCTCACCCCAGTGCATTCTTTCTGGCTCACGTGTGGCCCTGCCCCACGAAAGACACGTTGAAGTCCTACTTGTGGCACCTGTGAATGTGACCTTATTTGCAAAGAAGTCAGGGGGCGTCCATACGTTCAAATACACCCTGATCCTTGTTTTCCAGAAGATGCTAATGTCTCCTGTATACCTACTCACTCATCATGCACCTGTCCCCTTGATTTGTTGCTGAGGCACCGTGCAAGAATGCTCAGTGCCTGGAGGGTGCTTTGGTCACCAGCTTCACCCTGTCCGTGGCTTGTTCGTGTACCTGCAAGAAACCTTATGAGCGGGGCAGATCTTTCTAGAATGTGAGGCTCCTGGTGACAACACAGGCTGCTCAGGTGCTGTGTTAGCCACACGTCCCACAGCCACCTGAGTGGCAGAGGTCAGCAGCCCCGATCTAGAAAATGGCGTTCTGGGATGCTTAATTGTGTCTACATGACGGGGCCAGGGGGGTGCTCAGATCTCTGGCCCAAGACGATTCTGGGTGTGTCCGTGAGGGTGTTTCTGGACGAGATTAGCTTCCGATTCAGTGAAGTGAAGCAGTGGACGGTCATCCCCAGTGTGGGTGAGCCTGATATAATCAGTTGAGGGCTAGAATAGAAGAAAAAGGCTGAGTAGGAGAGAAATTCCTGCTTCCTGATGTCCTTCCAGCTGGGACACTGCTTTGTTTTGTTTTGTTTTTTTCTTATCTTCAGACTTGACCTGAAATATCAGCTCCTCCTGGGTCTTGAGCCTTTGGGCTGAAACTTACACCGTCAGCTCTTGGTTCTCTGCCTCCGGACTCAAATTAGAACTCACACCACATGAGCTGTCTTCCATCTGTAGCTTGCCTGCAGATCTTGGAACTTCTCAGTGTTTGTAATTGCATGAACGAGTTCTCTATAATGAATGCCTCCCCATGTGACACACACACACACACACACACACACACACACACACACACACCCATTGGGTCTGTTTCTCTGGAGAACCCAGACTCACGCATCATCTTATTCTGAGGTGTTCATCATCCTGTTCTGCGATGATCATTGTCTTGTCCTGGGATGGTTGCTGTCCTCTTCTGGGATGCTCCTGTTTCTCTTTTCTCTTTCTCTCAGATCTGGACGGAGGTCCAATCCAAAAATGAACACCACAGCCCTTGACCCTCTAGAACCCATCTGAGAGACTGAGCCTAAAAGCTCATCCTAACACCTGCTCATGGAGGGTTAAAGAAATGATCCCTACACCCTCAGAGGTGGGTGAGATCCAAGATATGACAAAATCCAGCTCCTTAGTGTCATTGGTTAGGACGAGGGTGCTGGTTTCCACGGCTGCTGTAACAAAATCGCCCCAAACAGCGGGCTTAAGACAATGCAAAGTTACCGTTTCCGAGTTCTGGGGACCAGGAGTCTGAAATCAAAATGGCGGCAGGGTTGGCTCCTTACTGAAGGCTCTGGGGAGGGCTGTCATCAATGCTTGGTGTTTCCTGTAGACACATCACTCCAGTCTCTGCTTCTGCGTCCACTTTGCTGTCTCCCCTGTGTTTCTGTGACTCTCTCAGTGAGGGACACCAGTCATTGGATTTACGACCCACCCCAGTCAGAAAGGACCTTGTCATATCTCGGTACATCTGCAAAGCCCTCATTTCCCCAATATATTCTCTTGCATCCGGTCGTGAGTGGACACATCTCCCCGGGTGCCAGAGTTCAACCCACTGTACCCAGGTCCTGGGCCAGAATCGGAGAGGACATTAGAGCATCAGGCTGTTGATCTGGAAATGCACACTCAGCCTATTTCCAGGGCTCGTAATGAAGCCATCATCCCATTTAGATAATAACCACCAGCCTTGGGGATGATGCTGGCTTGCTTTGTTCTTCTTTCTGACAATTCTCCTTTGTACTTGGGTTTATGGAAAGACTAAACACACACACACACACACACACACACACACACACACACACACTCACTCAACCCTCCTACAACTTACAATGCCTGAGCTACGTGCTGTGTTCAGCCCCCCGTGGCCCTATAGAACTGGGGGAAGAAAGGAGTCAGATGGTCGATTAATTCCATCCTTCCGTCTGAATTACAGACACCTGTGAGGGAGGACAGGGGGAGCTCTTTCTTCTATAAGAAAACAAGACCCCAGAAAATTCGCCTTCTTATTTGTGTCTCGGTGAAAACACACGGTCATAACAATGGTGGCGATGGGAAGTAAACATCAGAGACAGGTAAATTTTACGTCCCGGGGGGTCGGGAATGGTGCAGATTCTTTTAAAACCCACTGAGCATTGCCCTTCTGGGACTGAGATGAAAATAACTAACCAGAACGCAAACACACAGGGAAACTAAAATCGTACAAAAGCCAAGGATTGTCCCCGTGGGAGTGGAAACTGGGGGCACACGCAGGCTTTTCCAGCGGGATGCAGACGGCTGGAGGAAGGAAAGGGAGGCTGTGGTGGAAATGGCCAGCCTTTTCTGCAGTAGAAATGCGACATCGTTTTGTCAGTTCCGTCCCTGACACACAAAAATGCGTGTCAGACTCACAGCGGGCAGAGTAGCGCTCTATGATTTGGAAACTCATTCTCTGTGCTGTGCGGATGAGTACCTGCTGGACATCTGAGAGCTGACCCGGTGCCCGGAGACTCATGCTCTGTGCACTCACAGGATCCCCTTCGCAAGCTTGCTCGATATTTTCCATGCCCACGCACCCTCCATTTTTGGAACACTCTGCTTATTTTTAAGTGAAGCCAGATGTTGATATTTTCGAGCCGATCTAGCAAGAACGCTCCACCTGTCAATATGGTACCTCTGTCCCCCCACCAGACACCTCTTCCGTGAAGTCTCCCAGGGCTCCCAGGTGCAGTGTGGCCCCCGTCTTCCATGTCTGTTCACTTTTCCCATGCACTTCTGCGAATGTGCGTGCCTGGCTCATGGGCTCTGTAACCATTCACCCCATGCACCCCACATCAGGCTCCCAGGAGCCAGCCCCTCGAGGGTCCCATCTCGATGGCCGCCTGGGGGCCAAGCCCTGGAGACTTCCCCCTGAGACAAGCAATAGAGCTTGAAGGACTTAGCAAACCATGTGTTGAAATGGGGAGAGGAGGAGGAGGAGGGGACTGTCGTCATAAGGAGTGAGCCCCAACCGTGAGATATGCGTGCAAGCGACGGTGGGCAGAAAGGACCTTTCAAGGACTGCGAGCCTAGGAGCACCACGTATGTGGTGTGGGATGAGCATGTGCTGTGATTGAAATGTCAGGGCGGCAAATCTCCTCCTTGGCAGACAGGTGACTTCGGGGTAGGTTGCTCTGCGTTCGAGTGTCACTGAGGTTGAGGGCGGCCTGAAGTCCAGGGGCTGGTGTGGGAAGGAGGGCAGATGAACCAAAGTTGGATCCGGACAGGTGACAGAGCATCTTGCCCACAGGTATCTGGGGATGCACACAGTTCAGCCAATTCTTCATGAGCCTAGAAACGGGGATCGGAGGGAGGGTCTGTGTCTGGTCTTGTCCCAGAGAAACAGGTGAGTCTTATGTAAGGGAGGCGGCCATGGGGGTTCTTTGGGGGAATATGTCTCCTGCGGCTTTGCAGGTGATTAGGGTTACATGAGGTCATGGAGGTGGGGTCCCCACGATGGGATTAGTGTCCCCATCAGATACTGAGTCCTAGCTGCCCAGCCAAAGACAGCCGGACTTGGGTACCTTTAACGATGTCAGGACATTATGGTCCCAAGGCTGAGCTGTAAGACGTTGTGTTTTGGGCACGGGGAGAAACCCAACATCGACCCGCTGTCTTGCGTCCATGCGGTCCTACCCAGGTGATGCCTGATCATTGAGGTCCACGCTAGCCGCCCTGAACGTCCTGTGGGACACAACGGTATTGCCCTGCTTCTCACGTCTCTCCGGCAGAGACGGTCCTGCGGACAGCAAGGAGGTCGAACCCGAAGAATCACCTCCCCAAGAAGTGCGTGATGAACACCGTGTTCCTCAGCAGCAGAGCTCATTTTCTCCTTCACCTGCTGCTTCACCACTGACGCACCTGCTAATAAACTCATTAGAAAGTTCCCACAGTTCCCTGCTCTCCAAGGAGGTGATGGGTTTGCCTCCAGGGAGAGAAATCCAGCGCGGCAAAAACCGGGGAACCCACCCGTGCACTTGCTTTACGGAGAGGCCAACGTGGCTTCCAGAATATTCTTAAAGAGTCAGTGCGTGGAAGCGTTAGGTGACAACCAACCTTCCTTCCTTGTTTTCTCGCAAAGATCTGACTTTCAATGTGCCTTTAAATTTTTCTGTTATAAAACACTCCATGCACCTGAAGCCTGAAGAGGGTGATAGGAACACAGTAGACCCGCCTGTGTGTGTGTGAAATGAGTTGCTGACGCCATTTTGCCCTTGTATAACCATCCCGCCCCCCCAATTATTTTCTTATTCCACGGAAAATTGGCCCCATACCTTGGGTCACTGTTGTCCTGCATGGTTTGCCAGTGGTTCATCTGCTCATTGAAAGGATGGGAGGGGAACATGTATTTTCTCCTGTTGTTATTTGCAATTCTCAAGTGATACTTGCCTTTAGAATAAATTATCTGAGGAAATAGCATCTCTGTTGGTCTCTGCTGAAGAATGTTCTTCTGGAAAAGCCCGGACTGTGCTGTTAGCATTTTCTGGTCCTCTCCGGGGCGGGCTTGCTGCGGTATGATGATGGGGCGCCTTGATCTGAGGCCCCAGGCGGCGTCTTGGTGTTTGCGAGATGGCCATTTTCCGACCAGAAATGGGTCACGGACGTCTCCAGCAAACCTACAAGTCAGCTCTCTGGGGGCCGGGTCGGACTCTGCCCTGACCTTCACTTTGCAAACTCATGCACAGGGTGGAAAATCCTGCAAATACCGATGATCCAGGATGTAGGCAGAAGGCCCTGTGATCTCTTGATTAAATCCTGTATCCTGGTCGTACATTGATAATAACTGTAATCTCCTTATGGGTTATTGAAATACAACTGGAGGGAATTATCTGTACCATATTTCAAGGACAGGGCGCGAGGCTGACCGCTGTGCATGGGGAGCTGGGCTCACCTGCTTCCCACCGAAGCCTGAGCACCTAGAATAGTCCCCTCCTCATGATTCCCTGAGCCACCTTGGGTTAAGGATCATGCCTGTAGGCTTTTCTCCATCTCCGTCTGGTTTGGGGGCCTCCTGGGTCCATCCGTCATCAGAGCTTGGTGGCTCTGATGGTTGTCTCAAGGATACAAAGACGGAAGGCTGCGTATCTTGGAGGTGAGGTGAGGGCAAGGTCTCAAGAACTCTTTGAACGAGCAAGAAGAAAGCAGGAAAAAAATCACAAGCAGGTGGCACTTAAAACACAACACCCCTCCCCCACAAACAATCCAAAGTCTCAAGGAGGATCTATTACCTTTTCCAGTTCTCTTTTCCATCCACGAGCAACCATCCACTCCAATGACGAACAGACCCATCCATTTTAACCGAACAGAATAAGGAAGTTTTATTGACAACGTGTCCATATTCCATAGTGAGCCTTAGCCATGAGGAAGCAACCACTTGCTGGGTCTGGGCACGCTGTCCAACGTAACCCACGATTATCTGAAGAAGCCATGGAAACACGCCTCTGTTTCCCGCCACGTATCTGTGTGAGGTCGGATGTTGTTCTAGAGAAGCAACATATTGCCACGCACAGCATGCAGACGCCCACGGGAGACTCTGCCGTCTTCCCTTAAGGCGCACGTTTGCACACACAAGAGACGTTCTGAGCATCTGTCGTTCACGCAGAAGACGGAGGTCACGTCTCAGGAGCCCTCTGGTCTCTGCCATCCACTCCCGCAACCCATCTCTCGCGGTTCGCTGTTCCTGCTGAAATGTGGCCTCACCCAGCTGCGTGGTTGGAGAGGGAGGCATACTTTCCTAGCTTTTTCAGACAGTCGTGGGAAACCTTTGACCCTGCTCCAAACCCAGCAGGTGGCGGCTTCGTAAAGGCGGGTGGCCACCTGCGATGTGCAATCTTCAGCCGTGGCAGCTACAGTGCTGTGCCTATGACCTGCCCTTGTTTGTGGTTACAGGGGCAGCCCACCCCGTCTTTTCCTCTGGAGTGATTCCCCGAGGCAAAGGAGGATGTTCTAAGCGTCCTTCAGGTGGTAGAGGGTATGCTCTATATACCTATGCTGTGTGCAAGGGAGCAGCCGGCCCCTGGGTCCCTGCTGTCCTGGAGCTCCCGGCCAAGCTGATGGACCTGAGTCCCATCCTTATGATCTGTGGGCTGTGCAGGAAGAATGCACCTGTGGAGGGGACGTGGGCTTGGTGCCTCAATCCTAGCAGACTGGTCTTAGCCTGGACCTTAAATCTGTGCACCTAAGCTGCCATGTGAGGGATGTGTGTGTGCAAGAGAGGTGAGCTCGGTCCCTCTATGCCAGGGAGACCCGTCCTAGAGTGCACCGTATATCTCTACACCTGAGTTATTGCATGAGGGGTGTGTGTGTGTGTGTATGTGTGCAGGAGAGGTGGGCTCAGTCCCTCTATCCCAGGTAGACCCACCCGATGCAGCCTGGACCCTACATCTCTACACTGAGTGCCCCCCCCCCCCCACCATCTGCACAATAGTCCCCCTGCCTGCCTTGTGCATTGGAGGGAGTCTCTGTGTTTTGGAGGTGGTGCCAGGCACCTAACACTCAGAGCCGGCAGCCAGGTGCAGTACCGAGGTCACTTCATGAGCCGCCAGATTGAGACAGTTTTGGTTTTCCCACATTTGGCTATTTGTATATGGCTTTATGCACAGAAGGACGGGTTCTGTGCTGGTTGCCGGTGGGCCCCCTAAGGAAGAGTGGCTCCCTGGAGGGGCTCACAGTGTTCAGGAAGAAGGTGTTGTGGAGAACACCTCTGGAGGGGGGCCATAGCCAGGTAGCAGGGAGCCCCAGCATCTACATGACTGGCCGACTCTTGCTGACCCCCGTTAAGAAAGACCCATTTAGGTACATACTATAGTATGTTCAGTCGGCCGTGGCTTACAGCAGGGCTTGAGGCTCTGGGGGCTTCACTGCTCCCGGATTTAATAGGACTTTGTCTGGAGGGTCAGCGTGGAGATTCATCAACCATAATGCTCACCCTCCCACAGACTCCAGGTCTCTCCCTTCTTATTTTGAAGAGATTTATATGACAACGTGGTAAGAAGATGTGCTTGTGCGGAAGTGTCCCATGAGCGCTACAGCCTTTGCGTGCAACGGGGCACTGTCACATCATCCCGTAAAGCAAATGTACACACAAAACACACATATTAACATACATAGCTTTTTTTTAATAAAAGCAGAAGAATGCACAGAGGAAAGTGGCATTATTTCCATCTCTTTGCAAATGTCTTATATTTTGCAAACGTGCAGCTTAAGGAAAGACAGCCCAGTCCTCCTACCAATGTCCACATGTCACGCGTTGAGGTATGTTGTTTCCGTTCAAGAAGATCCAACCTGACGCGGATATGTAGCTGGAAAAGAAAGGAGTATTTTGGTAGCATTTTCAGATAATTGTGCATCACCTCTGACATCATCCCTAGACCCACCAAGTGGCTGTTTCCTGGATGGCCAAGTTGTAACGTGGAGACTAAAATCGTTATCAATGAAATTTTCTTCTTCCGTTCACTTAAAATCAATCGTTCTATTTATCGTTTCGAATGGATCCTCTGCCCGCTGGTCCTTTGGAAAATATTGGTCCGCTGACTTACAGAGGGCTTCTAATCGGTGATGCATTTCATTATATGACATCAAAAAAAAAAAAAAAGTCAACGTTTGTTGGTGTAACTAACCCCTGATCTTATCAGAAAAGAAAAGTCTAGGGATTGGGCAACAGTTGACCTCCTGGTGCCACGTACACGTTTTGCAGAATTCTGAATTTCCCTCAGAAGCTCAAATGTTGTCACTGGCGGTAAACTTGTTTTCCTCGAAGTGACAAGCTCACTCTGTGTTCCAGAGAATGTCTGCCAGCTATCTGGCTTGGAATAACCACGGTGTGTCTATAGTTTCTCTTCCAAGGAAAACTGGTGTTTCCCAAGGAATGCAGCCAGATCAACTCCCAACCGAAACAGACTGCCAGCCACCATACGTCAGTGTGTGGTTAGACGTGCCTTATGTATACTTCCCATTTTGTCACGTAGGACATTACACACGGATACCATTGACCCTTGGATAACACGAGGGTTAAGAGCACTGACCTCCCCATGCAGTTGAAAATGCATATATCACTTTTCACTCCGCCAAAACGTAACTACTAAGCCTACTGTTGACCAGAAGCCTTACCAATCACAATCGATGAACATGTATTTTGTATTTCTGTGTACTATATGCTGTAATTGTACGATAAAGTCAGCTAGAGAAAAGAAAATATTAAGGAAATCATAAGGAAGAGAAAAAACATTGATGGGACTGTACTATACTGATAAAAAGACAATCTGTGCATAAGTTGACCCACGTTGTTCAAACCCGTGTTGTTTAAGGGTCAACTGCGCACTCATAAGTCATACGTAATAAAAGTAATACTTCCTACTGCTTTGTCACGGTTGCTCTTAAGTGAAACCAAGATTGTTTTTGCTCTCAGAATGGCAAGTGCTGGCAGATGCAGCAATGGCTAATGCATTTGGAGCTTCTCCCTTGGTTCATGCTAAGGCACCAGAAGTTTACCCAATGTAAACTGCACCATCCATGCAAACATCAGCACAGTGTGAAGGCAGACGCTACTTAATATTATGATGAATGTGGTCCTGACTGCATGGACTTACCCCCACCTCCCACCCAAGGGCATGTGACCCCACGTTGAGAATGATGATCAGATGAGGAACAGTGAGTTTACTTGAATGTGACCAGTGCTCACCATGGCGGATTCCTACCCAAAGACTTGTGGCTCCACTTGGAAAACGCTGATCTGATGATGAACAGTGAGTGTAGTTGAACATGACCCATACTCATCATGGCGGATTCCCACCCAAGAACACTTGGATCCACTTGGAGAACAGCAATCTCATGATGAACAGTGAGTGTAGTTGAATACAATCTGTACTCATCCTGGTGGATTCCCACCCAAGAACACTTGGACCCATGTGGAGAACAGTAATCTGATGATGAACAGTGAGTATAGTTGAACATGACCCATACTCATCATGCTGGATTCCCACCCAAGAACACTTGGACCCACTTGGAGAACAGTAATCTGATGATGAACACTGAGTGTAGTTGAACATGCCCCATACTCATCATGCTGGATTCCCACCCAAGAACACTTGGACCCACTTGGAGAACGCTGGTCTGATGATGAACAGTGAGCGTAGTTGAACATGACCCATGCTCATCATGGTGGACAAGCACTGGCACCAGTGTCTGCTCACAGGCACTGGCTAACATCTTCCCTGGAAGGACACCATCCTGGGGACCAACTATGACAGTTTCTGACTATTGCCTTGTCCTTGGGTTCCGTGAGTGTTGGCCTTCTCCATGGGCTTTAGCGTTGCCATACCGCAGACCAATACCCAACGTTCGTTTTAGCGATGCCGTGCTTCCTGGCTTGAGTCTGATCTTGCCATTCTTGAATTTGTTTCCACCTCCAGGCACTGGGTGCTTCCAACAATGACGTTTTGTTTTAGGGGATTTTGCTCTAGGGTCCTCACCTGTAGCAGCGATGGGCTTTTACCTTCCTTTCCTGAGGTGTGCGGCATGTGTCCACAGGTTTGCCTGGGAGCCTCATCCACACCTTCCTCATAGGGGTGGGTTTAGGTCACATGGCAAAACGACCTCGTTTACACTTCATCTTTCCCGATATCTCCGTCACAGGCAGTCTGCCCTGTCTGGGGATTTGTTGCACTGAGGAGGTCCCATGATGTCTCTCATCTTGCTGGTCCATGACCACATGTTCATCCTCGCGTGTACCGTCGTGTGGGTGCATCATCGAGCTGGTGGGTACTGATTCAGGGTCACATCCAGGGTGAGTGCATTGCTGTTGGACCATCTGCCTACGGGTTCTGCCCATCTCTTCATTCTTGTCTTCCAACTAGGAAACACACTTACTATTCTTATCTCCCCTTCCATGTGCATTTTGTGCAACTAAACCCATGTAGGCAGTTGGCTAGGATAAGGTGCTGCTTCTCAATTTGGGTTGGGTATCTAATTCTTGCAAAAAAAAAAAAAAAAACACCAAACACATGCGTCCTAAATACTGAGTCTCAGGGTTGCCTGGGTGGCTCAGTCGGTTGAGCATCCCAACTTTGGCTCAGGTCATGATTTCACAGTCCATGAGTTCGAGCCCCGCATCGGGCTCTGTGCTACCAGCTCGGAGGCTGGAGCCTGGAGCCTGCTTTGGATTCTGTGTCTCCCTCTCTCTCTGCCCCTCCCCTGCTCCTGCTCTGTGTCTCTCTCTCTCTGTCTCTTAAAAATCAACAAAAACATAAAAAAAATACCGAGTCTCAGACTAAAAGGCACTTTGCCTGGAGGTTTGGGGCAACGACCAGACATCCATCACCTCCTTTAAAACGTCCCCAGGCAATTTGGGACTCCAGAAGAGCTGTCTGGTTCCCGGCTCCCCAGCCCCCTCTCTGCCTTCGCTCACCCCCCCCAGCCACTGTGCCAGTGTTTTCCGGAGCTTTGCAAATCATGGTCTGCAGTTGCACAGAGAAATCATTAGTGTCTCAGAATCAGGACTGATCCGACGGGGACCTAGATCGAGAACACACATCAGGTGTCAGGAATATTTTGCAGAGCTTAGGCTGTGCCCTCGGACTCAAACTCTGTGTGACCATCACCCACCATTCACAGCTCACTGCAGGGAGGCGGCCGGGGTGCCCTGGGCATATTCTAGGTTGCTGACGGTTGTGGAATTTCTAGAATCGGAATTAGTCATGGCACTCGGTCAACCCTTTCAAGGACGTGCCTGTGAAAAGGTCACTGTGTTTTTTGTTTTGTTGTTTTTTTAAAGATCAAGGACATAAGATTAAGGTTGGGGTGTTCACCATGGGACTTTGCAGTTGACGTGCCCCCCCAAAACCCCGTTTACATGTAATTATGTGGGTGGCATGGATTATAAGGGTTGGCACATTTACAGCTGCAAAACTCAGTCACCTGGTTTTCACGGATGAGCCAACCGAGATTCTGGTTTCTCTACAGCAGGGTTTTGCACCTTGGCTCTGTTGACAAGTCTGGGGAGAGCTGGGAAGGGTAGGAAAGGCGAAAAGCAGGACTTCTGCAGAGACCAGTGTTTCTGCGGGACTGTGTTCAGTCAACTTGACACCTCAATTGCAAACTAAAAAAAGGAGAAAAAAGGAAACCAATGCACATACATCTCGGCCACGCGTCGCATGACCTTGGAACCTGAGATCCACATGGACCTTTTGCATGATGTGTTCTCTCCTGGAAAGAGGAGGGTCTCCGTTGGCGATGGCCACGACTCTTGGGCATGGGGAAAGTGATCAAGACATTGTCCTCACCAAGCAACTTCCCCCTCAGAACCCGTGCCTCAGCCCTCATTACAAGTCTTTCAGCCAGATTATGCATTTAGGAGACGATCGGTCAGCCTGAGTTTGGGGTGCCGTCCGTGGCCTCGAAGAGAGAGGAGAAACGCACGGGATGCTGTTTACACGGATTCCCCGTGTCCTCGCCAAGAAGAACCAAGCAATCACGAGGAAGATAGAAAACGTGGTATGTTTCCCACGAATGGTTCCGTAAGTGATGTAGAATCCTTGACACGGGAAAACACCTTGACGTGTTTTCTGCATCTTGCAGAAAAGTCCCGAGCGATTTGGAAAAATAAAAAGACAAACTTCCCTGCGGACTGGGTGAGATCGTGACCTGAGCCAAAGGCTGACGCTTAAGCGACCGAGCCACCGAGACGCCCCACGTTTCCTCTCTTAAAGCCACTGTGGGGACACGGGTGGAGACGCTCACGTGGATTCATTTTGAGGGAGACTGAAGATCCAAAGCAGGTAAACAGAGTAAAAATCCAGCAAGATGCACGACAGCCAAAGTGCGGAAACCCAAGCGCCCGTCCGCAGAGCCGTGGGTGAGCAGAACGTGGTCCATCCATGTGATGCAATTCTACTCAGACACAAAAAAGGCACGAAGAAGCAGCAAACGCTACAATGTGGACAAACCTCGAAAATGTCTTGTGTTCCATACGCTTCAGCGCTCAATGTCACCGCTTCGTTAAAATTTAAAATTAGAGGGCACCCGGGTGGCCCAGTTGGTTGAGTGTCCAACTTCGGCTCAGGTCATGATTTCATGGTTCATGAGGTCAACCCCTGCATCAGGCTCTGTGCTGACAGAGCTCCAGCAGCCTGGAGCCTGCTTCGGATTCTGTGTCTCCCTCTCTCTCTCTGCCCCTCCCCCACTCGTGAGCTCTCTCTCTCTCTGTCTCTCTCTCTCTCTGTCTCAAAAATAAATAAGCATTTAAAAAAATTTTTAAATTGGCTATGTGTGAAAATTTTAAAATTTAAATTTAAAAATGGCGATTTTCCTTGTAATAACAGCTTGATCATATATCATAAATTTCATTTATTTTTATTTTTTAACTTTATTTATTTTGAGAGAGGGAGAGAGCATGCACATGGGGGAGGGGCAGATAAAGAGAGAAAGAGAGAATCCCAAGCAGGCTCCGACGTGCGGCTTGAACCCACAAACCATGAGATCATGACCTGAGCTGAAATCAAGAGTTGGACACTCAACCAACTGAGCCACCCAGGGACCCCAGTTCAGTTATTTTTAATACGTTCCCTATCACCCCTGTCCAATTTCAGGATATACTCATGGCCCTAAAAGAAACCCATGCCCATCTGAAGTCACTCTCCATTAACCCACTGCCTCCCTAGCACTGGTGACCACTCATCTGCTTTCACTGCATTAATAAGAAATGTCCAGAACAGGCAAATGCAGACAGACCAAAAGTATGTTCCCTTTTGTGACTGGCTTTTTTTTTCACTGAGCATAATTTTCCAGATTCATCCATGCTGTAGCGTGTGACAAAACATCCTTCCTTTTTACGGCTGTATAATATTCCATTGCAGGGATAAACCACATTTGTTTATCTGTTCATCCATCGATAGACATTTCAATTCTTTCCACCTTAAGGAATTTACTCACAAATGGTATATTCTATGTTATGTGCAATTTAACGCGCACACACACACACACACACACACACACACACACACAAGTAAGCTAAGTTCTGAGAGCGTTCTACATACCCGGCTTTGTTGCTGCTGTTGAATGACGTGAGAAGTTTCACGCCACAGTGACTTTCTGAGGCGGACACTTTTATTACCATTATTTCACAGATGAGGCATGAACGTATTGATAAGCCAAGGAGCTCATGATGCTCCTCTAATCCCAGGCCCGGCTGGGATTAGAACCAGGCACCCTTAGTCTCCCCAGTAAGACATCCTCTACTCCTGCAAACAGGAGGCACCTTATGTACGAACTGCTTCATAACACACTGATGTCATTGTCATCATGACCTCAAGAATGGAGTTTGGTCCCAAGTGGCTGCACCATGAGAGCACAGGCAGCTCACACAGTGGAAATTTCTAGAAGGGGGGATCATGGCTGCCAACTGGCCATACCATGATGGACAGAGAGTTCAGGTGGTGGAATATTCCAGAAGGGGGGGGGGACATGGGTCCCATGTGGACACACCATCAGTCCCAACAGGACAGAGCATGAGTGAACAGGCAGTTGAGGTGGTGGAATGTTCCAGAATGGGGTGATTGGGTCCCAATTGACTATGCCATGAATGGACAAGCGGTTCAGGTGGTGGAATGTTCCACAAGGGGGGAACATGGATTCCATGTAGCCAGACCATGAGTGCCAACAGGACAGAGCATGAGTGAACAGGCAGTTGAGGTGGTGGAATGTTCCAGAATGGAGTGCATGGGTCCCAGTTGACTATGCCATGAATGGACAAGTGGTTCAGGTGGTGGAATGTTCCAGAAGGGGGGAACATGGATTCCATGTAGCCAGACCATGAGTGCCAACAGGACAGAGCATGAGTGAACAGGCAGTTGAGGTGGTGGAATGTTCCAGAATGGAGTGCATGGGTCCCAGTTGACTATGCCATGAATGGACAAGTGGTTCAGGTGGTGGAATGTTCCAGAAGGGGGGAACATGGATTCCATGTAGCCAGACCATGAGTGCCAACAGGACAGAGCATGAGTGAACAATCAGTTCAGATGGTGGAATGTTCCAGAATGGGGTGCTTAGGTCCCAATTGACTATGCCATAAATGGACAAGCGGTTCAGGTGGTGGAATGTTCCAGAAGGAGAAACATGGATCCCAAAAAGCCAGACCATGAATGAAGAGGCAGTTCAGATGGTGAAATGTTCCAGAAGGGGGAAACATGGGTCCCATCTGGCCACACTAAGTCTCAACAGGCCAGACCATGAGTGGACAGGCAGTTCACATGGTGGAATATTCTAGAATGAAGGATCAGGCAGCACCTTCTTGAAGGATGAGGGGTTAGGGGGATATTGTGAGAAGGAGCACAGGTAGAATTAGTGTGCATCATGGCAGGTGTTGGTCACTCGTGATGGAGAAGCTTTCAGAAGGTAAAGAGTTACACCTGTGTTCAGTGGGATGTGTTGAGGGTGACATCTCTGGTGGAGAAGGGTTTCTCTTCCCTTCCTTCCTCCACTGCTTCCTGGAAGGGATACATGTCACGGAATCCTGGACACCCCCACACTCTCATTTCAGGACATGTCCTCTGGGCTCCTGACACCTTCAGTCTGCTCTGAGTTGGGTGAAGAGAGCCCGATCTGAGCCTTGCTTTTCCGCTCACTCATGGAGGAACCAGGGCAAAGTCACTACCCCTCCCCGTGCCTCACTTTCCCCATCTGTGAACCCTCAACGTGGCTTTGAGGATCAGAGGCTAACGTTGACCTGAAAAGTTTTTGTTGCTTTCAAAGTGCCTTTTACAGACTAGCTCTCCTCATGATCAGAGTGTATTACATATGCCTACCTTCAGAGGAATCTTCCGGATGGTTAGCACATTCCTACTGCTGCCTGAAAGCCGGATCCCTAGATACGGCAAATCACAGTTTCCTTCGTAAAACATATTCCTGGATTCTCTAATATCCACAGAACGTGTTTGGAAAATATGAGTATTTCATATATGTTAATATTTGTAAACCAGTGTTTCTCAGACTCAGCACTACTGACATTGGCGACTGGAGGACTCTCTGGGGTGGGGTGTCCTGTGAGCTGTAGGGTGTTGAGCAGTGTCCCTGGTTTCCACCCAGCTCATGCGCGGAGCATTTCCTCCCCCCAGGATGTCAGACGCAGAAGTGTCTCCAGGTGTTGACAAATGTCCTCAGGAAGGAAGATTGCTCCCACCTGAGAACCACCGTCAGATAGATGGGCAGATAGATGGATGGATGGATGGATGGATGGATAGATAGAAAGATAGATAGAAAGATAAATGATAGATAGATAGATAGATAGATAGATAGATAGATAGATAAGGTAGGTAGGTAGATAGATGATAGATAGATAGATAGATAGATAGATAGATAGATAGATAGATATGGATGGATGGATACATAGATAGAGTGGATGGATGGATGGATGGATGGATGGATGGATGGATGGATTAGGTAGGTAGGTAGATAGATGATAGATAGATAGATAGATAGATAGATAGATAGATAGACATAGAAGAATAGATAGATGATAGATGGATAGATAGATGATAGATAGATAGATAGATAGATAGATAGATAGATAGATAGATATGGATGGATGGATACATAGATAGAGTGGATGGATGGATGGATGGATGGATGGATGGATGGATGGATTAGGTAGGTAGGTAGATAGATGATAGATACATAGATAGATAGATAGATAGACATAGAAGAATAGATAGATGATAGATGGATAGATAGATGATAGATAGATAGATAGATAGATAGATAGATAGATAGATACACAGACAAAATAGATGGGTAGGTGCATGGGTGGATGGATGGATGGATGGGTGGATGGATGATGGATAGATAGATAGATGGACAGACAGATACATAGATAGATGATAGATAGATATAGTGGATGGATGGATGGATGGATGGATGGATGAATGGATAGATTAAGTAGATAGATAGATAGATAGATAGATAGATAGATAGATAGATAGATATGATGGATGGATAGATAGATAGATAGATAGATAGATAGATAGATGGATTAGATAGATAGATAGATAGATAGATAGATAGATAGATGGATTAGGTAGGTAGGTAGGTACATACATACATGCATAGATGAATGGATGGATGGATGGATGGATGGATGGATGGATGGATGGATGGATTAGGTACGTAGGTAGGTAGGTAGGTAGGTAGAGAGATAGAGAGATATAGATGGATAGATAGATAGATGATAGATATAGTGGATGGGTGGATGGATGGATGGATGGATGGATGAATTAGGTAGGTAGGTAGGTAGGTAGATAGATATAGAGATGGATGGATGGATGATAGGTAGATACATAGGTAGATAATAGATAGATACATAGGTAGGTGTAGGGATAGATGGAAAGAAAGAAAGAAAGAAAAAGAAAGAAAGAAAGAAAGAAAGAAAGAAAGAAAGAAAGAAAGGGAAGGAAGGAAAGGGAAGGAAGGAAGGAAGGAAGGAAGGAAGGAAGGAAGGAAGGAAGGAAGAGAAGGGGAAAGAGAAGGAAAGGGAGGGAGGGAGGGAGGGAGGGAGGGAGGAAGGAAGGAAGGAAGGAAGGATGGAAGGAAGGATAGAAGGATTTGATGGAAGGAAGGTTGAGAGGGAGGGAGGAGGGAAGAGGGAAAGAATACAGCCGACATGTATGCCCCAGCAGGGTTTCTCAGTCTTGGCTTTATTGACATGTGGGGCTGGGTAAATGTGTCACGGGCCATTTGGGGCTGGGTAAATGTGTCACAGGCTGTGTCCTGTGTTGAGCAGCAATCCTGGCCTCCACACAATGGGTGTCTGTGGGTGCATCTTCTTTTCCCCAGTTGTGACAACCAAAAGTGTCTCCAGACTTGCCAACTGTCTCCTGGGAGAAGGAAGGTAGCAAAACCAGCCCCCCGTTGAGCACCACGGCTACGGAGTCCAGTTCCTCGAAATGTGGCTACCCCAGAACTGCCAATGGCTCGGACCCGACACCTGAATGCAGTCTGAGGCTCTAGGAAGGGGACCCCCAAGCCCAGTGCCCTGAGGAGACTTTACACCTGCAGGGATCACGTACCACAATCTACTTCCTGTTAGAGGCAGGATGCGGCTTGGGGAGACCTATCTGGAACTCTCCATCCCACCACGCTATTACCCCTCACTTTTCCCCCTGTGTTGATGCCCCCTCTGGGTCCCGGGCCCTGGGCCAGCCACGTGGTGAGGACTATCCCTGCACAGCCCCCGAATATCCCCAAATCTGGGACTCGGATTGGATGAATGAGGACACAGGTGGTGAGACCCATCTTCCTCTTCGCCCTCCTCCCCTTCTGTGCACATTTGTTCTTGTCCGTAGCGCAGAAATGTTCTTGTCCCTAGAGCAGTGGTAAAAATGGCAGCTGGATATCAACGTGTGAGACCAGAGGCCCTGACGTTGTAGCTCCCGTGGTTGGACGCGTCTCTGTCGTTGGTCTTGTCTACTCCTCCTATGTTGTGTGAGGAGAGCCCACACCGGTGGTACCCATGGGTAGGTTCCTCCCTGGGAGCCTTCCATGGATGGGCTGGGGTACTTTCCGTGAGAGCAAGACAACCTGTACCATCTAAGCCCCTGAACCACACCCTTGAAAGTGAGTGATCCCAAGGATTTCCTGTCCCCACCCACACCCTTCTCTTCTTTGAACTTGGGGGTGGACTTTGAAATGTCTCCTGACGGCATTAAAACATCAGCGTTTTTATTTTAACCTAGTTGCTAACGGTGTCAAGGATAGACTTACACAGTCCACCGTCGTCACGCGTGTAATCCCATCTTTTTTGAGATGTGGTCCCGCTAAACGTCATTAGCTGAAGCACATATGATGGACCCGGCATTTCTCCCAGGGAAGAAAATTAAGCACTAATTGAAGAAAGAGTTAGAAGCTCTGAATTCACAGAAATGCAGTCACTCTCTGTAATTAATTTTTGAAGGAAGGAAAATTAAAGGCTTTGCCACTGGGCGAACATCCCCAGCATTTTTATTAGATTTTGCATTTTCCGCCTCTTCCACCGCAAGTGCCTCTCATCAGCACGACAGTCAAAAGTACTTACGCGGGTCTGCTTTGCCGCTGTTGAATCGTGCCCCTTTCTTTTTAGGGATGGGCCAGGAAGGGACCAAGACACCTGGATAGTGATTGGCATATGCCCATGAGAGCACGTCGCCCACGGTAAATTGACTCAACGTCCCTTTCCCGTTCACCTCTCTTGGTAGTTGGCCATTTTCTCGTCCCTCGTTATAAATTTCATCTTCTCTAATTTGATGAGAATTGAAAGGTTTTTTTTTTTTAATGTTTATTTACTTTTGAGACAGAGAGAGACAGAGTGTGAACGGGGGAGGGTCAGAGAGAGAGAGGGAGACACAGAATCTGAAGCAGGCTCCAGGCTCCAAGCTGTCAGCACAGAGCCTGATGCAGGGGTTAGACTCACAAACTGTGAGATCATGACCTGAGCCAAAGTCAGAAGCTCAACTGACTGAGCCACCCAGGCACCCCTGAAAGGTTTTTTTTTTTTAAAGACCTCAATAAACCACAGATGGTTCAGTCAGTTGAATGTCCAACGCGTGATTTAGGCTCAGGTCACGATCTCAAAGTTTGTGGGTTTGCCCCACGTCGGGCTGTGTGCTAATAGCATGGATCCTTCCGGGATTCTCTCTCTCCCTCTCTCTCTCTGCCCCTCACCCACTTGCACTCTCTCTCTTTCTCAAAAATTAATAAACATTTTTTTTAAAAAAGTTCTATTAAAATGTGCATGGAAAGGGCTTCCTCCGTACGTCTTCCATTTTCTCTAGGTCGAGCCGGCAAACGCTCCATCCAGCATGTGGTAAAAGCTATAGGGAAGGACTGTTGTTGTCTTTGTGGCCACTGAATGTGAGGACAGTGGGGACCCATTCCCGCTGTCCACAAATTCCAGCTGCGTCCTTGCCCTGAAGGTGCTGTGAGACCTCATATTCTCTATGAGATATGACTCCAGATACTCATTTGGTCCTCAGGCATCTCAACATTAAATATTTACTTTTGGGAGAGAGGGTGCAGAATATGAAGCTTTCAGCATTCAAACAACAGTAAGGATTTGTCCACACCCGCTAGGGGGTTTTAGAACAATAGCCAAGCAGGATGTTCTGACCCGACTCAGTGAGAACTGGGCCACCTCAGCCCCCTGGTTTATAAACTCTTAAGTAGGTCTTGAATGGTGATTCCAGGACCATTAATGTAACTTCATGGCAGACTCTGTCCTTTATTACTGTTAAATTTTCATTATTTTTTTTTTTTTGCTTTGAATTTTTTTTTCTGATAATAATATTTTGATTCTGGATTTCTTTTGCTTTATATTTACGTGTAACTCTTTTTTATGTTCAATGGGAATCACTCTTTTATGTGTTTATTTATTTTTGATGGACTGTGTATTTACTCATTGCTTTCAGCCTGTGGGATAAGTCAACGTTCCCTTGACTATGCATGTTTATCCCAGTCACTTTCAAAAAAATATGCATTTGTGGGTTGCCTGGGTGGCTCAGTTGGTTGAGCATCCGACTCTTGATTTTGGCTCAGGTCATGGTTCCAGGGTCGTGGGATTGAAGTCCCTGTCGGGCTTTGCACTGGGTGTGGATCCAGCTGAATATTGTCTCTCTCTCTCTCTCTCTCTCTCTACTCTCAGAAATAACCATTTAAAAAATAAAACAATAATAATAATTTAAAAGATGCATTTGTGACTGCCCTGTCCCCTTATTTTATATTTTCTATTTTTTTTTTTTGTGCTTCTATGTGAGTTTCTCCTTTCCTGAGTTTTGTGGTGTGCTGTGTATTTTGTTCCCATGGAGCCCCCTTGGGTCGTCACTCCAGGAGTCTAGTAATTTTCGTGCCATTAGTTGAAAATGCCATAACTTCCATCAAAGTGCTCATAACTTGCATTTCTCAATCCATCATCTTCAGGGAGGGGTTAAAACATGACTATGGACTCTGCCATTTGAACACCTAGGAAGTCCCCTAACCACCCAATTTCACCAAACTCGTTTCAGGAAGTCATTTTGAGGAACTTCTCCATGCCTCTGATAGTTTTAACAAATAAACCTCGTTTGGCAATGATGCTCATTTCTCAAGAGGTGTCCTGTTCTCCCCTGTGCTGTCCCCCCGCCCCCAGGGGTAGATTTGGCCCACGATTATTCAGTAATCCCTATTTCCATGAATCCCTCATTCTATGCAGACCGCTCACCTTTGCCCAAGGGGTACGTTCTGGCTTTGAACAGAACTCAGGTCTGGAGGGAGAGTCTGAGCACATTTCCTGGGAAACAGGCAATGACCTGTTTTCATTTTCTTTTGCCTCGAGTATTTGATGGTATCTCACCTTCCCCCCTGAAAGATTTAGTCTCTTGTGTCTAAAGGATGTGTTCCCACATTTTCTCATCCAAGACTCTGCATGTTTCTCTGATCTTTGGTGAAATTTAACGTTGAGGGAGAGGCATCACCCCCTTATTAGCTGTTGTTTTCCAGTGTCTTGCCATTTGCCCCCAGATGCCCTCAGGATGGCCCAACATTGAATATCAACAGCCTTAGAGGATAGGGTTGCATTCAGAGGCCCTTAGGATAGCCCAACATTGAATATCAACAGTCTTATAGGATAGGGTTGCACCTGATGTAGGGGTTGAACTCACGGACCGTGAGATCATGACCTCAGCCGAAGTGGGACGCTCAACCGACTGGGTCACCCAGGCACCCCCTCCTCGGTTGTTTTCTTCTAAGACACCGACCACCCCTGTGTGGAGTTGCTGCCGTCTGACGTCTGTCTTCCTTGGTTTCTCCCATCACCCTTTTCTGGTGTATTCTCTGTTCTTCCATAAGCCTTCTCTCCACGTCACGGGACGTGATTCTTGGCAGTGTCAATTCTCATCCTTCTCCCGCCTGGTGCTGTCTCAGGTTCTCCAGAAACACAGTTCCCTAGCCTCTCCTGCTTTCTGCAAACCTCCCCTTGAACTGGTACTCCTCATCCGTGTCTAACACAGTCCTAGTATGTTCGTGGTAGCTCTTGTGATCACACAGGTACATAGTGCGTCCTGTTTCCCCTTTGGGTATCTGCCCCGTTTTTCTCATGGATCCCAAGGTTTTTCCTTCCTGAGTGTGGGAGGTTCTTTTAATGCCTTGTCTTTGTCCCTGAAGGATGTGAGCCGGTTCGGCCATCCCATGATGGTGCCAGGTCAGAGGGGACGGTGGTCCAATGATGGCACCAGGATAGAGTGCACAGCCATGCACTGAAGGGGTTGTGCAGAGAAGCCAGGACAGGGGCTCCCGTGAGGACCCCTCCCCTCCTTCCTGTCCCTGCCCGGGTCTCTGTCCCATGTGGACACGTCCGCCTTCCATCTGAGCGACGTGTGTGTACGTATGATGTGGGAGGGGGTCTTGTTTTAAAAGCAGTTGATAAACTGGATGCTAACATCCCCCCGAAATAATGGTGTGTTTATTTTACAACTCCTTCAGGTATGACCCGGGAGACACATGATTTGTTAGGGACTCCTTGGTCTAGGAATGATTTTCCAGGCTTTGCGGATGAGAGGGACTTTGTGTCTCACTAGGTCAATGAGCACGTCTGAAATCCCCAGGGCTTTACTTGATCTGCACAACTCAGCTTGGGTATCAACGAAACCAGCATGTGGGTTCTCCGGGCCACTTACGGACCCTGAAGAGTCTCGTGCGGCTGTTTGTGGACATACCTGTGGCTCTGGGAAACGGAACTTGGACCCTCAACCTTCATCGTCTCTGAGATTTTGCCGGCTCGGGTGGCCAAGTACGTTGTAGGACAGATTGAGGTTCTAGGGCTCCGTTCGGAGGGCTAATTCTCAACCCCCATCCTGGCTCCTTGTTCTTGCCTTGTTCTCATTGCCCAACGTGCTTTTGTGCTGGGGGTGACCCGAGGGCCCGCTGAGTCTCACGGATGTGCCGAAATACCAGATTTTCACCCCAGAGAGCATCCCCATGGTGAGTTTCCTACCAGGCAGCCCGGAAACAGCCATCCTGAGCTGTGCCTGCACCTGGCGGGGGGGAGGCGAAGCGTGGCATCCTGGGTGGATCCCGCCTCAGGGATTTGACGGACGCTCTTCCAGGGGCAGTGCAGCTGGGGATCGGTGAGTCAGCCCCGAGCTCCGGAATCCGCGGCCCCACGGAGCCTCTCCACACAGCTCCTGTCTTTGCAGACGGTCTTTGTACGAGTTCTATTTGAAGCGTAACCTGCTTCTTGCCACCGACGACTGTGTGACTCATTCCCACCATCTCCATGGAGGAAGCAGACGTTACCCCGTCCCCTCGCTTCCTGGTGCTCGCGAAATGGTGCATGTTCGGGGTGAACGGCTCACGGCACCGTCATATCTTCCCGCAGAGTCACAGCAAGGCAGGTGGGACGGGGTCTCCTGATGATCTTTTTAGCTTCCGACTTCTGGACTCCCACTGGTGCATCCAGGGGACACACGTGCACAGGTATTTGCGTATGAGCAGGTGTCCCATGTGGCTCGGGAGACAGAGTCCTGAGGACAAAGCCCGTGGGCTCCTGGTCTGCTGGCCCCAACCCCATGGGCAGTGAGTTCCAGGACAGGGCTGGTCCCCAAAGTTCATCCAAAGACCAGACGTGCCCCACAAGACACGTCCCCATATACGCAACCCCAGCTTTCACCTGCATCCTGTCTCTCTTTCCTTCTGTCGCCGTGCGTGGTGCACGTTGGCCGAGCCCTGGCCTCCCCGAGGTTGCTCGGAAAATGCCAGAGACCCAGTTATCACTGCGTGTCTTACGAGCCGCGATTTACATCCAAATACTTGATATGCAAAGTATTCGTATCTGTGCATCAGAGCAGATGTCAAAAGTCAGTCGGTCTCGTTGGGAATGAAATTGTGTATCTGGCCATAAAAATGTTTTCCATTTCTTTTTTTTTTTAATCGCATTTTATAGCGGTAAGGGCACTTTATGTAAGATCGACCTTCTTAAAATTTTGTTTTAATGTTTATTTATTCTTGAGGGAGAGACAGAGACAGAGCGTGAGCAGGGGGGCGGGCAGAGAGAGAGACGGAGACACAGAATCCGAAGCAGGATTCAGGCTCCGAGCTGTCAGCACAGAGCCCGACGTCGGGCTCGAACCCACGAACCGTGAGATCATGACCTGAGCCCAAGTCGGATGCTCAACCGACTGAGCCGCCCCAAAATCAACCCTCTGAACACATGTTTTATGCACGACACCTTTCTTCCCAAAAGAGTCACACTCTGTCCTCATTGACCAACATCTTGGCCCACGTCCCCCTCCCCCAGCCCCTCACCCCACCTTTCTACTTTCTATGGCTTTGACTATTTTACGTAAAACGCGCAAGCAGAATCATACGATATTTGTGCTTCCGTGATGCTTAGCGTAAACGTGGTCCACGTTCACCCGTGTGGCCGACGTGATTCTATTTCCTTCCTTTTTTCAGGCTGAGTAGTATTCCACGGTGGGTATACGGCCGCCTTTTCTTTATCCATTCAACTCCCGATGACCTTTTCGGTTGTTTCCCCTCTTGGCTGTTGCGAATGACGCTGCGGTGGGGGGCGGGGCGTCGACATCTCTTTAAGATCGTCGTTTCCATCCTTTGGGTAAATACCCAGAGGTGGGATCACCGGACGCTTTGGGTGTTCCACTTGTAAGTTTTTGAGGACGTTTCCTACTCTTTTCCATGTTTCTGCAGGCAACAGGTGCTCACAGAACACAGGCCCCACGTCTGCTCGCCTTTGATCTTGCTTCTTTCCATGTGTTCTTTCTTATGTGCGGGAGACCCTTCCCCCACCTGCCACACCTTTGAGCCACACTTTATTCTTCGAGAGAAAGAGAGTCAATAAAGCCCACATGTCCAGAGGGAATCGAGAGCATCAATGGCACACGAGTAGTCAAAACTCCGCCATTATCGCTAGCAAAGGGAATGGGCAATGCAGGGTCCTGATGGAGTTTTGTTGAGGTGACGTCATGGCACCTGGGAAACGGGTAGCACAGGTGGGAAAACCAGGAAGATGCACTGATTTGCACAGAAACAGGCGCCAGGAGAGGAGAGGAGGGAGGAACCCGCCCTGGCGGTGCACCTGTGACATCCTGAAGGCCCGTCTTCTCCCTCCGCTGTGTCCTTAACGCCTACTCATCCCAGGGATGAGCACTCGGGCTGCGGGAGGGACGTGTGCAAGGACTTCAACCCACATCACATGTGCCACACTGGGCGTGTGTATAGATGCTGGGGGAAGACGTGCTTGGTTTTGCGTGTGGACCCAAAACCATCGTCGTAAAGCACATGCAGGGTTGGTAGCAATGCCGTGAGCCCACAGGAGGCCTTTCCTGGCCGACAGTTAATCCTGGGGGTTCCCCTGCGCCTTCCTCGTATCCCACACAACAAGGACGCCGTGTGTATGAGGGTTCTTTGGAAAACTGGCTCATGCAGTCACGGATGATGGCAAGTCTAAAATCTGCCGGTTCAACCTGTCAACACACCACCTGCTGGCAGAATTCCCCTTTCCTCTGCGGTGCTCAGGCTTTAGGCTCTCCGGACCGTCAACAGATTAGACGAGGCCCACCACATTACGGAAGGCCATCTGCTCAACTCACCAGCCACCGATTTCACTGTTAACCTCTTCCACAAACACCATCACAGAACCATCCGGAATAATGTTGGGTCACCTGTAGGGGCCACGTTCACAGATACAACTGACCTTCTACCAGGGATCCAGGATGTGTCCTGGAAAAAGTGTGTCCTCATAGAGCTCAACGTGGGTAGTGTATTGGGAGGCAGGAGCGGTCACGAAGGCGACCATTAGGGAGGGGACTCGTGTCGTCAGATGTGTATGTTAGAAGGACAACTCTGGCAGGAGGATGCCACATGGACAGAGAGACCAAAGGTTGTGTTAGTCTCCTGTGTTAGTGCCTTAACCCACGGGAATTCATCCTGTTCTGGCTCTGGAGACCAGAAGTCTGATATCCGGGCAGGGAGGGCTGCTGGGATCCAGGCAGGACAGGGCCACTGAGAATCAGGAGGGACAGGATGGCTGAGATCCAGGCAGGACCCCTGAGATCCAGGCAAGGCAGGGCCGCTGAGATCCAGGCAGAGCAGGGCTACTGAGATCCAGGCGGGGTAGGACCACTGAGATCCAGGGGGGGAAGGGCTGCTGAGATCCAGGCAGGGCAGGGCCACTGAGACCCAGGCAGGGCAGGGCCTCTGAGATCCAGGCAAGATAGGGCTGCTGAGATCAAGGAGGGGCAGGAGTACGGAGATCCAGGCAAGGCAGGGCCACTGAGATCCAGGAAGGGCAGGGCCGCTGAGATCTAGAAGGGGCAGGACCACTGAGATCCAGGAAGGGCAGGACCCCTGAGATCCAGGCAGGGCAGGGCTGCTGAGATCGAGGAGGGGCAGGGCCACTGAGATCCAGGAGGGGCAGGGCCACTGAGATTCAGGAGGGGCAGGGCCACTGAGATCCAGGCAGGGCAGGGCCACTGAGATCCAGGCGGGGCAGGAATTCTGAGATCCAGGAGGGGCAGGGCCGCTGAGATCCAGGGGGGGCAGGGCCACTGAGATCCAGGAGGGGCAGGCCCACTGAGATCCAGGAGGGGCAGGGCCCCTGAGATCCAGGAGGGGCAGGGCCGCTGAGATCCAGGGCGGGCAGGGCCACTGAGATCCAGGAGGGGCAGGGCCACTGAGACCCAGACAGGGTAGGGCCACTGAGATCCAGGAGGGGCAGGACCGCTGAGATCCAGGCAGGGCAGGGCCACTGAGACCCAGGAGGGGCAGGACCACTGAGATCCAGGAGGGGCAGGACCCCTGAGATCCAGGCAGGGCAGGACCCCTGAGATCCAGGAGGGGCAGGACCACTGAGATCCAGGAGGGGCAGGGCACTGAGATCCAGGCAGAGCAGGGCCACTGAGATCCAGGAGGGGCAGGGCCACTGAGATCCAGGAGGGGCAGGGCCACTGAGATCCAGGCAGGGCAGGGCCACTGAGATCCAGGAGGGGCAGGGCCACTGAGACCCAGACAGGGTAGGGCCACTGAGATCCAGGAGGGGCAGGGCCACTGAGATCCAGGAGGGGCAGGGCCACTGAGATCCAGGCGGGGCAGGGCCACTGAGACCCAGGAGGGGCAGGACCACTGAGATCCAGGAGGGGCAGGACCCCTGAGATCCAGGCAGGGCAGGACCCCTGAGATCCAGGAGGGGCAGGACCACTGAGATCCAGGCAGGGCAGGGCACTGAGATCCAGGCAGGGCAGGGCCACTGAGATCCAGGAGGGGCAGGGCCACTGAGATCCAGGAGGGGCAGGGCCACTGAGATCCAGGCAGGGCAGGGCCACTGAGATCCAGGAGGGGCAGGGCCACTGAGACCCAGACAGGGTAGGGCCACTGAGATCCAGGAGGGGCAGGGCCACTGAGATCCAGGCAGGGCAGGGCCACTGAGATCCAGGAGGGGCAGGGCCACTGAGATCCAGGCAGGGCAGGGCCACTGAGATCCAGGAGGGGCAGGGCCACTGAGACCCAGACAGGGTAGGGCCACTGAGATCCAGGAGGGGCAGGGCCCCTGAGATCCAGGAGGGGCAGGACTGCTGAGACCCAGGAGGGGCAGGACCACGGAGATCTAGGCAGGGCAGGGCCACTGAGATCCAGGCAGGGCAGGGCCCCTGAGATCCAGGCAGGGCAGGGCTGCTGAGATCCAGGAGGGGCAGGACCACTGAAATCCAGGCAGGGCAGCCGCTGAGATCCAGGAGGGGCAGGACCACACTCTCTCTCGAGGCTCCAGGGAAGGGTCCTTCCTGTCTCTTCCAGCTTCTGAGGCTCCAGGCGCCCCTGGGCTCGTGGCCGCGTCCCTCCCGTCTCTGCCTCCGCCTTCATGTGGGTTCTCTTCTGTATCGTGTCCCCCTCCCGGTTCTTCCCTTGCATGTACAGTCATGATGATATTTAGGACCCACCTGGATAATCTGGGATGACCTCCTCATCTCAAGACCTATAACACGGTCACAAAACTTTTAGCAAAAGCATTAACTACCATAGGAGGCCACATTCACAGATGGAAGGGGTTTCGTGGTGGCCGTACGTATGAGAGTCCTTATCAGCTGATCACAGAAAGTACAGAAAAGATTTCAGGTCAGCATAAAGGTGATGGCCAGTGAGCAGATCTGAGCCGAGGCACTGGTGGCCGAGAGAGAGGAGGGTCTCTGGGGCCGTGGCCCGGGGACGTGGACGGTCCAGCAGGTGGTACCTGGGTCGAATTCCGTGATTCTCGCCCCGACCGCGGGATGGCCAGGAATGCTCTTGTGCGGCTCAAGGGGGACACCCACAGACGGGATGGAGCCCCGGAATCCAGTGGGCAAGACCCTGAGAGCAGAAGCACGTGTGCAGGGAGGGCAGGGGGCTGCGAAGGGAGCAAGGCCAGGGGGCAATCGGTGACGGGCGTCCACATATCAGGGCGGGGGGGGGGGGCGATGCTGCTTGACCCAGGACCATTGAAAACCCCCAGTCCCAGCGGCTTTAATCCCAGACGGTGGCAGGACCCGTCGTGCTCCGGGGGACAAGGCACCCGAACAGAGCCCCGTGGCTCCACTGGCAATGTGGGCGCAGGGCCGCGGGGCGGGGCTGGGGGCATACTCCCGTCGTGCCCGGTCTCTGTGCCGTGAGCTTGGCCCTCACGCAAACCGTGAACGAACAGCGCCTGGTCTCTGACTTTCCAAGCTGTGCCCAGAGGCATCACAGGGGCTGGGGAGCTGGGACCAGCCCGCAGTGCCCGCAGGAGTGAGCTTGCAGTGCCCACGCGGGTGTCCCTCAGCGTAAGGCAGATGATGAGCCACATCCTGTGGCTCCCACCAGACGTGGAGCCCGTGCGGAGGGCACAGGGCTCGGGGTGGGGGGGGAACCGCAAGGCTTGTCCCGCCCGGGTGCACCTGCTCCCCGAAGGCTCTGAGCTCCTGTGACAGGCGGGGGACACGAGGTCTCCTGTCTCCCAGCTAATCAACAGTGACATAAATACAGCTTTGGAGGCTGAGCACCCACGACGACCACATCACGTTAACCCAGAAACGAAAGCATGAGCCTCTGCTCCAAGTCTGCTGTCACGGCACAAGGTGTGGCAAACGCGACGAGGTCGTGGGGTCCGCAGCCGTGATGCAGGGCGCCGTGGGCTCCAGCTTGGCCAGCGTGAACGGTCCTGCCGGCCCCCCCAGGGCATCGCGGCTTCCCCGAGCTGCCTGGCACCCGCCCTGGGAGCGGAAGGCAGGTGCACAGGGGTGGCTCGGAGACCGGGAGCCCCACGGAAATCCGGGTTGGGGTCTAGGCTGCGGAGTCCTTGCTCGCATCCAAAAGCTGAGGCACGTGCCGTCCCTGGGACTTGGCTACCCCCCAGGAGGAGCCGTCCCTCCAAGCTCAGCACGACCCCAGATCTCAAGGCGCCAGAATCCAGAACGTTTAGAAAGCCACACATGTCCTTTTAGGGACACAATTCAACCCGTTAGCAGGTTAAACAGTCAAAAGCGTGGGGTCGGTGCGGGAGAGGGGACATGGGAGGCTGTACCCATTGGGAGATTTGGCAGAGTGAACGTTCACGGGGGGGACAGTCCGGGGAACACACACCTCCTCTGTGTTTGCACGGGCTCCCTTCTTTTGCCCAGGACCGCCTCCAGCCTTAGTCCAAACCCACTGGGAGCCTCCCCGAGCCGGTGACCCCTGTGACGTGTCACTTCCTGCTCTGCCAGAAGAAGCTGCGGCTTCTTACAAGCATCCCCTCCTTCCTGAGCCGAGCCGAGTCCCTTCGGATCCCGACGAGAGTCACAAGGAAGGGCACCCCGACTCGCTGCACCCCAGACTCGCGTGGGGCCAGGAACTGCAGACGTGAATCCCCCCGCCTGCACCTGTTCCCGCCCTCCCTCAAGGTGACTCCGGGAACCCCACGGTTTCAAAACCACCAGGCTGCATCGTCCACATGCGTACAGGGAGAACAGAATGTCCACTGACCGTCCTCGGTATGGGAGCCATATCTGGAACTGTATAAATTAATAAGAAAAAAAAAAAAAGCTGATCGGAACCCAGTCCCCAGACACTGTGACAAAATGGGGACAAGACAAAACAGAGTCCCCTCCTTACTCGTGCTTTTTGGTTTTTTGTTGTTGTTGTTGTTGTTGTTGTTGTTGTTGTTGTTGTTGTTTTTGTCTGCTGGAAGGCAATTAACCTTGTTGCCTCATAAATGTTACCGCAGATGTTTGGCATCATCAGGGTGCAGTATCCACAACAAAATTCGCTTTATCAAGAAAATCCCCAGGGGATGTCGGAGCAAGGGGACCGTGACGAGGACTCGGTGCCTCCAGATGAAACCCTCCGACCGAGCGAGCTTCAGGACAAGCGTCTAAGGCGGCCGAGAAGGCGTCACTTTAAACAAACAAAACGAAACAAGAACTCAGCACAACGTTGAAAACGCCGCGGGCCGTGTGACTCAGACCGACTGCGGTGACTCTCTTTGGTGACGTCACCTGAGGAAACGACAAATGTGAAAATGGCAAGAACAGAACATTTAGGTGGCTCTGGGGGTCAGCACACATGCGATTACAAAATGAAATGCGAATGAGCTGAATTCCATAAAAATATGTCGCCGGACTAAGCGAACAAAGTAATGTCAAAGAAACGAGTTCTTACAGTCTTCTTAAATCCCGATTTCCGCGGACGGTCCAGGCAGGACAGCTGGGGTCTGGGGTGTGCTCGGGATGATCGGGGCTACACCGGGGCAGGCTGTCACCAAGTGGTGATCGTATCCCACAGAGAAGCAGACGGTGGACAAACGCAAATTACGTTCCACACGCACGCGGTCTGGCTGTTTCTCCTCTGTCCGCGTGTGAGGCTCCAAGTGTTTGCCATCGTCTGTTTACCCAGAGTTCTGGCGAACACAGGGCAGCTAATTAGCCCGATTTTAAAAGCGCTGTGAAAATACCGCTACAGTGCTGTCCTGCCCTTACCTATCTCCCTCCCTCCTGATACATTTCTCCGGACTAATTTTCACGCAGTGCCTTTCCTTTCGTGTGAGCGCCTCGCTCCCTGGGGCGTCACGATGGATGCCTTTGATCCGTCACTCTCTTCTTTTCCTCTCTGCCTGCCTGTCCCGATGTCTGCTTCCTCACCTCCCCTGACCATCCAGCCTTCTAACAAAAACAGGAATTTCACAGTGAAGGAAGTAGTTACTGAGCACTTGATATACGTCACACGTTATGCTAAGAATTTTGCACGCCTTCCTTCTAGAACATTCCAGTGGTAGGCACTGTTCTTGGCTCTGTTTTGGGGATGAGAAAACCGGATGAAGGGGCCCAGCTTCCAAGTGGAGAAGCCTGGCTCCCAATCCATGACTGGACAGCTCCTGAGCTCCCCTCCCCCATCCCATCTTCTGACCCCATTGACCCCTCCATCCTCACCTTGTTGTCCCTTTGGCAGAACTTTTCTGCCTCCTCCATAGATGCCGGACATTTTACAGACATTCAGAATGCTCCATACCTTGTCCTTTCCTCCCCCCTGTCGTTCACACCAAGGGTGTTCCCATGTTTCTTTCTCTTTGTTGACTTTCAACTCCACAGGTCTGCAATCAAAATGGCACCCTCTTAGCTCATGATGTGTGGATCACCTCTTGCCCATGGATCATTCTGCCTCCTGTATCCACTGTGGCTTGATGTGTCATCATTATGAAGGACAATGCTTTCTCTGTGACAGCAGGCACTGAGAGCGGGTGGCCGTGTGGTCCTTAGATTACCGAGGATGTTTTCTGTCTAAGGTGGCCGTGAGGCATGTGTTTGGTGGATGATGTGAAAGGCAGCCCAGGAAAATAAATCAAAATCCCAAAGGCAGCTCCCTTGGGGTCTAGGATTTGAAAGTCATATTAACGTCACTGAAAGGGTTAAGTGTCCAGAATGGGAGCCAGCGTATCTAACAACAGAACGATGCTATCACAGGATTGTCTCTTACTTCCTAGGGTTACATTTCAAGTGGTCCCATCAGTAGACGTGGCAGTCAGGGTAGGCTGGGCCGATCATAACTGTCAGTAAATTCTCCACCCCCAGTTCATCTTCCAACGGTGGAAAGGGTATACCTGTATCCTCCTGTCCATCAGGTCATTGTTTGTGGCCAGGGAGAGCTGAGCAAGGAGTTCACAGCCAGATCCCACAACCAGGGCTCATGGTTTCGATCTGAACTAGACTTCCCTGGCTTTGCTGTCCCCACCACTGTCTTCTTGGGGTCCCGTGGCTCTGCCGTCCCCACCACCATCTTGTTGACCATCGGTTCAGCTTCGGAAACTCAGACCTGCCTCAGTGCTGCTGGGACAAGAGATCGGAGAAAAACCAATATGGCGCTCGGCCAGGCGACCCGGAGCTTCATGGAAACTGTGACCCGTAGGCATGTCTTCCGAGAAATGACCTCTGGTTCCTCAGCGTGTGAGCCTCACACACTCACCTGGCATAAATGTAGGGTGCCATACACCCCTGTTGCGGGAACACAAGCATCCCTGTTCGGTTTCATTATTAGAGAGTGAGGGACGGGAAGGGGAGAACGTGTCACGCTTGGTATCCCTGAATGGAAGTCCTCCTTCACCTTGCAGATTTCCACCTTTCAGATGACTCACACTCTGCAGTCACCACCTGGAGGTCATGGAAACAGAGCGCTCCTTGGGGACACAGCATCCGTGGGCGGTCCCTCATGACACCATCTAAAGATGGGGAGCCTGAAAATCCATTTCGATATGATTTGTTCACCCATAAACCCATCCAAACGTGGATTCTGGCTGTTGGTTTTTTTCCTCACATACACCTGAACGTCAACCCCGTGGCTGGATGTGGCGGGCGGTACTTACAGAGTCAGCGTCTGTCACGGTGAGGACCCGTCACGGATCATCATTAGCTTTAAATTAGAAACTGGTACAGAAGCAGGTGCTAAAGATAAATAGGATGAACGCGAGAAGCAACCCACGGCGAGTCTGCATATGGCGTCCGGGCTGGAGAGAGCCATGACCCAGAAAGGCAAGAAGCCGATGGTCAGCACTTTCGAGCGCTTGGTACCCACAGGATTACTTAACCCTGCAGCCTGGGAGCACAGAGGTTTAAAAACACACTCGATAGCTTCCGTGCTCTGTCAGCTGGACCCGGCAGAGCAGACACGAGACCCAATGGGGACACGGCGTGGCCAGAAAACTGCACACACCGAAGCCTAGCCTGGTGACTCAGTGGTGGAAATGCTGACGACAGTAGGTGCTTGGACTGATTCCAGCACTCCCACGCTGGGATTGCCAAAGGGATTTCCGGGTGATGACAATGAGGTTTCGCGTCGCGGCTGACACTTCGGGGCACTGAGCTTCATTGACGACACTGCACTGAGTTCTTGGTCAGTAGTTCATTCAGTGGTATATTCACGGCGCACGTGAGCCCTAAAAAAAGGAAGGTGTTACTGCACTCTGCCTGGGAGAGTGAATGTTTGTCCCTCCAAAATTCACATGTGGAAGCCTAACTCCAAATGTGTTGGTGTTAGGACATGGGCCCTTGGGAGGTAACTAGGGTTTCGCGAGGTTGTAAGATGATGGGATCCCTGTGATGGGATGGGTGTCTTTATAGGACAGGACACCAGAGAGCTATTTCTCTCTCTCTCCGTCATTGGAGGACAAAACAAGATGGCGGCCATGGACGAGCCAAGACAACCGCTCTCTCTGCACTCCAGCCACCCACGCAGCCTCATCCCGGGCCTCCAGCCTTCTCATCTGCAAGCCATGTGGTTTGTGGTACTTTGTCACGGCAGCCCCAACCCACGGAGACAACCCCATGGCTCGAAGGGATTGAGGGACCTACTGCGAGTTGCCCAACCAACAAGTGTGTGGGACGTGCAATAGGACGGAGGCAGTCACGCTCCCAAGACACTGAATGATGGGGCTCTTCTGCCCCCTGGAGACAGAGCGCATCCTTCAGGGGACTTGTGTCTGGATGTGCTTATGTGCATTTGGGACCCTCCGTGGTGTCTTCTTGCATCAGGTTGGGGCACGGTGCTCTGATGGCCATTCTACCCCGTTCACATTTACGTGTCTCCAGTGACTGAGATGAGGAACCCCTTAGGCACGGCTGGGAACGCTTGCAGGGCAACGGACGACCTTCTGGAGTCCGAGTGTGGACAAGCTTGACGATGTGGAATCCCTGGGACCCAGTCTGGTCCCGGTGGAGGGAGGGGGCTGCACTGTTCACAAGCCCCATCTGGTTCTCATGGTGAATGTTGGAATTTCTCCCTCTTGCAGCGGGAGGGAGACAGGAACTATTTTGGGGAAACGCCCAGAGAATTCCTGCCTCCTCCTGGCCTCTTGGAAAACTGTTACACCCAGCAGTGCCCAACTGAACTGTGGGGGGCTAAATTCTCCGTCTGGAATTGGGAAAGTACTTTGTGCGGGCGAGGGAGGGTGACGGTGTTTTCTTAGCAGTTCCATCAACGTGTTGACAAAGCCATGTTGGTGGCCTGTGGGGTCCGGGAAGCACGACCTTTTGGGAGGCCACTGGCTTCCCTAGTCGCCCTGCCCCAGACATGCTCATGCTGCGGGGCACTGGCCCCAAGGATGACTAAGCCAGACCACGGGGATGAGAGAGCCCAAAGGTGAGAGTCATTCAGCACAGGCAGCCTGGATCTCACCATCCACAGGGATTCTGGGTCGAACTGTGTCTCCAGAATTCATGTGTAGGACCCCCTAACCTCCAGGATCTCAGAATGGGTCTGCATTGGGATACTGGGGTTGAAAAGAGCAAATTAAGGTAAAATGAGGTCACTAGGGTGGCCCTGATCCCATAGAACTGGGTCCTTATAGGAAGAAGAGATTAGGACACACATAAGACAGAGAGACGACCACGTGAGGACACAGGAGAACTTGGGTCTGCACGCGAAGCAGAGAGGCCTCAGGAGGACCCAGCCTCACCCCTGCCTGGATCTCAGACTCCCAGCGTCAGCCCTGCCTGCATCTCAGACCCCCAGCCTCAGCCATGCCTGGATCTCAGATTCCCAGCCTCGACCCCTCCTGGATCTCAGACCCCCAGACTCAACCCTGCCTGGATCTCAGACCTCCAGCCTCAGCCCTGCCTGCATCTCAGACTCCCTGTCTCAGCCCTGCCTGGATCTCAGACCTCCAGCCTCAGCCATGCCTGGATCTCAGACCCCCTGCCTCAGCCCTGCCTGGACCACAGACTCCCAGACTCAGCCCTGCCTGGAATTCAGACCCCCAGCCTCAGCCCCTCCTGGATCTCAGACCCCCAGCCTCTTCCCTGCCTGGATTTCAGACTCCCAGCCTCGGCCCCACCTGGATCTCAGACCCCCAGCCTCAGCCCTGCCTGGACCTCAGACCCCCAGCCTCAGCCCCGCCTGGATCTCAGACCCCCAGCCTCAGCCCTGCCTGGACCTCAGACCCCCAGCCTCAGCCCCGCCTGGATCTTAGACCCCCAGCCTCTTCCCTGCCTGGATTTCAGACTCCCAGCCTCGGCCCCACCTGATCTTAGACCCCAGACTCAACCCTGCCTGGATCTCAGACCCCCAGCCTCAGCCCTGCCTGGACCTCAGACTCCAAGCCTCCAGCCCTGCCTGGATCTCAGACTCCAAGCCTCCAGCCCTGCCTGGATCTCAGACTCCAAGCCTCAGTCCTACCTGGACCTCAGACCCCCAGCCTTAGCCCTGCCTGGACCTCAGACCCGCAGCCTCAACCCTGCCTGGACCTCAGACCCCCAGCCTCAGCCCCTCCTGGACCTCAGACTCCCAGCCTCAGCCCTGCGTGGATCTCAGACTCCCAGACTCAGCCCTGCCTGCACCTCAGATTCCCAGCCTCCAGAACCAGGAGAAATAAATGTGTCTGATGTAAACCACCCCGTGCACAATACCGTTACCAGCAACCGAGCAAACTCGTACAACGGGAAATCCAAACAGCATCCTCTTCTGAAGAACGTTATTGCTGAAATCATTACCTTTTGTGTATCTCTAAATTGGTGAGAAAAACACCATTCAGATAGGCTGGAGGCAGAAAGAAGAAAACAATCTCAAGAACAAAAGAGAACGAAACCGAGTGGAATGGATAGAGTCAAATATTATGACAAACGCAAACATTTTAATTCTGCACCTTAACAACCCTGGCAGAGTCTCACGAAATAAGGACTCAGTCGACGTTAATTTCTAAAACATTCATCGGGAGTCTCTTTTTCTGTTAACGGGTAATATTTTTTAAGGGTAGTGCGTGCAGCTGGCTGTTTGGGTCTGAGACTAAGAAAGGAGACAATGCCCTCCCCCCCCCCCCCGTGTGTGTGTGTCTGTCGGTCTGTGTCCATCCGTCTGTCCATCTTTCGAAATGTGCGTCGTTCCAGGCCGGTGGCTGGAGGTGAGATCGCTTTGCAGGGTTCGTTACCCTGGCATCTCGAGCTAACGGTTCATTTGAGGCAGATGGTGGAGTTGTTTTAATGTGTTGACAGGTTTTGTGGTCTTTTTCTCTGCTATTTGAAATATTTGTGAAAGCACAAAGGTGACCTCCATTTGTATATTATTGACTCTCTATACCTGTGTTATATATAAAACATGACATAAAATATAATAACATGTAACATATCTTATGCTATCTAATATGCATTATATAATACTATATTATTATACGTGTATCGTATGTATTTATTTTATTTATATACTATTTATTTCATATGTTTATATGATACATAACATATATTATCTATGACATAATATCATAATGAACATGCTATACAAATACACATAAATATAACATATATAAGTCATGTATAATATGTAATAATATAGACAGCCTTTGGTTTTGCAGATATCTGTGACTCTACATTTAAAAGGGTTCTGGAGCACCTGGGGGGTCAGTCGGTTAAGCTTCCGACTTGGGCTCAGGTCATGATCTCACGGTCTGTGAGTTCGAGCCCCACGTCAAGCTCTGTGCTGACAGCTCGGAGCCTGGAGTCTGCTTCGGATTCTGTGTCTCCCTTCTCTCTGCCCCTCCCCTGCTCACGCTCTGTCTCTCTCTCTCTGCAAAAAATAAACATTAAAAAAATTTTTAATAAAAAAAGAACAATGATGTACACCTGAAACTCACATAATTGTGGGTGTCAGTTATATCTCACTACAAAAATAAAACGGGATTTTACGGGACTCCTGGGTGGCTCAGTTGGTTAATGGACCAACTTTGGGTCAGGTCATGATCTCGCGGTTCTCGGGTTCGAGCCCCGTGTCGGGCTCTGTGCTGACGGCTCGGAGCCTGGAGCCTCCTTCGGATTCTGTGTCTCCCTCTCTCTCTGCCCCTAAGCCGCTCACATTCCGTCTCTGTCTCTCTCAAAAATAAATAAACTTCATGGGACACCTCGGTGGCTCGGTGGGTTCAACATCCGACTTCAGCGCAGGTCACGATCTCCCTGTCCAGACAGCGCCGTGGTCTGCGGGCACGTCTCCTCCTTCGCGCGATGAGCAAGGAATCCGGTCTCTCTTGCTGGTCCCTGCTCTGCGGGAAGGTTGAAGAGCGTTTTTAAACAGGTTCTGTCACATCTCAATGTGTTCTTGACGAGCACGGGAGGCAAATGATGCGGAAAATCCGTGTGGCGCCCGGGAGAATGGCGGTCATTACCGCGCAGATGCTGGCGTCTCATCCCCAGATCGGATCGTCAGGCCCCCGGGGGGGGGGGGGGGGGGGCTGGTGACAGATGCCACGCGGAGCGCTGGGCTCAGGATGAGAAGCGAGGTCACTTCCACGGGGGGCAGATGATACGATGGTTCCATCTTCCCCTTGACGGGATGCATAAGCGCCCCAGGGACAATGAATCGGGAGGCAGTGCTCACTCAACACAGCCTCGCTCATGAAATATTCACAAAGTCAACAGGAGCACCAGGTGCCTCCGTGGCTGCCTTCTCTGCATGGTGTGTGTGGAGTCCAGCCCAAAGCAAGAAGCAAAACAAGATGAAACAAAAAACTCAGAGAAAGACTCTGTTTTTGCGAAAGAAGCCTGGCGAATGTCAAAAACTGTAACCACGAGAAGCCAGAGGTGGTATTTATGGAGGTGGTGAATTCTGGAGTACCCCATGGCACCCAAGGGATTTGTGCAATCCTGAGTTATTTAGAGCATTTCATGACGTCGCCTGCGTCTGAAAACTTGGTTAATATGGTAATCGGCTCATTTAGAGATTTTCAGAGTCTGGGTGTTTTGGGGAGATTGTTTAAGACAAGGAATGAGGAGAAGAAGGAAGGAAGAAAGGAAGGAAGGAAGGAGGAAGGAAGGAGGGAAGGAAGGAGGGAAGGAGGGAAGGAAGAAAGAAGGAAAGAAGGAATGAGGGAAGGAAGGAAGGAAGGGAGGGAGGAAGGGAGGAAGGAAGCAGGGAGGAAGGAAGGAAGGAAGGACGGAAGGAAGGAAGAAGGAAAGAAGGAACGAGGGAAGGGAGGAAGGAAGGAAGGAAGGGGGGAGGGAGGGAGAAAGGAAGGAAGGAGGGAAGGAAGGAAGAAGGAAAGAAGGAAGGAAGGAAGGAAGGAAGAAGGAAAGAAGGAACGAGGGAAGGAAGGAGGGAGGAAGGAAGGAAGGAAGGAAGGAAGGAAGGAAGGAGGAAGGAAGGGAGGAAGGAAGCAGGGAGGAAGGAAAGAACCAGGACATCCGTCCTAGTGCAAGGCACTCCTTCCACGTGCAAGGAGCTGAATGTGACAGGCCCTGAAGGATGCCCAGCTGCAGCTGAGACCCCAGCCCCGTCCCACCCGGTTTCGGCCTCGTGAGGCCCCGCGCTGAGGGCCCAGCCCCCCTCCAGCCAGACGTCCCCTCTGAGGACCTGGGACGCGACGAGCAGCTGTCGTTTCCAGCCGGTAGGCGAGGGATGACGTGTGATGCAGCGGCCGGCGGTGTCGTGCGGACGGCTGGTCACAGGGTCACCCCGGCCAGAGGGAGGAGGGTCCCGGGCAGCGATGTGCCTGTGTGCTCTCTGGGCTCAAGCTGTTCAGCTCCTGTCTACACCCAGGTAACCGCCCTCCCTTCTCACCGGGCGCCGACCTGAGCTGGTCGAGGGGAAGCCTGAGCTCAAACGCCCCGCATCGCAATCCCCTTCCCCTCCTGAAACCTGCCTGCCTACAACTACTCACTCTGGATCCCGTGTGGGTGACGCTTTCCTTTCTCTACCTGCCCCGTGAGCACCTCCGGCCGACCCGTCACATCGCCACTCTGCGTGCCGGTCCCATGGGCACCAGAGGCCGTTCATCGAGGTCCCGTCTGCCCCCAGTTTCTGGCCACCCAGCAATTCCCTTGAGCTTCCGAAATTGTATGGCTGAGATGTTGACAGACAGACGCGGGTATTGTGGGCCGCCTAACGGGATTTCCTTCGTGACTCAGACGTGGAGGGAGGTGCGCGTGCCTTTGAGGTCGTCTGGCGTGATTTTTTGAAAGGCGTCCGGCGTGAGGATTTAATACACGTACACGTTTTGAAGCGATCGCCATAGTCGATTCGATGCACGTGTCCTTCGTGGCACACAGCTGCCATTCTGTGCAGTGCGCGCACTGAACATCCCCCCTCGGTAAATTCAAGGGTATCATGCAACCCTGTTAACTGTAATCACTGAGCCGTACGTTTGATCCTGGGAATGTCCAGCTGGAACGTCATGTCCTTTGACCAACATCTGCTTCTTCCTCGTTCCTACAACCCCTGGCATCTGCCAGTCTGTTTTTGGGGCTGTGACTTCTTTTTTCTTTTCTTTTCTTTCCTTTCCTTTTCTTTTCTTTTCTTCTCTTTTCATTTCTTCTTTTTGCTTTTCCTTTCCTTTTCCCCTTTCCTTTCCTTTTCTTTCTTTTCTTTCCTCCTTTTTCCCTTTCTTTTCCTTTCCTTTTTCCCTTTCCTTTCGTTTTCTTTCTTTTCTTTTCCTTTTCTTTTGCCCTTTCCTTTTCCCCTTTCTTTTTTCTTTTCTTTTCCTTTCCATTCCTTTTCCTTTCCTTTTTCCCTTTCCTTGCCTTTTCTTTCTTTTCTTTTCCTTTTCTTTTGTCCTTTCCTTTTCCCCTTTCTTTTTTCTTTTCCTTTCCTTTCCATTCCTTTTCTTTTCCTTTCCTTTTTCCCTTTCCTTGCCTTTTCTTTCTTTTCTTTTCCTTTTCTTTTGTCCTTTCCTTTTCCCCTTTCTTTTTTCTTTTCCTTTCCTTTCCATTCCTTTTCTTTTCCTTTCCTTTTTCCCTTTCCTTGCCTTTTCTTTCTTTTCTTTCCCTTTTCTTTTGTCCTTTCCTTTTTCCCTTTCTTTTTTCTTTTCCTTTCCTTTCCATTCCTTTTCTTTTCCTTTCCTTTTTTTCTCCTTTTCTTTTTCTTTTCCTTTTCTTTTCCTTTCTCTTCTCTCCTCTTCTCCTTTTTCTATCCTCTCCTCCCCTCCCCTCCCCTCTCCTCTCCCGTCATTCCTGACAGAGAGTACAAGTACGGGAGGAGCAGAGAGAGAGAGAGAGAGAAGGAGAGACAGAGAATCCCAAACAGGCTCCCCACTCAGCATGGAAGGAGCCCACTGCGGGGCTTGATCCCACAACCCTGGGATCATGACTTGAGCCGAAATCAACAGTCGAAAGCTCAGCCAGCTGAGCCACCCAGGCGCCCCTCCTTCTTTGGGTTCCACATACAAGTGACAGCATGCAGTGTTTGTGTTTCTCTGCCTGGCTCATGTCCCTGAGCATCATGGTCTATCCACGCTGTGACAAATGGCAGGGTCCCCTTCTGTTTTAAGGCTGAGCCGTGCTGCGTCCTGTGGAGGGACCACCTGTCCTTTATCCACTCATCCTGCTTTCACTCCCATTGGAGGCGTACCCAGCGGTGGCATTGCTGGATCACAGGGCCCTTCTGCTTTTCACTGTTTGAGGACCCTCAATACCGTTGTGCTCACTGACTGCAGCGGTCTGCATTCCCAGCAACAGTGCATGAGCGTTCCCCTTTCTGCGTGCACTTTGACAGCAATGCTGACGAGAACTCAGGACTTATGTCCTTGTTGCCTTTCTTACGGGGTGGTGGCTGACTCCAGTTTATGCCTGAGCGGCTCAGGGTCCAATTTGTAGGGCCTTGCAGTGCTGGCCGGGCGGGCCGGGCGTGTCCAGAGGAAGAAAACCACAGTATCGCTCAGTTTTGCTCTGCAGGGCAGACTCTCACAGGAGGCCACTGGAGAAGGACCAGCCCAGCTGGTTCTCAGAGGACATTCGATCCGGAAGACGGCTTTGTGGACAGAAAGGGCACCTTGAATAGGAAGGCTGGGCAGGTGAACACCAGCATCCCTGAGCCGGGGAGTGAGTCTGGAGAGGCGGCTGAGCCCTGGGCAGGCACGTATGGTCCCAGCTGCCGCCTGGAGAGGCCACATAGGACCCCATGGCCTCACGGCATCCAAGCCTTCGGGACGGGCGTCTGAGGCACGGGCCTCATTCCCGACGGACGCCTGAGGCCCAACCAGCCTGCTTTTCCAGGTGGAACCCCTCCCTGCACCCTGCCTGGAAATAAGGAAATACGGAAATACACATGATCCTGTCTTCATGCACTTTTCTCCCATGTGCCAGGGAGCTCCTCTCTCTGGCTATCTCTCTCTCTGTCTGTCTCTTTGTCTCTGTTTATCTCTGTGTCTGTCTCTGTCTCTTTCTGTCTGTGTCTCCTGATGGTGTCTCTGGTGCTATCTCCCTATGTCCCTGTATCTTTGTCTGTCACTATCTGCCTCGCTCTGACTGTCTCCCTGTTTTTGTCTGTCTCTGTGTCTGTGTCTCTGTGTGTCTGTCTCTGTGTCTGTGTCGGTCTCTCTTTCTGGGCCCCTTTATGTGTGTGTCTCTCCCTGACTGTCTCTCGGTGCTATCTCTCCCTGTCTCTGGTTCTGTCTCTCCCTGTCTCTCGGTACTATCCCTGTCTCTGTGTCTGTCTCTCCCTGTCTCTGTGTCTGTCTCTCCCTGACTGTCTCTCCATGCTATCTCTCCCTGTCTCTGTGTCTGTCTCTCCCTGTCTCTGTGTCTGTCTCTCCCTGTCTCTCGGTGCTATCTCTCCCTGTCTCTGTGTCTGTCTCTCCCTGTCTCTGGGTCTGTCTCTCCCTGTCTCTCGGTACTATTTCTCCCTGTCTCTGTGTCTGTCTCTCCCTGTCTCTTGGTGCTATCTCTCCCTGTCTCTGGGTCACTCTCTCCCTGACTGTCTCTCCGTGGTATCTCTCCCTGTCTCTGTGTCTGTCTCTCCCTGTCTCTGGGTCTGTCTCTCCCTGTCTCTGTATCTGTCTCTCCCTGTCTCTCGATGCTATCTCTCCCTGTCTCTGTGTCTGTCTCTCCCTGTCTCTCTGTGCTATCTCTCCCTGTCTCTGTGTCTGTCTCCCCCTGACTGTCTCTCCGTGCTATCTCTCCCTGTCTCTGGGTCTGTCTCTCCCTGTCTCTGGGTCTGTCTCTCCCTGTCTCTCGGTACTATCTCTCCCTGTCTCTGTGTCCGTCTCTCCCTGACTGTCTCTCGGTGCTATCTCTCCCTGTCTCTGTGTCCGTCTCTCCCTGACTGTCTCTCGGTGCTATCTCTCCCTGTCTCTGTGTCCGTCTCTCCCTGACTGTCTCTCGGTGCTATCTCTCCCTGTCTCTGTGTCCGTCTCTCCCTGACTGTCTCTCGGTGCTATCTCTCCCTGTCTCTGTGTCCGTCTCTCCCTGTCTCTGGGTCTGTCTCTCCCTGTCTCTCGGTACTATCTCTCCCTGTCTCTGTGTCCGTCTCTCCCTGACTGTCTCTTGGTGCTATCTCTCCCTGTCTCTGTGTCTGTCTCTCCCTGTCTCTGGGTCTGTCTCTCCCTGTCTCTCGGTACTATCTCTCCCTGTCTCTGTGTCTGTCTCTCCCTGTCTCTCGGTGCTATCTCTCCCTGTCTCTGTGTCCGTCTCTCCCTGACTGTCTCTCCGTGCTATCTCTCCCTGTCTCTGTGTCCGTCTCTCCCTGACTGTCTCTCGGTGCTATCTCTCCCTGTCTCTGGGTCTGTCTCTCCCTGTCTCTCCGTGCTATCTCTCCCTGTCTCTGTGTCCGTCTCTCCCTGACTGTCTCTCGGTGCTATCTCTCCCTGTCTCTGTGTCCGTCTCTCCCTGACTGTCTCTCGGTGCTATCTCTCCCTGTCTCTGTGTCCGTCTCTCCCTGTCTCTGGGTCTGTCTCTCCCTGTCTCTCGGTACTATCTCTCCCTGTCTCTGTGTCCGTCTCTCCCTGACTGTCTCTTGGTGCTATCTCTCCCTGTCTCTGTGTCTGTCTCTCCCTGTCTCTGGGTCTGTCTCTCCCTGTCTCTCGGTACTATCTCTCCCTGTCTCTGTGTCTGTCTCTCCCTGTCTCTCGGTGCTATCTCTCCCTGTCTCTGTGTCCGTCTCTCCCTGACTGTCTCTCCGTGCTATCTCTCCCTGTCTCTGTGTCCGTCTCTCCCTGACTGTCTCTCGGTGCTATCTCTCCCTGTCTCTGGGTCTGTCTCTCCCTGTCTCTCCGTGCTATCTCTCCCTGTCTCTGTGTCCGTCTCTCCCTGACTGTCTCTCGGTGCTATCTCTCCCTGTCTCTGTGTCCGTCTCTCCCTGACTGTCTCTCGGTGCTATCTCTCCCTGTCTCTGTGTCCGTCTCTCCCTGACTGTCTCTCGGTGCTATCTCTCCCTGTCTCTGTGTCCGTCTCTCCCTGACTGTCTCTCGGTGCTATCTCTCCCTGTCTCTGTGTCCGTCTCTCCCTGACTGTCTCTCGGTGCTATCTCTCCCTGTCTCTGTGTCCGTCTCTCCCTGACTGTCTCTCGGTGCTATCTCTCCCTGTCTCTGTGTCCGTCTCTCCCTGACTGTCTCTCGGTGCTATCTCTCCCTGTCTCTGTGTCCGTCTCTCCCTGTCTCTGGGTCTGTCTCTCCCTGTCTCTCGGTACTATCTCTCCCTGTCTCTGTGTCCGTCTCTCCCTGACTGTCTCTCGGTGCTATCTCTCCCTGTCTCTGTGTCTGTCTCTCCCTGTCTCTGGGTCTGTCTCTCCCTGTCTCTCGGTACTATCTCTCCCTGTCTCTGTGTCTGTCTCTCCCTGACTGTCTCTCGGTGCTATCTCTCCCTGTCTCTGTGTCCGTCTCTCCCTGACTGTCTCTCAGTGCTATCTCTCCCTGTCTCTGTGTCTGTCTCTCCCTGTCTCTGGGTCTGTCTCTCGGTACTATCTCTCCCTGTCTCTGTGTCTGTCTCTCCCTGACTGTCTCTCCATGCTATCTCTCCCTGTCTCTGTGTCCGTCTCTCCCTGTCTCTCAGTGCTATCTCTCCCTGTCTCTGTGTCTGTCTCTCCCTGTCTCTGGGTCTGTCTCTCGGTACTATCTCTCCCTGTCTCTGTGTCTGTCTCTCCCTGACTGTCTCTCGGTGCTATCTCTCCCTGTCTCTGTGTCCGTCTCTCCCTGACTGTCTCTCAGTGCTATCTCTCCCTGTCTCTGTGTCTGTCTCTCCCTGTCTCTGGGTCTGTCTCTCGGTACTATCTCTCCCTGTCTCTGTGTCTGTCTCTCCCTGACTGTCTCTCCATGCTATCTCTCCCTGTCTCTGTGTCCGTCTCTCCCTGTCTCTCAGTGCTATCTCTCCCTGTCTCTGTGTCTGTCTCTCCCTGTCTCTGGGTCTGTCTCTCCCTGTCTCTCGGTGCTATCTCTCCCTGTCTCTGGGTCTGTCTCTCCCTGACTGTCTCTCGGTGCTATCTCTCCCTGTCTCTGTGTCCGTCTCTCCCTGACTGTCTCTCCCGCCCTGCCTCCTGCTCCCCACCCCCCCACCCCGGGGTTTCCGGTCCCCGGCCGCCCCGGGCACTGCGTTTGCTGTTGGGACAGGGTCGGAGCTCTCGAGTCTCACTAGTGAAGCCCGTTCCCCGCCATCAAGGCCTGTCCGCCTTTCTGGGGGTGTGGTGGCCCTAAAGTCACCCCGATCCGCTCCCGAGGACTCACAGTCCTGGGGAGGGGGGAGATGGTACCCGTGGGGTCAAGCGCCTTCTGGCTTTCTGTCCCCTCCCCTTCTGGCTCCAACTCTTCAGGTTCGCGAATCGAAACAACGCCACCGAGCCCTCTGCCCACGTCCAGAGTCCGTCAGCAAAGGCGTCGTCCTTTGAGGCAGGAAGGAATTTGCCTCGACACCGTCACCAGCCTCCCCCTGTGCCCGACTCCATCTCCTGTCGCGTTTCCGTTGCTCTCATATGGTCGCTCTCATTGCTCCCATCTTCCTTGATTGGATCTTAATAATCAGTATTTTCTGGGAAAAGTGCTCATTTCCCTGAAATTTTCATCTTCTTGTTACCCATTTAACATATTAACAGAGATGAGTACCAACTCCTAATTTTCAAATTGTCCCCATGACGAGAGACTCATCCCTCCTAAATCTGAATTTTTTTAGCCCTGTCAAGTGCGTTATTCAGAGCCTTCTCTGCGTCCTTATTTCCTGTCTTGTCTGTCCATCTGTCAAATGCTCAAAGACGGACCCGTAGGCTCCCGTAACAACAGGGATTCTGGCCGTTTTCCTGGCGCGTACGAGACTTCTTGAGAGATACAATTCGGCTTTTCTGGAGAAAACGCGGCGACAAATGCCACAGCACTAACGTGGCTTTGTACTGATTGAGCATGGGGTCCACAGCTAAGGCTGCCCTTGGCCCCATTGATACTTTGGTCTTGAGTTAACCCTACCTTGTAGGGATGGGGCTTGTGTTTGATTGAGCATGGGGTCCACAGCTAAGGCTGCCCTTGGCCCCACTGATACTTTGGTCTTGAGTTAACCCTACCTTGTAGGGATGGGGCTTGTGTTTGATTGAGCATGGGGTCCACAGCTAAGGCTGCCCTTGGCCCCACTGATACTTTGGTCTTGAGTTAACCCTACCTTGTAGGGATGGGGCTTGGTTTGAGCATGGGGTCCACAGCTAAGGCTGCCCTTGGCCCCACTGATACTTTGGTCTTGAGTTAACCCTACCTTGTAGGAAAGGGGCTTGTGTTTGAGCATGGGGTCCACAGCTAAGGCTGCCCTTGGCCCCACTGATACTTTGGTCTTGAGTTAACCCTACCTTGTAGGAAAGGGGCTTGTGTTTGAGCATGGGGTCCACAGCTAAGGCTGCCCTTGGCCCCACTGATACTTTGGTCTTGAATTAACCCTACCTTGTAGGGATGGGGCTTGTGTTTGATTGAGCATGGGGTCCACAGCTAAGGCTGCCCTTGGCCCCACTGATACTTTGGTCTTGAGTTAACCCTACCTTGTAGGGATGGGGCTTGTGTTTGATTGAGCATGGGGTCCACAGCTAAGGCTGCCCTTGGCCCCACTGATACTTTGGTCTTGAGTTAACCCTACCTTGTAGGGATGGGGCTTGGTTTGAGCATGGGGTCCACAGCTAAGGCTGCCCTTGGCCCCATTGATACTTTGGTCTTGAGTTAACCCTACCTTGTAGGGATGGGGCTTGTGTTTGATTGAGCATGGGGTCCACAGCTAAGGCTGCCCTTGGCCCCACTGATACTTTGGTCTTGAGTTAACCCTACCTTGTAGGGATGGGGCTTGTGTTTGAGCATGGGGTCCACAGCTAAGGCTGCCCTTGGCCCCACTGATACTTTGGTCTTGAGTTAACCCTACCTTGTAGGGATGGGGCTTGTGTTTGAGCATGGGGTCCACAGCTAAGGCTGCCCTTGGCCCCACTGATACTTTGGTCTTGAGTTAACCCTACCTTGTAGGGATGGGGCTTGTGTTTGATTGAGCATGGGGTCCACAGCTAAGGCTGCCCTTGGCCCCACTGATACTTTGGTCTTGAGTTATCCCGACCTTGTAGGGATGGGGCTTGTGTTTGAGCATGGGGTCCACAGCTAAGGCTGCCCTTGGCCCCATTGATACTTTGGTCTTGAGTTAACCCTACCTTGTAGGAAAGGGGCTTGTGTTTGATTGAGCATGGGGTCCACAGCTAAGGCTGCCCTTGGCCCCACTGATACTTTGGTCTTGAGCTAACCCTACCTTGTAGGAATGGGACTTGGTTTGAGCATGGGGTCCACAGCTAAGGCTGCCCTTGGCCCCATTGATACTTTGGTCTTGAGTTATCCCTACCTTGTAAGAATGGGGCTTGTGTTTGAGCATGGGGTCCACAGCTAAGGCTGCCCTTGGCCCCACTGATACTTTGGTCTTGAGTTAACCCTACCTTGTAGGGATGGGGCTTGTGTTTGATTGAGCATGGGGTCCACAGCTAAGGCTGCCCTTGGCCCCACTGATACTTTGGTCTTGAGTTAACCCTACCTTGTAGGAATGGGGCTTGTGTTTGCTTGTCGGCTTGATAATGTTTGGCCTTTTTATTCCCAATCCTCACTTTTTAAAACCATCATCAGTGTATAGAAGAATTCAAGAATTCACCTCTCTTCTCCCCGCCCCACCCCCGCCCCAGTGGGAGGCTGCCATATTGGTTTTGAATCAGGACCAGCACCAGCTAAAGGCTCACACTTCCTTCCAGGGCTCTTCTGGATCTTCCGTTTTGCCTACGTGGACAACTGGTATACCTTGTGTTTTCTCGTCATCTGTTTGGGCACATAGGCTACTTCCTGTCCCCGGGGGTACTGTGAAGAGTCTGGAGACGTGGCAACTTCCACGTCTCTCATTACCCAAACAGAAATGGAACGTGTCGGGGGCGCCTGGGTGGCTCAGTCGCTTAAGCATCTGACTCGATTTCAGCTCAGGTCATGATCTCACGGTGCATGTTATGGAGTCCCACATCCCTCTCCCTCTCTCTGCCCCTTCCCCACTCACGCTCCCCCTCTCTCTCCCTCAAAATAAATAAAGATAAAGAAAGAAATGGAAGGCATCACTGATGGCGTTCCAGGCAAAATGGAAAATGCCACCCGTGTCTCCTTCTCCCACCCCCGAGCCCTGCTGGATCAATGACCCCCACCCCATCTCCCAGTGCACCTTGCGGGGGGCGGGGGCAGAGGATGCACATTTTAGGTGAACGTACCAGCTCAGCGTCCAGCAGTGCGATTCCCCGATCTTGCCCGAGCTCATCCCTGGGGCTTCTCATCTTCCAGAAGCCCACGCCCTGCAAATTGCCTGGCACGTTGTCACCATCAGGGATTGGCCCTGTGGCGACTTCTGGTCCGCAGGGACTGCCCTGCCCTCTGCAGCTGTGGGGGCTTGATTTGGGGGCCCACGTTCTCTGCACAGCGGCAGCCCCCATGATCCCCCACTCGATCCTTGGGGCACCTCACGAGGCAACGTTCTCGCAGCGGAAAGGGGGCGCTCACGTTTGCCGCTGGTTAGGAACCCTCTTCTCCCGGGAGTGGGGAGGAAGCATCTTCTGACTTTGCAAAGATTGGTACCGTTGCTCTGTTTCTGGAAGCCGAGAGCGTCTGTCTACCAACGCGGTTATCATCGGTTCCCGTTATCGGAAGCAGTAGGGGCTTCCCCCTTGAAAAAAAATATATCCTCGTGAATATGTTAGCGGAAAATTAGAACGGTGTGTCAGGAATGCCTAGCCAGATGGCGCTGTGTTGTAGAACAGCACTTCCGAACTGTCTGTGGCAAAACTCCCTTTTCCCAAAGCTGTCACGGATTGATAGCGATGTAGATAGGACAGACGCCAATTACTAGGAAAATAAGAGTTACAACCAGGCAAAATGGGAACTTCCAAGGTTGCCTTTTTAGAAATCATTGGATTCAGCACACGTAAAATGACTCTCCATGATTTAGTTTTCTAAATGCTCTTGTCGGTGTCGCGGTGTGCCTTACGGCAGACCCGGTAACAAACGGTTCCCAGGGTGGCACCCGTGTGTAGACCTCCCCTGGAAGGGCTTTGATCCGGAAGCGTGCCCCCCCCACCCCTACTCCCATTTGCTAGTGCTCGTGGCTGGCAGGAGCCATGCTTCCCTGTGTTCTGGCGTCTCGCAACCACACGCGTCCGAGCAAGCACGTTCCCAGGAACTGGTTCCGGAGACCCACAGCGATGTCGCCATCCGAGGACCATCGTGCCGCACGATGACCCAGCAAAGTGACGTCAGCTCCAAAGGGCTGCGTGCTCTGAGCGCCCCTCTGGAGCTTAGGATATCCTCTAAGCTCATGGGGTTGTTGGTAGTTCCTTGAGTTTGTAGGTCCGGGGCTCTGGCTTTCCTGCTGGCTGTTGGCCAGAGGCTGCTGTCAGTCCCCGGAAGCTGCCGGAAGCATCTTGCCCCATGGCCCCTCTCAACATGGCGGCTGAGTTCTTCAAGACCAGTGGAAGACTCTCTCCCCTGCTTCCCTAAGGAAATGCCTTATTTTGTTGATTTATAAGCAAGTCACAGGTGCCGTCTACACGCAAGGACGGGGGATCGTCAAGGGCATGAGGCATGGAGGGTCTTCCTAGGCTATGATCCCTGAATCCCACCTTCGTCTTTAAAACCCAGCGTCCCTCCGCAGGTGGGATGGAGTCGAACTTATTTAAAAAGCGTCTCAGCTCCTAGCGTAGGTTGGAAGATGATCCCCCATCTGTTTCCTTTTGCAGTGGAGTTTCTATACTGTGATCTGGCTTCCCTGACGTCCATCAGGCAATTCGTCCAGAAGTTCAAGAAGAAGAAAATCCCTCTCCATGTCCTGGTCAATAACGGTGAGTCCTGGTGAAATGCAGATGTTAACTCTGACACAGACGTGCACACTGGCCATCCCGCGAGAGAAGTCCTCTGGGAAGGAAGGACTTGCGTGGAAATTCATGAATATACGTGGTGTTGTCATGACGCTTTGCCTCGTTGACGCATTTGGCTGTTGTCATTGGCATAATCAATTTGCAATGATGGTAAGCCTGATGATACGGTGTGTGGGGTCGATATTTTGGTTGGCCCACATGGGCTAAGTAAGGTGTGTTATGAACGTGTAAGAGGGGGGCGTGTTCCCACGTTCCCTTATTAAATATTGACCGTGTCCCCAGGGGGCGTCATCAGTATGTAGGCTCCATGCACAGCTGTCTCTTGACTTCTTCCCTGAAGCCAACATTCATCACACAGACACACAGGGTCTGTGTGTCCCCTTACCCTGCCTTCCACCCGCCCACCTGTCCGTCTTCAACACAAACTAGCCTTGACCTGGACCCCTCCTTTCAGCCCGGCTCTTAAGAGCATCGTGGCCACGTCTGGGTTTCTCAGCATGGTGCCTGAGCCATTCCTGTCTTCCCACGCTACACTCGACAGATGTCCTACAGATTCATCCAAACCCTCCACGGTGAGGAGGCAGCGCCATTCACGTGTCCAAACTGAATCCACATAGAGCACCAAAACGATCGGAAAAACACGCATACCGGAAGAACGTCCCAGCTCGCTTTCAGACTTGGAGGCCAACTGGTCGACTGTAGAGGAGATAAATGGTAGTATTAATACGGCGAAAACAATGACCGTAAGTCATTGAGCTACAACCACTGTACCTTCTTTCCAAAATATATAAAACATTTGCTAAACTATTCATCTGTTGTGGGGGTGGGGGAGCCTGGGTGGCTCAATTGGTCAAGCTGCCAACTCTTTTTTTTTTAAATATAATTTATTGTCAGATTGGCTTCCATACAATACCCAGTGCTCATCCCAACAGGTGCCCTCCTCAGTGCCCATCACCCACTTTCCCCTCTCCCCCAGCCCGCATCAACCCTCAGTTCCTTCTCAGTATTTAAGAGTCTCTCATGGTTTGCCTCCTTCCCTCTTTGTAACTTATTTTTTCCTTCCCCTCCCCCACGGTCTGCTGTTTTCTCAAGATCCACCTATGAGTGAAAACATACGATATCCGTCTTTCTCTGACTGACTTATTTCACGTAGCATAATCTCTTCCAGTTCCATCCACGTTGCTGCAAATGGCAGGGTTGAATTTATAAACCACATCTTCTTTATCCATTCGTCGCTTGTTGAACATTTAGGCTCTTTCCACAATTGGGCTATTGTGGAAACTCCTGCTACAACTCTTGACTTCGGCTCAGGTCATGAGCTCACGGTTATGAGTTAGGGCCCCTCGCGGGGCTGTGCGTTGACATCAGGGAACCTGCTTGGGGTTCTTTCGGTCCCTCTCTCCCTGCCCCTCCCCTGGACGTGTTCTCCTTCTCAGAGCAATTTTGTTAATTAGAAAAAATTTTTAAAAAACACTAGTCGTCTGTCGGATGGCAGGGAGAATGTTACTCTGGGAGTCTTGTGGTTCAAGAGCCCACCTGGATCATCGAGGTTAATTTATCCACCGACAGAGACGTAAGTGAGTCTGTTCTCCAAAGTCATTGGGCATGGAAGGGACCGTGGTAGGGAATCACATGGCTGACGATGTGGGCGTCTTACGGGTTGCAACCCGGCGCCCAGGATGCACCTGCTGTCTGTGTGTTCTTTTTGTCTTACCGCGTTTCACCATCTTCTGTGGTGTGAACGGCATTCGTGGGCAGGACAGGCTACAGAGAGACATTGTGACGCCCGATGCACCTGTTTGATTGGAAACACTCCCTGAAGGGGAAGACGGAGAGCCTGCGACTCAGAAGATCTGACTCCAACCGTCTCTTTTTTTTTTTTTTTTTAATTTTTTTTTTTTTCAACGTTTTTTATTTATTTTTGGGACAGAGAGAGAGAGACAGAGCATGAACGGGGGAGGGGCAGAGAGAGAGGGAGACACAGAATCGGAAACAGGCTCCAGGCTCCGAGCTGTCAGCCCAGAGCCTGACGCGGGGCTCGAACTCACGGACCGCGAGATCGTGACCTGGCTGAAGTCGGACGCTTAACCGACTGCGCCACCCAGGCGCCCCCCAACCGTCTCTTTAATGCATTCGGTTGTGTGGCCATATGGCCGTGATGTGTGGGTGCCACACGGTGATAGCTAACGCCACATCCGCCTCCTTCCCCCAGGAACAAACCCGCTGTGGGTGTTGTTAGTGCTGCTGGTTCCCTCTGGAAGGCTCAGAACGGTATTGATCTTTCTTCTCCACGGACCTTTCCCCGTACCGTTCAAGGTTTCCCACACCGGGTGCACCTGACGTTTATTGGCAGGAATCAGTCCTTTCCCTGTAAACAGGAAATACGGGCTTTCTGTTTGCCCCGTCCGTCTTCTGTCTGTAGGGAATCCCGTCCACACGTTGGCTTCACGTCAGCCCAAACTTGTCCTCCGCACACGCCTTCCTCCGTGCCCGGGACCCCCCATCGCTGCAGCACGCCCCAGCCACACAGAGGTGCCACGCGCCCAGTGTGCAATCCCTGACCCCAGGTGCCACTGGCCCCAAGGGACAATCCCTCGGTTTTCCTTCCATGCCTTGATTTCTCTTGAACTGATTTGCCTTTTCGAGCTTCTGGAGGCTGGTGGCATTCCTGGGCTCGTGACGCGTCCTCTCGTTCTCAAAGCCATTGGGGTGGAGGGTGTAACCCCCGGCCTCCCTCTGTCTCTCCGTGATGTTTGCTCTGTGCGTACATCACCTTCTCCGACTCTGAGCCTCCCGCCTCCCTCCTGGGAAGACCCTTGTGGAGACCTTGCACCACTGGGGCCATCCAGGACCACCCCCAGCTCAGGGTTCTGAACCACCCCCATCTGCAAAGTCCCTTTATCCACGTATGGGCACAGATTCACAGGCTCAGAGAAGTCAGGACATGAATGTCTATAGGGACGTCAGTCTGTCCGCCACATGGGGATCGGGTCGGGGACGTGTCTGGGGACGTCGGTCTGGCCACCATGTGGGGATCGGGTTGTGGATGTCTCTGGGGACGTGGGTCCGTCCGCCACATGGGGATCCCATCGTGGACGTGTCTGGGCGGGGTCCTCCCTCAGCTCCCGGCAGCCACCTCCCAGCAGCTTGGTGTTCCATCGGCAGGAAGGGCCCAGTGGTGTGCAAGTCCTGACCTCGTGCAATCCGTTCTCTAGCAGAGGAGTCAGTTGGTGGACGAGTCATTATTGTGCCAGACGCGTCACCGTAGGAGACCCCCCTCCTCGATGACAGCACAGTCGTGTGCACGACAGGAAAGCCTGCATCCACCTGTGACCTGTGCAGAACGTCTCCGGCTCCGGGAGCGGCATCCCGGGGACCCAGGACTGGGGCTCGGCTCAGACTGGCCTTGACTTGCAGGACGGGAGGGCGTTTCCCATGGGCCTCGTGCCGTGGTCTGTGGGCACGCGCATTCAGCCGAGCCGTGTCTCATGTGAATTGTGAGGCGGGATTATTTACGAGGGTTTGGGGGGGCCTGGGATCAACGGTCGCACACACATTTTCCAACTCGGGGCTTCTCCCAGCAGGACCCTGGCCATGGCTTCCTTAGGGTCCTAGAGGGTCTGCAGAATTTCCCAAAACCTTTTGCCCAGGACCCTCCTCTGGGACAGTGCGTCTTGCCCCCAAGCTGACTGCTTCCAACGATGTGGGATCAGAGGACCCACGTCCTATTATGCGACCACCTCCCTCCTGGAACCAGCCCCAGCTCTGCTCCATGAAGGGACCTCCCAGGGGCCGAGGGAAGCTACACTTTCTGCCTTTCTTTTCTTTAAAAAAAAATTTTTTTAAATAGGCTTTATGCCCAGCACGGAGCCCAATGCAGGTCTTGAACTCGCAACCTTGAGATCAAGACCTGAGCTGAGATCAAGAATCAGACACTTAACTGACTGAGCCAGCCAGGCACCCCTCTGTTGTTTTGTTTTGTTTTGTTTTGTTTTGTTAACTTTATCTTAAATTCTTCAACATCGGCGCTATCGAGATGTTGCAAATGTTAAGTACTTCAGGCGGGAAATTGTGTTTGCATTTGCTGCCGGGATGAAAATAGAGCCAGACTGCCTCTTTCTGGAGGCTCGGGACCCATGCTGACGATTTATCTCACACAAGAAGGATCTGTAGTACATCTGTGGAGGCAGCTCAGCATTCATAGTTTATTCCCGTCAAAACTTTATTTATCCTTTCTCCCATCTCCGCACCTGTTCCTGGGTAGGTTTGAAATGGCTGCATGGGGTGATGTTTTATCCTCGTAGGACTCCTTCCCATATCTCTGACGGATGCATTTCCCAACGTCAACAATTCCTAAAAAGAGGGGCGTCTGGGGGGCTCGGTCGGCTGAACATCCGACTTCGACTCGGGTGGCGATATCGCGGTTTGTGGGTTCGAGCCCCGCGTCGGGCTCTGTGCGGACAGCTCAGAGTCTGGAACCTGCTTCGGATTCTGTCTCCCTCTCTCTCTGCCCCTCCCCCACTCAATGTCAAAAACAGACATTAAAAAACATTTCTCCCTGGGCACGTAGGAGCCATTCCGTAAGTCTTAGCATCTGAGATGGGCCAAGCTGTGCTGTGGGGAGGTCTCCAGCATATTTTCCATTACAATATGGATGAAGGAGGAGATTCTCGTTAGGAATGTGCAGGGGACCCCACAGGGCTTTGGGCACAGCCTCTGGGGTGCAGGCACCCCCTGCCCCCACCGCGCTTCTGCGAGCCCCAGGATGGATTGGAAAGCATGCTTTCCCCAACGAGGCTGTTTACCCCAGGGATTCGCTCCGATAACCGGGTACGATTTCCGGACTAACCTTGAACTTCTTTGCCCAGAGCATCATTATGGTCCAATCCTCAGAGTCTGGGTCGGTGAGTTTGCTGGGATCTGTCGGCAGAACAGAGATCCAAGTTGGCATATCCTCCCCCCGGCTCCACAGTTACCCCACATTTCCTTGGGGACGTTATCACCCCATTGCCCACCATGGAAACTCAATGAGTAGGATACGTTCAGCCTTTGGGAGACGAGGCTGTATTTGTCCTTCAGCACGTGTGCCCGAATAGCAGACCGCGTGCGCCCCCGCAAAGGCTGAGACTGATGAGTCCAGCACTGCGGCCCCGGGGTGGGGGGAACCCAAAGTCCGTGCACCTGCCCAGAGTCCCCCCACGGTCATCTCTGCTACCAACGTCCAGGGTCTCCAAGGCCATCACGAGGAGGGCAATAACCTCCATGAGCCATTTGTCTTATAACAGGTTGTCCTTAACTAAGCAGGTCGTAGCCCTAGGACCTCACCCACGTCAACACCCCCAAATTCAGAACAATCCCTGTTGAGACCCACATGCCCTGCCGATGCCCCTATCCCTCTATGCGGGGTACTTTCCAATGAATTCGGATACTTGGAAGGCCGTGTTTGGTGTTCTCAGATGTGGGGCTCTCTGATGCGGGATTGATAATGCACGATGCAGATGCAGGGATTTTCCAGGAAATGACCATTTATGCACACACTAATGTTCCAGGAACTGATTGTGGACGTGCGCCAATGTTCCAGGAATTGATAACTTTGCCATGCAGTGATGTCCCAGGAATTGATCATTTTGGGATGAACTGATGTCCCAGGAATGGATAACTTTGCCATGCAGTGATGTCCCAGGAATTGATAATTTTGGCATGCAGTGATGTCCCAGGAATTGATCATTTTGGGATGAGCTGATGTCCCGGGAATGGATAATTTTGGGATGAAGTGATGTCCCAGGAATTGAAAACGTTGGCATGCAGTGATGTCCCAGGAATTGATAATTTTGGGATGCAGTGATGTCCCAGGAATTGATAATTTGGGGATGAACTGATGTCCCAGGAATTGATAATTTGGGCATGCAGTGATGTCCCAGGAATTGACAATTTGGGGATGAACTGATGTCCCAGGAATTGATAATTTTGGGATGAACTGATGTCCCAGGAATTGATAATTTGTGCATGCAGTGATGTCCCAGGAATTGACAATTTGAGGATGAACTGATGTCCCAGGAATTGATAATTTTGGGATGAACTGATGTCCCAGGAATTGATAATTTGGGGATGAACTGATGTCCCAGGAATTGATAATTTGGGCATGCAGTGATGTCCCAGGAATTGACAATTTGGGGATGAACTGATGTCCCAGGAATTGATAATTTTGGGATGAACTGATGTCCCAGGAATTGATAATTTGGGGATGAACTGATGTCCCAGGAATTGATAACTTTGCCATGTACTGATGTCCCAGGAATTGATAGTTTTAGCATGCAGTGATGTCCCAGGAATTGATCATTTTGGGATGAACTGATGTCCCAGGAATGGATAACTTTGCCATGCAGTGATGTCCCAGGAATTGATAATTTGGGCATGCAGTGATGTTCCAGGAATTGATAATTTTGGGATGAACTGATGTCCCAGGAATTGAAAATTTTGGGATGCAGTCATGTCCCAGGAATTGATAATTTTGGGATGAACTGATATCCCAGGAATTGATAATTTGGGCATGCAGTGATATCCCAGGAATTGATAACTTCAGTATGCACTAATATCCCAGGAATTGATAACTTTGGCATGCAGTGATGTCCCAGGAATTGACAATTTTGGGTTGAACTGATGTCCCAGGAATTGATAATTTTGGCATGCAGTGATGTCCTAGGAATTGATCATTTTGGGATGAACTGATGTCCCAGGAATTGATAATTTGGGGATGAACTGATGTCCCAGGAATTGATAACTTTGCCATGTACTGATGTCCCAGGAATTGATAGTTTTAGCATGCAGTGATGTCCCAGGAATTGATCATTTTGGGATGAACTGATGTCCCAGGAATGGATAACTTTGCCATGCAGTGATGTTCCAGGAATTGATAATTTTGGGATGAACTGATGTCCCAGGAATTGAAAATTTTGGGATGCAGTCATGTCCCAGGAATTGATAATTTTGGGATGAACTGATATCCCAGGAATTGATAATTTGGGCATGCAGTGATATCCCAGGAATTGATAACTTCAGCATGCACTAATATCCCAGGAATTGATAACTTTGGCATGCAGTGATGTCCCAGGAAATGATAATTTTGCCATGCACTAATATCCCAGGAATTGAAAACTGCTGTGTTACCAGCCCCCCCCATCCTAGAGGCTCCAAAGTCAACATGCGCAGCCTTGCTTCACGGCCGCCTTGACTTCCCTCCCACCAGCCTCGTGGAAGCCGGGGGTGCGTGGCGAGCGAGGCTCCCCTGACCAGGAGTTCATGACCCTCCCGGCCCGGACGGAGCTCTGGTCATCTGACTTCATCACCCTCAATGGAACAATGAAGACAACGGCACTGCCGGGGAGGCGTTAATGTTTTCCCAAAATGCCAGGCTTTGCATCCGCTTGTAGGAGCAGATGCTCAGTGTGCTTTGCGAACGTTTTCTTTGCTGAGTTTTAGCGCCTGTCGGGATACGCCCTTTGTTGCACGTGTAAGACCCGTGTGTATCCGTGTGTGTGTGTCTGTACGTGTCCGGGCATGGTGACGTGTGCACGTGTGTGCAAATGCACGCCCATATGCAACTGTGTCTCCAACACCTGGAGAAACAAACGCAGAATTGCATGCCCGTAAAACACGCCCGCACACACACGCATCCAGGTGCCTAGCAAGCTGGCCCTCCAGGACCTGGAGCCACGTGGCCCGGGCGTGGTTCCTGCACACCTGGAAGCCGTGTCATCCGTGGACAAGATTCAGGGACTGGGACTCAGCCGAGCGTTGCCCTGACGGGCGTGCGGGTGTTCGGACCTGGGGGAGAACGCAGGTAGCAAGCAGGGAACTTGCTTTTAGGAATGTGTTTTTTTTTTCTTTTATTTTTTTAACGTTTTATCTTATTTTTTGAGAGAGAGAGACAGAGTGTGAGCAGGGGAGGGGAAGAGCGAGAGGGAGACGCAGAAGCAGAAGCAGGCTCCAGGCTCCGAGCTGTCAGCGCAGAGCCTGATGCAGGGGTTGAACTCATGCACCGTGAGATCGTGACCTGAGCCGAAGTCGGTCGGGCGGTTCACCGACTGAGCCCCCCGGGCGCCCCAGGAATGTGTTTTGCACAGGGCACCCTGAGGAATGAGTGGATTTGTGGGTGCCCTGGGCATGGTGGGGGGTGGGGTGGGTGCTGTCGCTGAAGGGGCTCGGGGAGCAGGCTCTGGGCTCTGCCCGCTTCCAGCCTGGCCAGGAAGCTCCTTGGAAAAGGGAGTCTTTGTTTGCCCCGAGGGCCCTTGTCTCCAGAAGGATGAACCTCCCGGGCCGGTCGGGGGCACCTGTTGCCGACTCGGCACATTCTCAGCATCTTGCACACGCCTGTCTCTTAGGATCCTTGCCGCGCACGGGGCCGTGTGCCCCTCCTGGCATCGTTCCCGCTGGTGTCCGCGTCCCTGCGGCCCGCGTGTGCCACAGCGCCCCCCGTCGCCCCGTCGTAACGCGCCCCGGAACCCCCTTTCTTGCAGCCGCGGTGATGATGGTCCCGCAGAGGAAGACCAGAGACGGATTTGAGGAGCACTTCGGGCTCAACTACCTGGGCCACTTCGTCCTCACCAACCTGCTGCTGGACTCCCTGAAGGCGGCCGGGCGTCCGGGCCGCACCGCCAGGGTGGTGACCGTCTCGTCCGCCACGCATTACGTGGGCGAGCTGCGCCTGCGCGACCTGCACGGCAGGTGCGTGCCCGCGGGGGGGGGGGGGGGGGGCCGAGCGGGGGGCTCGAGACTGGCCGTCGCGCGGGGCGCGTGCTCAGCGTCGCGGGAGCCGGTGCACCCCAGCCCCGCGGGCGGCCAGCGCGTCCCAGCGACACTTACGGGGTCACAAGCACTGGGTCCCCGGCCTCCACCTGATGTAAACACCCCTGGGAGGTAGTGATAACCGCCAGGATGGATTTTCTGGCAATCCGTGTTCTTGCAAAGGCATAAGTCAGGATATGGTGAAGCATTCCAAAACCCACACGGGCAGAGTCTGTTAAAAATTGCTGGTAATCAATGGAACTGACTCATGAAGAAAGACATAGCTTTATTTAAAAAAATAGATTTCGTTTTGGGAGGAGGGGATAAAACTCTCATTGTTTAAGTTAAAACATATATATATATAATATTTTTATATCTGTATATGTTATATATAAATATATATTACATAAGATGGATTATTATATATATATTATGAGACAGAGGTACATCGATTTGGGGTTTTTTTTGTTGCTTTTTAAATTTTTTTTATTTAAAAAATTTTTTAATGTTTATTTATTTTTGAGAGAGAGAGAGACAGAGGGTGAGCGGGGGAGGGGCAGAGAGAGAGGGAGACAGAGAATCCGAAGCAGGCTCCAGGCTCCGAGCTGTCCGCACAGAGCCCGACGTGGGGCTCCAGCCCACAAACGGTGAAACCATGACCTGAGCGGAAATCGACACTCAGCCGTCCAACCAGCTGAGCCACCCAGGAGCCCCTGGATGGATTTCGTTAACGAATTGGCTCACAGATCAGAGAGACTGACAAATCCCGCCTCTACGGGGTTGACCAGCAGGCTGGTGAAGCAACTAAGAGTCAGGATTGCCATCTGGAGCCTAAAAACTGGTAGTTGAGGGAGTATTTCAAAGCTGCAGTCTCCAGGCCAAATCCCTTCCTCTTTGAAGGGAACGCCATGTTTCCTCTTAAAGCCTTCAACTGATTAGACGAGGCCCACCCGCCTCTTGGAGGGTGACCCACTTTCCTCCAAATCTACCGATTTCAGTGTTATTCCCAGCTAAGAAAACACCTTCCCAGCAACGTCTAGACTGCCATGCACCCCGGCTTGTGTCGCTGTCCAGCCTCCTGTAGCCGTGGACACCTGAGGACCGACGAGGTCCTCTGTGGGTCTTGTCTGCGCTACCCCAGCTTGGGTTCGACACCAAGGGTGACCGCTGTTCACCACAATGTGGCGGACAAGGAAGGGCCTGGGACCACGCTCTCTCCCCTCCGTGGGCCCAAAGCAGACGTGTATCCCCATCCCGGTTCCCGTCCTCAGAACGGACGAGGATCTCCTCGTCGCAAAGTTTGCCGATCTCCCGGACGAAGGAACGGCTGCCCGTGTACCACTAACACACATGCTCGTCTGGGCAGAGCTGGTGCGTGAGTGTCCGTGGATCGCACAACGTTGTCCAGGGGCGTCCGTAACAAAGCACCGCAGCCGGCGTGGCTTAGAACCACAGGACCTGAGTCTCTGCCAGCTCCGGAGGCTGGACGTCCAGGCGGCGAGGGGCACGCTCCTTCCCGAGGCTCTTGGGGGCAGAGTCGGTTCCAGACGCCCGTGGCAATGTTTGCCGCTTACAGATGCGCCCACCCAGGTCTGCCTCCGTCCTCCCACAATTATTTATCACCTCTGGCAGCCCAAACCCCCTTTTCTTTGTCTACTCACTCCTCCACCGTTTCCCAACCTTGGTTACATGGTATATAAACCCAAGCCTAATGGTCTTTTATGAAGTTCCCCCTACAGATGTAAAGTTAAGAATAACATTGATGTGACTTTCCCCTGTTGATCTAGCAGTTCTCAATTTAATTTGCAGACCTTATGGACAGCACTCAAAAGTCTAGGAGGAACGTTTTTCTGCCCTCCGCCCACACAACGTACCACATTACCACCTGTAACTTTTGTTTCAGATTAGCCTTTGAATTATTCTTTAAGTAATTACCCAAATACGTTCGTATTTACAGAAAACAAACATGTATTTTCACGGTTTGCATTCTGGTTTTTGATACCACGTATTACGAAAGGAAGCAGTTAACCGTTCCGTGTAGAACCCAGCCACGCACACGTTTCCTGAATTCGTTTATGCTGATGCAGCGAGAACAGTTCTTGGACGCTGTCTCCCTGCTCCCTTTCATCTGTTAACTTTCAGCCTCTTCCTTGTTCGCCGCACCGGCTGCCTTTCCAAGTCCTTGGGGTTCTATTTACAAACCTCAGTGGGGAATCACGTCCTCCTGTTTATTTGCTTTGATTCTTTTCCATTTCCGCCTCGGACGAGTCTTTCTCCCTAAGTCCGCCGGGGGACGTCTCATGAAATTACTTGTCCTCTTAGACTTTCTTCCTCTGTCCTCTGGAAAAATGTATTGACTCCCCCCCGTCCCGGCCCTGCAAAGTATTTTTAAAGATTTTTAGTGCTTTCTTCTCTCTTCTGCCGTATAAAACCATAATCACATAACACATCCATTTTTCCTTGGGAAACGTGCATACTTAAGTATCACAGCCTTGAAAGGCCCCGACCTTCACCCCGACCCGGGCAATCTTGGGAATTCCGTGCAATGCTTGCACGCACACGGCCCGTCGTCAGTGGCCAGAAGCCAAGAGGAAAGTCGGCATCGATCTGCCTGCAGTAAATAACCGCCTGTTTCCTGCGGCCTTGTCCTCCCCCCTGCGGGAAGCAGAGAAGAGAAATCGGCCCCAAAAAGAGAAAACTCCCAGTATGTTGACGATAATTGAGGGTTTGGGGCTTGTGTTGGATCAGGGAGGGAATCTGTGCTCTGAACGGCCCTGTATTTTTTTCTCTTACTCCCTCCCTCCCTAACAGCCCCGGTTTCCATTCTTTTGGCAAACGGTCTGTGGCAACTTTGTGCGGTGTTACCCTCGCTGACCTGCCCCCCGCACTCATCCGTTAAGACACAGGAGCCGGGGTTCATTCTCCAGCAGAAATGGGATGGACCCCCGGACCGGAAAACGTGCCCCCTCGGAAACCTGCACACAGATGTGTCTGGCACCTTGATTCCTCGTTCCCGAAACTGGGAAGCCGCCAAGGTGTCCTTCAGCAGTGAAACAAGCCAATATGACTCCAGCGGTAGAACATTCTGGAAAAGGCAAAACTATGCAGACAATAGAAAGATCGGTGGTGGCCTGGGGTTGGGGAGGAGGCAGGGCTGGAGAGGAGGGGCACATGGGGCTTTTTGGGCCGAGAATCTATTGTGTTTGGGACCATAATGGTGCTTAGAGGTCACTGTACCTTTGCCCAAACCCGTAGGATGTGCACCACCGAGAATAAAGCCCCACGTAAATTAAACTCTGGGCTCTGGGTGGTCCGTCCACGTTCATCACTTGTACCAAAGCACCGTCCGGGGGGATGCCGGTCATGGGGGAGGCTGTGCATGAGCAGGGACAGGCAGGGGGTGTGTGGGAAGCTGTCACCGCCCCTTGGTCGCTGTGAACCCACAACTGCTCAAAAAACAATGGGGCGCCTGGGTGGCTCAGTCGGTTGGGCATCCAACGTCAGCTTGGGTCAGGATCTCACGGTCCGTGAGTTCAGGCCCCACGTCGGGCTCTGTGCTGACAGCTCAGAGCCTGGAGCCTGCTTCACATTCTGTGCCTCCCTCTGTCTCTGACCCTCCCTTGCTCATGCTCTGTTTCTGTCTCAAAAATAAACAAAAACATTAAAAAAAAAAACACACAAAAGAAAACCAAACAAAAAAAAAAAAACAAAAAGGAACAAAGAAAACACCGGCTTTAAAACGTTGTAATCATGTTCCAAGCACATTATGAGACGACAGACGTCACAACTTTGACAAAACTCAAACGTGGGTTTCTGTAAATGGACTATGAAACGTAACTACGTACTTCACGGCTGAAAAATGATTTGAAAGATAAAAACAGGCCGGTCCCATACATCCCAGGCTTCCAGAGCTGGGCTCTGGGCTCTGTTTTCATCTCGTGTTAGAGGCGTGGCTCAGTCCGCTGAGCGTCGGACTCTCGATTTCGGCTCAGGTCCTGAGCTCACGGTTCCTGAGTCGGAGCCCCTGCATCAGGCTCTGCGCTGACAGTGTGGAGCCTGCTCGGGAGTCTCCCCCGGTCTTTCTCCCTGCACCTCCCTGCTGCTCGTGCTCTCTCTCAAAATAAATAAACGTTTTTTTTTTTTTAATGAAATAAAAAACAAAGGCAGACGGAGAATTGACGCATCCTTACAAACGCTGAAATGTATGGCTTTCTGCTCGGTTCTCGAGCGTGACGCCAGGTACCTGCATGACCCCTGAGTGCTGAGGTCACGTGGAGGTCCTACAAACGGGAAAAACCCCATGTGCAGGGGAGTGGGAACCCAGTTAGGATACCCCAGGGGCAGAGGGCAGGTGGGAGGCCCTTGGGTGCAGGCAGGTAAGGGACTCCCAACAGGTGAGGGACACAGGCAGGTGAGGGATGGGACAGGTGAGGGACCCAGGCAGGTGCAGGATGGGACAGGTGAGGGACCAGACAGGTGAGGGACACGAACAGATGAGGGATGGGACACGTGAGGGACCCAGACAGGTGAGGGACCCAGACAGGTGAGGGACGGGGCAGGTGAGGGACCCGGACAGGTGTGGGACCCAGATAGGTGAGGGACCCAGATAGTGAGGGACGGGGCAAGTGAAGGACTCGAACAGGTGAGGGACCCAGACAGGTGAGGGACAGGGCAGGTGCGGGATGGGACAGGTGAGGGACGCAGACAGATGAGGGACGGGGCAGGTGAGGGACGTGGACAGGTGAGGGATCCAGATAGGTGAGGGACCCGGATAGGTGAGGGACGGGGCAAGTGGACCCGGACAGGTGAGGGACACAGACAGGTGAGGGACGGGGCAGGTGAGGGACCAGACAGGTGCGGGATGGGACAGGTGAGGGACGTGGACAGATGAGGGATGGGGCAGGTGAGGGACCGGGACAGGTGAGGGACCCAGATAGGTGAGGGACCCAGATAGTGAGGGACGGGGCAAGTGAAGGACCTGAACAGGTGAGGGACCCAGACAGGTGAGGGAGCGGACAGGTGCAGGATGGGGCAGGTGAGGGACTCGGACAGGTGAGGGACCTGGACAGGTGAGGGATGGAGCAGGTGAGGGATGGGGCAGGTGAGGGATGGGGCAGGTGAGGAAGGCGGACAGGTGAGGGATGCGGACAGATGAGGGACCCAGACTGGTGAGGGACCCGGACAGGTGAGGGAGCGGACAGGTGCGGGATGGGGCAGGTGAGGGATGGGGCAGGTGAGGGATGGGGCAGGTGAGGAAGGCGGACAGGTGAGGGATGCGGACAGATGAGGGACCCAGACTGGTGAGGGACCCGGACAGGTGAGGGAGCGGACAGGTGCGGGATGGGGCAGGTGAGGGACTCGGACAGGTGAGGGACCTGGACAGGTGAGGGATGGGGCAGGTGAGGAAGGCGGACAGGTGAGAGACCAGACAGGTGCGGGATGGGACAGGTGAGAGACCGGACAGGTGAGGGACGCGGACAGGTGAGGGATCTGGACAGGTGAGGGACCCAGATAGGTGAGGGACGGGGCAGGTGAGGGACCGGACAGGTGCGGGATGGGACAGGTGATGGACGCGGACAGGTGAGGGACCCAGATACGTGAGGGACCCAGATGGGTGAGGGACGGGGCAAGTGAGGGACCAAACAGGTACAGGATGAGACAGGTGAGGGTCGTGGACAAGTGAGGGACCCAGAAAGGTGAGTGACCCAGACAAGTGAGGGATGGGGCAGGTGAGGGACGCGGACAGGTGAGGGACCTGGACAGGTGAGGGATGGGGCAGGTGAGGGATGGGGCAGGTGAGGGACCCAGACAGGTGAGGAATGGGACAGGTGAGGAACCCGGACAGGTGAGGGATGCGGACAGATGAGGGACCCAGACAGGTGAGTGACCCGCACAGGTGAGGAACGGGGTAGGTGAGGGACTGGACAGGTGCAGGATGGGACAGGTGAGGGACGTGGACGGGTGAGGGACCCGGAAAGGTGAGTGACCCAGACAGGTGAGGGATGGGGCAGGTGAGGAAGGCGGACAGGTGAGGGATGTGGACAGATGAGGGACCCAGACAGGTGAGGGACCTGCACAGGTGAGGGATGGGGCAGGTGAGGAAGGCGGACAGGTGAGGGATGCGGACAGATGAGGGACCCAGACAGGTGAGGGACCCGCACAGGTGAGGAATGGGGCAGGTGAGGGACGCAGACAGGTGAGGGACCTGGACAGGTGAGGGATGGGGCAGGTGAGGGACCCAGACAGGTGAGGGATGGGACAGGTGAGGAACACGGACAGGTGAGAGACGGGGCAGGTGAGGGACGCGGATAGGCGACAGGTGCATCACCGTCTGACGCGTGTCCCGCTTTGCCCCTGCAGCCGCTGCTATTCCCCCCACGGCGCCTACGCCCAAAGCAAGCTGGCGCTCGTCCTGTTCACCTACCACCTGCAGAGACTGCTGGCCGCCCAGGGGAGCCCCGTGACCGCCAACGTGGCCGACCCGGGGGTGGTCGACACGGACCTGTACAGACACGTCTTCTGGGGCACGCGTCTCATCCAGAAGATGCTCGGCTGGTGGGCGTTCAAGGTAAGCCTGCGACGCTCTCCTGGCGGTTCCCGGCCCTGCCGTCCGTGGCCCCGGGGGCGGCCACCTCGGGGCCACTTTCGCGCGGCCGGGTGCCCCCGTCGGGTCGACAACAGTCAGCGGTGGGAGCCGCCCGCGTGTGCAGTCAAACCGCCGCTGGTGTTTGTCTCCAGGGCGGACGGCAGGTTTGCGCACGCGTTTCTGAATCAAAGTCTGGTTGATTTCAGAACGTCGTTTCTTTGTCTGGCCGCTGCTTCCGGCGTCCCTGGCGACCCTTGCGCCCCGGAAGGGCGTCGGAAGGGCGCGGTCTGGGCCCCAGCTTCCCGGAGTGGCTGCGTGTGTGTTTCGGGGCCCTCCTTCCCCCCTGCTTCCGGGATGTGGGGGTGCTCGCCACACCGGAGTCTCTGGGGAGCTTTGCCACTCTGCGTCCCTCTGCGTCCTTACCAGGAGCGCGCAGGCTGCCTCCGCTTTGCCACCGCGAAGTCGCACAGGTTGCGCCTGAGCCCGAATGCCACCCGTGGGACCCACCAGCGCCTCTGTTTGGATGTTCGTCCCTCCCAGTCCCTGTTGCCCCCAGTGGGGTGACGGCCAGCTGTATCCAAGTTTCCCGGTTTCTTTGCTAACGTCGTGTTTAGAGATCCCCACCCCCCCCACCCCCCCACCCCCCCACCCCCACCACCCCCGTTGCCTTTTGTCTTGTTGGAACCAGTTCCTCCATCAGTCTGGAAGGCCTTGGAAGGGAGTCATGCGTACTGATCACGGTCCCCGCCCCCACCCCGTGGGTCCCAACGGTCCCCGCCCCCACCCCGTGGGTCCCAACGCCCACCCTTCTCCTCTGATCCTGGAGGGGAAGGCTCTGGTTTCCTACACCCCTGCCCACACCCCTGTGTCTGATCTGAATTCAGTCTCCTGCTCTGTCCCTTCCCTGCCTGTGTATTTCTTTCCACATCAGCTTTTAGGTTACCTGTGATTTGAAGAAAACACAGCAGAGGTTGAGGACATATCTGTTTACTTACCCAGTGGTCCCGTCTTTCTAGGTTTGGGCTGTTGGCAGATTTTTACAATACATTAGAGTCGAGGAGAACTGGGATGCAATAAGGTCGCATAAAATACGATAAGACAAGAGTAGACTAAGATAGGACAGGATAGGATACGATGGCCGTCAGAACAAGCTAATCGGGAGGGATGTGTGACTTGATTTGCGGGGGGGGGGGGGGGGGGGGGGGGGGGGGGAGGCGTTGAGATTTCACACTGTGACCTTTGTTGTCCCGAGAGTAAGTTGTCTTTCCTTTCCCGGATGTCTTTCCCGATGCTGGTGACTTTGTGATTTATAATAAAAATCTCTGGTCTCCCGCCTGGGTCTGGCCAGGAGCTCCTAAAACCCTTGGAATTTCCGGGTGGGAGAGCCAGAGGGGTGTCTTTTGTTATGCGAATGAGGGGACCTTTGGGAAGCCCGAGTCTTTGGGGGCTGGTTACCAGGGGAACCAACCGCCTGATGGGAGGCTTGGCACTTTCTGCCCCGCCCCCCTGACCTCCCGGGAGGAGGAGGGGGAGGGGAGGGTGGCTGCAGTTAGAGTCAGATTGGACCTACGCCTCTTATGATCACCCGGTGAGCTAGGCAGTGAGATGTTCCCCCGCGCCCCTGCGAGCCCCTCTGGCGGGTTGAGGGAACCGAGGAGGCTTTGGAGGAACCTGCAGTCGACGCACAGGTCACTCCACTGCACGGGTGACAACCTGAATTTTCAACTGGCAGCTGAAGGTGGGGGGTCGGGGACAGTCCTACCCTGTGGCATCTGAGGCCACATCCAGGTGCCTCAGAGTGGACGTGTCAGAGCCGAGGGGTTGGTGTCTGAGAATCGCTTGCTGCTCCCGGGGGAACCCCGGAACCCCGCATCTTGGACGTGCCGAGACCAGGATCCTAACGCCTTGCACGGGTGTTTCATTAATTCTCAGTAAATACCCGTACTTGTCTTGTGATGTCTTGAGGTTTCGGGGGTGAACAGATGTCACTAGAAATACTGCCAACGGGCGGCACCTGGGGGGCTCAGTCGGTTGAGCCTCCGACTGGGCTCAGGTCATGATCTCACAGTCTGTGAGTTCAACCCCTGCATCAGGCTCTGCGCTGACAGGTCTGAGCCTGGAGCCTGCTTCGGATTCTGTGTCTCCCTCTCTCTCTGCCCCTCCCCTGCTCATTCTCTCTCTCTCTCTCTCTCTCTCTCTCTCTCTCTCTCTCTGTCAAAAATAAATAAACATTAAAAAAAAAGTGCCCAGGGTTTCCCCAAAATGCACCTGCAAAATCTAACCCCCATCCCATACAGGGCATCGACTTTGTCTTGTTATCAGCCTCTCACACACGTGTGTCTCTGAAATTTAACTTTGCTTTCTTTGATCCCTAGGGAAGTAGAATAATATGTGATTTTTTTTTTCTCAGTACATCAGTTTCCTGGGGGAACGAAAACAAATGACCACAGACAGGATGGCAAGAACCACAGAAATTTATCCTGTCCCAGCTCTGGAGGCCAGAAGTCTGATACCCAGTGGGGACAAGACCACTAAGATCCACACAGGACCAGTGAGATCCAGGCAGGGCAGGGCCACTGAGATCCAGGCAGGGCAGGGCCACTGAGATCCAGGAGGGGTAGGACCTCTGAGACCCAGGAGGGGCAGGGCCACTGAGATCCAGGCCGGGCAGGACCACTGAGATCCAGGAGGGGCAGGACCACGGAGATCCAGGCGGGGCAGGGCCACTGAGATCCAGGTGGGGCAGGGTCACTGAGATCCAGGAGGGGCAGGGCCACTGAGATCCAGGCAGGGCAGGACCACTGAGATCCAGGAGGGGCAGGGCCACTGAGACCCAGGAGGGGCAGGGCCGCTGAGATCCAGGCAGGGGAGGGCCACTGAGATCCAGGAGGGGCAGGACCACTGAGACCCAGGAGGGTCAGGACCACTGAGATCCAGGCAGGGCAGGGCCGCTGAGATCCAGGCAGGGCAGGGCCCCTGAGATCCAGGAGGGGCAGGGCCCCTGAGATCCAAGCAGGGCAGGGCCACTGAGATCCAGGAGGGGCAGGGCCCCTGAGATCCAGGCAGGGCAGGACCACTGAGACCCAGGAGGGTCAGGACCACTGAGATCCAGGCAGGGCAGGGCCGCTGAGACCCAGGAGGGGCAGGACCACTGAGATCCAGGCAGGGCAGGGCCACTGAGACCCAGGAGGGGCAGGGCCGCTGAGACCCAGGAGGGGCAGGGCCGCTGAGATCCAGGCAGGGCAGGGCCACTGAGATCCAGGCAGGGCAGGACCCCTGAGATCCAGGCAGGGGAGGACCACTGAGATCCAGGCAGGGCAGGGCCACTGGGACCCAGGCAGGGCAGGGCCCCTGAGATCCAGGCAGGGCAGGACCAGTGAGATCCAGGCAGGACAGGACCACTGAGACCCAGGCAGGGAAGGGCCGCTGAGATCCAGGCAGGGCAGGGCTGCTGAGTTCCAGGCAGGTCAGGGCCCCTGAGATCCAGGCAGGGCAAGGCCACTGAGATCCAGGAGGGGCAGGGCCACTGAGACCCAAGAGGGGCAGGGCCGCTGAGACCCAGGAGGGTCAGGACCACTGAGATCCATGCAGGGCAGGATCCCTGAGATCCAGGGGGGGCAGGGCCGCTGAGATCCAGGCAGGACAGGGCCACTGAGATCCAGGAGGGGCAGGGCCGCTGAGACTCAGGTAGGGAAGGACTGCTGAGATCCAAGCAAGTAGGACCACTGAGATCCAGGAGGGACAGGACCACTGAGATCCAGGCAGGGCCGCTGAGACCCAAGAGGGGCAGGACCGCTGAGATCCAGGAGGGGCAGGACCCCTGAGATCCAGGCAGGGGAGGACTACTGAGATCCAGGAGGGGCAGGACCCCTGAGATCCAGGCAGGGCAGGACCACTGAGACCCAGGAGGGGCAGGGCCGCTGAGATCCAGGAGGGTCAGGGCCGCTGAGATCCAGGCAGGGCAGGGCCACTGAGATCCATGCAGGGCAGGACCGCTAAGATCCAGGCAGGGGAGGACCACTGAGATCCAGGAGGGGCAGGACCCCTCAGATCCAGGCAGGGCAGTACTGCTGAGATTCAGACAGGGCAGGGCCGCTGGGATCCAGGAGGGGCAGGGCTGCTGAGACCCAGGCAGGGCAGTGCCACCGCGATCCAGGCGGGCAGGGCTGTGCTCCCTTCTGAGGCTCCAGGGGATGGTCCTTCCTGCCTCTTCCAGCTTCTGGGGCTCCAGGCGTCCCTGGGCTCGTGGCCACATCCCTCCCGTCTCTGTCTCTGTCTTTGCGGGTCTTGTCCTCTGTGTCTGTGTCTCTCCTCTTGCCTCTCCTATGAGGACACCTGTCATCCGATTCAGGGCCACCCTGATGTAGGATGGGCTCATCTCAGACCCTTCCCTTCGTCACATTGGCAACGACTCTGTTTTCAAGTAACGTGCCCTTCACCCTACTGGGAGCTAGGACCTCCAAATGTGTTTTGGGGGCCAGGACCCAATTTAACCCACAGTTAATAAGTCCATATTAAGTGTTTGAAATCTTAGATCCATCCTCTTGGTCAGGAACATCTGGGTCGTTTCTCGTTCTTTGCGGTTTCCAACAACGTTCCCGTAAGGCATCAACCGTGCGTGTCCAGTGCTGTTTCTGTCCCAGTCTCTCAAGGGAACACCGTGGGCTCTGGCCTGAGAAGGTTCTAGAAGGTTCTCCCATCTGCATGTTCCAGAGAATTCCATGGGCTTTCAAGGACAGTTTTACACAAACTGGTTCAAGGGCTGAGAATGCCTCCAGCCTTTGTACCTTTGTTGATTCTGTGGCTGACGTCTTGTTTTTAATGGATTTTCAGTCTTCCGTTTGTGAAGCCAGATGAGGACTTAAGGCGTGAATATAATCCCATCCCCGCCCCTTCTTTGTAGTATGTGAACCTCTCTTGAAAATGCTCTTACCTACTCTTTGCGCAATTAGCTAATAGATGATATTGCCGGGTCATATCTTATTTGCTATTTTCAGTGGCCACGTGGTTTTGCCAGTAAAGTTTTATCCACACACACACACTTGTTCATTTACATGTTTTTTCTGTTTCCACAGCAGAGCTGAGTAGTTATAGCAGAGACCCGATGGCCCATGAAGCCAGCAATATTTAATATCTGGCACTTTCCAGAAAACGGGGAATCTAGTTGACTGGGATCTAGGGAGATGATTGTGTCTTTGCTTTTGTTTCCCTCAAGTCCCTTATTGGGATCACGTGCATCCTAGAGTGGAGGGCCCCCGGTTTCTAGAATGATTCTGCCCGTCGTCGACCATTGATGTCCCCCACACCAGAGGATCCCATTCCCCAGGCAGTTCGCTGGGGACTTCTGTACTGATATTTACCCCAGAACCACAAATCCTCCTCTGTGCTCTGTCTGTCAAGTTGCGATACTAACATCCTGATGAAAATATTGGCCTTTGCAAGCTCTGTGGGTTTGCAGATTTTCACACGGATGGTTCCAACTCGGCTTTCAACGTTCTCTTTAACGCGGATCGCTTTCTTGAGGATTCCTCCCTCGCCCTGAGTCAGCGTTGACAGCTCGGTCCCTTCGAGGATTGTGGGTTTCGACAAGTGTCGGAATTAAAGAGGACGGCCAGGGGAGCTCTTCTCGAGGCCTGCCCGCCACGCGTGCCCCTGGTCTCATCCGAGCGCCTCTCGTGAACCAGCTGCACCCCACAGCTCCCTTCAGGGCTTCATTACCGCCCTTCCTTTTCCATCTGCCTTCCTACCGACTCATCATCGGGTGTCTACTTCCTCCAGCAAAGGGACTTGGAAATATTGTCTCACGCCAACAGAGCAGCCTCATTCGGCCTGCCCCAGACCCGGCTGGCAGCGCCCCGGGGACGCATGGCGCAGTTCCTTGAGAAGAAGCAGGAGGCTGGCACGATTCTGTTGGTCTCTACTTTCCCAGGCTCCGTATGAGTGTAGATGAAGCTTTTCAGCGGTCGTGAAACCCAGGGATGCCAGTGCCGATGCAGAAAACGCATCTGTCAGGTGTGGGGACCGTGGTGTTAGGACAGCAACCCCATGCACCTACCTCACTGCCTCAGGATCAGTGGGGACCATGAGGAAGCACGGTCCTCGGTGCCGGGTGCCTCTGGACCCCTGTGTGGGGCTTGTTTCAAACAATCCCAGGCCTGATTGTGGGTCTCCCCACAATAGGTGGGTCTCTTATTCAAATGAAACAAATTGACAGTGTAGGATGTGGCCACGTCACCGGAACATGTACGACTAGTGACGGCTGGTTCTCTTTAATATGCATTTGGATCAGCCGGTCATTGGGTCACTTGATTGCTTTTTGATGGATGTGTCAGGAGGATGGCAGGTTGCATTAATCAACTCAAGGGCACACGTCCAGCCATCCTTCCCCCTCATTCAACAAGATTCAAACACACTGTGATCACAACCTTCAGTTGACCTTCTGTCGTGCTGTAGGGACCTACCGCCATTCCTCTTCCCTCGTGGAATCAAACCTGTGGTAGGATATCTCAGACGATCCAGGAGAGCCCAGCGCCATCACAGGGGTCCTCGTAAGGGAGACGAGGGTGGGTCAGACTTGGAGAAAGAAGTGACAAGGAGACAGACTCTCCCCCGGAACATCCAGGAGGAAGGCAGCCCCTGCCAACCCTCGGATTTCGGCCCACTGAGATACGTTTTACACTGTAACCTTGTAGAATTTTGAGAGAATAGATCTGTGCTGTACTAAGCCACCAAGTTTGCGATAATTTACTGGAAGTTTCACCTTCCTTGGGTCTCAGCTCTGAAGACCGTTCCCTTGTGTCTTTCCCAAGTGTGTTGGCTTCAGCTCCTTCCTCTGTAGAGCAGGTGGACAAGACCCGCCTCTCAGGTATATCCTGATTACATCAGACCAGATGGGATCCCCCAGGAGGTGTGGAGCTGGGAGTCAGTGCAGGATGTCCATTCAGACAGACTGAGGACATCTCGGGCAACCTTCCAGGCACGGAGCGATCAAGAGTGCTCACGGGGGCATTGGGGTGGGCACTGCCCCCAGTTGCACCACAGTGACGGGAACTCAACTAGCTATCCCTTGGTTTGACTCCAAGCATTTTCATGAGTGCCAAAAGGAGAAATCTGGTGGCAGTGGTCTACCCTAGTGTTGGGGGTAGGAGGCGAAAGCTTGACTGGGCTTGGAGCCTTTGAAGGTGGGTTGAAGACTGGGCCAGGGTCCAAGGAGGATGAACAATGCTGGAGCTATGTGTGATGCAGAAAGTGGGTCAAGATGGCGGGTGGTCAAACGGACACCACGCCTGTCCTCCACTGTGTCTGCCATCTGAACTCAAGACCGAGAAAGGAACTGAGCTTCCCTTTGTCTCAGTTCTCCCAAGAGCAGCTCTTCCCACTCCCATCCCAAAGCTTGTCCGGGAGACAAGCTTACTGTGTGCTACAAGCCAATGGGCACCTTAGGATGTTAGCTCTGGATGCCAGTTGGGGAACGTCAGTGATGAGGTGAGATCAGAGCCATGCACTTAGAGGCCATGGCATTGGTGCAGGGGGCACTGGATGTGCTCGAGAGGGAGAGAGGAAGGTCAAGACATCTTGACTGGTTGACTCTGGCATATGAAAGAGGAAAGACTCAATGGTAATTCCAAGGTTGCTGACTTAGGAAAGTGAGAGTAATGGTGATTCCAGTCCAAGACATGGGGCGATGAGAAATGCCCAGGTGGGGATCTGGGAATGCTTGACTTTGAGGGGGTTAAGTAGGGTCTTTAGTTCCCCATGTACCAACTGGGCTGCCATGAATGTGCGTCTGTGGCTCAGAGGAGAGTCAGGTTTTCATTCCACAGACGAAGACATGAAAGGAGGTGAGAAATGAACTGTAGGCATGGGGGACGGGGAGGCAGATTCAGGACCAAGAGGGAGAGGGTTGGGGTCTATGGGAAAACCAAGACATGGGCATTCAGCACGACCCCACCCTGACCCTCCCCTGCCCCCACCACCCACAATGCCCCTCGCTTGGGTAATTTGTTAATTCTGGATAATAACATCTGAAAAGATTGTTGTGAAAATCGCTAACCGAATATATGTGAAAGCATTTCCAAAACTGTAAAGCCCTCTATAATTATGTGATTATAAGGCATTCATGTTTCCCTGCGGTTGTATTTAGCACGCTTTAAATTCCATCCTTATTTTGCTATTATTTTTTCAGGCATCTGTGCCCAACTGCCGACCCCACAGCTCCGGCCTCTTGTAAGCTACAGGGTGGTGGGGGTTGTTTTCAGAAGAGCTTTGCTCTGCCCCGAGAGCCAACAAAATATTGGTGAGCATTTAACAGACATTTGCTGTACTGAATCGCACTGAAACAGTCTGTAGTTTCCAGTTCCATCCGTGGCTTCATGCAGAGAAAACCTTTAACTATAAATACACAGAGCCCTCTTCCCTGGTCTCCCAGCAGGCGTCTGGTTCCCCAGCGATCCCCCTGCCCCTGATAAAAGCAACACATTTCACTCTTGGGTTTGGTTTCACATTTTAGACATCTTCCAAGTCTTTAAGGATTATCTTCTTTTTTTTTTTTTACAAGCTGTAGATACAATGGGGTATGTTATTTATGCCACAGGAAGCATTGTTTAGAGAACCTTCTTATCTATGCAGAAGGTGACTGATTTTTTCAGCACAGAGTGCCCAGAAACACACTTCATCATTCTGGGAGTGAGCCAGAAACCAGCTCATCTCCACTACAGCTGCACGAGGGCAGGTAATCAGGTTTTGCTGGGGGATTTGATGGTGGTCATCTGTCCTTGGTGTTGCTTGAGGCCAGAGACAGAATGCAGGTGATGTGGGGCTTTCCGCATATCCGTCTTAATTAGGTCCTTCCCAATCTGCCTCCGTGATTTGTATGATCACAGACCTGAGTCGACAGTCAGTCTGAACACAGTTGCGTACCTGGATCCCATCCTATCGATGGTTCTTTGGCGAATTAAGCTGAGGAGGGTCTGCCTCATTTACCCATCCTGGTTGGGGCTGAACTTCTCTAGGACGTGAGTTCCATCACTGAATGAGCCAAAGAGTGATCCCGGGGAAGAAGAAGAAAGGATTAACAACTCTGGTCCCTGGGGATGAACATCCCCAAGCTTGAGCTTATGGGTCATGAAATATCACCTACATCTTTACCTTGCAGGTACGGGTCGTAGAGGTCATAGGAGAGGAAGCCTTTTGACCTTGCCTTCTTCCCAACATGGCGTCCACCACAGGAAAAGTTGAGTTAGCAAGGGAGGATCCCAATGCCAAAGATCGCCAAGAGCGGGAGGGCTTTCTTCTGCTGGCCCCATGCACAGTCGACCCACGTGGGCTTTCCTTGTCAAGGTTCAGACATGGTGGCTCCCTGGGGCATCCAGCCTACAGCCTGGTGCCCAGCCAATGGCGGATCACTCCACCGTGAGCCACAGGCACAGGACGTCAGGAAATAAGAGCACAAAACAGAGAAGCAAAGGGGAGACGTGAGAGCGGAGGGGCGGTGACACCAGCTGTGCCTACCCTTGCCGCTGGGGTGTGCAGGGTTCTAGCTCAAAGAGATTCAGGACAAACTTTCCTTCGTCTTCGTGGTCTTCTCATCACCTAGACCACGGCATCTTTCAAATGTGGAGCTTGGGGTTGGGGCATGTGTGCATTTGCTCAGGTGGCAAAGTCCTCTTCCGGGAAGAGCACTGATCCCACCACGACCTCATTGCACCCTGATCACTTGCGAAAGACTCCACCTGCTAATACCGTCCCATTGAGGGTTGGGGCTTTCCCGTAAGGGTCTCGGGGGACGTGCGCATTCGGTCCAAACGGGGACGCCAGCGCTCGCGGGACACATGGCTGAGAAGTATCTGCCGATACCAGTCTTCCTTCCTACTCTGAGGTCCGTGGGGCCGAATCTGACCATGTCCTGCCCCGGACTCATCATGTAGCAAATGAGTGAAGGTATAACCACCTGTTCCTTGGAAAAGGTGGGTGCACACAGCTCCTTCCTGAGATAGGACACACCTGCCGGGCCAGCTGTTCCTAGAGCCTTCTGCAGGGAACGCTCCCAGGAGGAGAGGAAAAATCATCTACTGAGTTGAATTAGGGTTCCCCAGGCTGCCACAACTAACAGCACAGACTGGGTGTCCTAAACAACTCACATTCATTGTCTCCCTCAGGGATCCAGGCAGGGCCGAGGATGGGGGTCTGAGATCCAGGGAGGGCTGAGGATGGGAGTCTCAGATCCAGGCAGCGCCAAAGACTGGACGCTGAAATTCAGGAGGGCCCAGTCTGGGAGTCTGAGATACAGGCAGGGCTGAGGCTACGGGTCTGAGACCAAGGCAGGGCTGAGGTGGCGGGTCTGATATCCAGGCAGGGCCGAGGCTGGGAGTCTGAGATCGTGGAGGGGCCAAGGCTGACAGTCTTAGATCCAGGGACGGTGGAGGCCTGGAGGCTGAGATCCCCAAGTCTGAGGCTGGGGGTCTGAGATCCAGGAGGGGCTGAGCTTGGGGGTCTGAGATCCAGGCAGGTCTGAGGCTGGGAGTCTCAGATCCAGGCAGGGCCAAGAACGGGAGGCTGAGATCTAGGCAGGGTAGAGGGCAGGAGGCTGAGATCCAGGTGGGGTCGAAGTTGGAGGTCTGAGATCCAGGCAGGGCTGAGGCTGGGAGTCTGAGATCCAGGCAGGGCTGAGGCTGGGAGTCTGAGATCCAGGTGGGGCTGAACATGGGAGGCTGAGATCCAGGCAGGGCTGAGGTTGGGGGTCTGAGGTCCAGGCAGGCCCGAGGATGGGGGTCTGAGGTCCAGGCAGGGCTGAGCCTGGGAGTCTGAGATCCAGGCAGGGCTGAAGCTGGGGGTCTGAGGTGTAGGTGGGACCAAGGCTGGGAATCTAAGGTCCAGGCAGGTCTGAACCCGGGGGTCTGAGGTCCAGGCGGGGCCGAGGTTGGCGATCTGAGATCTAGGCAGCGCTGAGGCTCGAAGTCTGAGTCCAGGCAGGGCGGAGGCCAAGAGTCTGAGATCCAGTCAGGGTTGGAGGACAGGAGGCTGAGATCCAGGCAGGGATGAGGCTGGGGTTCTGAGATCCAGGCAGGGCCAAGGCTGGGGGTCTGAGGTCCAGGAGGGGCTGAGCTTGGGGGTCTGAGGTCCAGGAGGGGCTGAGCTTGGGGGTCTGAGATCCAGGCAGGGCTGAGGCTGGGAGTCTGAGATCCAGGCAGGGCTGAGGCTAGGAGTCTGATATCCAGGCAGGGCCGAGGCTGGGAGTCTGAGCTCCAGGCAGGGCTGAGCCTGGGAGTCTGAGATCCAGGCAGGGCCGAAGGGAAGAGTCTGAGATCCAGGCAGGGCTGAGGCTACGGGTCTGAGACCAAGGCAGGGCTGAGGTGGAGGGGTCTGATATCCAGGCAGGGCCGAGGCTGGGAGTCTGAGATCATGGAGGGACCAAGGCTGACAGTCTTAGATCCAGGGATGGTGGAGGCCCGGAGGCTGAGATCCCCAAGTCTGAGGCCGGGGGTCTGAGATCCAGGAGGGGCTGAGGCTGGGGGTCTGAGATCCAGGCAGGACAGGAGGCTGGGAGTCTGAGATCCAGGAGGGGCTGAGGCTGGGAGTCTCAGATCCAGGAGGGCCAAGAACGGGAGGCTGAGATCTAGGCAGGGTGGAGGGCAGGAGGCTGAGATCCAGGTGGGGTCGAATTTGGAGGTCTGAGATCCAGGCAGGCCCAAGGATGGGGGTCTGAGGTCCAGGCAGGGCTGAGCCTGGGAGTCTGAGATCCAGGCAGGGCTGAGGCTGGGGGTCTGAGGTGCAGGCGGGACCGAGGCTGGGAGTCTAAGGTCCAGGCAGGTCTGAACCCGGGGGTCTGAGGTCCAGGCAGGGCCGAGGTTGGCGATCTGAGATCTAGGCAGGGCCGAGGCTCGGAGTGTGAGTCCAGGCAGGGCCAAGGCCAAGAGTCTGAGATCCAGTCAGGGTTGGAGGACAGGAGGCTGAGATCCAGGCAGGGCTGAGGGTGGGGGTCTGAGATCCAAGCAGGGCTGAGGCTGGGGTCTGAGATCCAGGCAGGGCCGAGGCTGGGACTGTGAGATCCAGTCAGGACTGAGGCTGGGAGGCTGAGATCCACATAGGGCTGAGGCTGGGTGTCAGAGGTCCAGGAGGGGCCCAAGGATGGGAGTCTGTGATCCAGGCAGGGCTGAGGCTGGGACTGTGATATCCATGCAGGGCTGATGCTGGGTGTCTGAGATCCAGGCAGGCCTGAGGCCAGAGGTCTGAGGTCCAGGCAGGGGTGAGTCTGGGAGTCAGGTCTAGGCAGGGTCAAGGATGGGAGTCTGAGATCCAGGCAGGGCCAAGCCTGGGGGTCTGAGATCCAGGAAGGAGTGAGGCTGGGGGTCTGAGATCAAGGCAGGGCTGAGGTTTGGGTTCTGAGATCCAGGCAGGGTGGAGGCTGGGAGTCTGAGATCCAGGCAGGGTGGAGGCCAGGACGTTGAGATCCAGGCAGGGCTGAGGCTGGGAGTCTCAGATCCAGGTGGGCCTGAGATTGGGGGTCTGAGATCCAGGCAGGGCTGAGGTCGGGGGTCTCAATTCCAAGTAGGGCCGAGGCTGGGAGTCTGAGATCCAAGGAGAGCTGAGGCTGGGAGTCTGAGGTCCAGGTAGGGCTGAGGCTCATTGTCTGAGATCCAGGAGGGGCTGAGTCTAGGAGTCTGGGGTCCATGCAGGGCCGAGGCTGGGAGAATGAGGTCCAGGCAGGGCTGGGATTGGAAGTCTGCGATCCAGTCAGGGCTGAGTCTGAGAGTCTGAGATCCAGGCAGGGCTGTGGCTGGGAGTCTGAGATCCATGCGGGGCAGAGGTTGGTGGTCTGAGATCCAGGCAGGGCTGAGGCCTGTGGTCTGAGATCCAGGCGAGGCTGAGTTTGGGGGTCTGAGATCCAGGCAGGGCCGAGGCTGAAAGTCAGAGATCCATGGAAGGCTGAGTCTGGGAGTCTGAGGTCCAGGCAGGGATGGGGCTGGGGGGTCTGAAATCCCGGCAGGGCTGAGGCCTGTGGTCTGAGATCCAGGCAGGGCTGAGTTTGGGGGCTGAGATCCCGGCAGGGCTGAGTTTGGGGGTCTGAGATCAGGCAGGGCTGAGGCGGTGTGTGAGTTCCAGGAAGGGGCAGAGGCTTGTTCCTCCTGTGTCCTGTGTGTCTGTCTGCTCATCCTCTCTTGTTAGAAGGACCCCATCCCCTTGGGATCAGGCCCATCCTAACGACTCATTCTACCATAACCCCCGTTTACAGACCCACCTCCAAATCAAACGCATTTTGGGGGCCGAGGGCGAGGGCTTCACCGTATGAGTCTTGGGGGGCGCAGATCAGCAGGCCTGAGGTGGCTCAGCCCCGTCCAGCTCAGCAGGAAGGCTGCTGCACAGACAGAGGCTGGACCTGGCCCGGGGGACGTTCCCCCTGGTTACTCAGCTGTGCTGGCCGTCCCCCTGCCCGTGGCGTTTCCCGCTCTACGAGCCCCCTCGGGCTCAGAAGTCGTCTCCCTTGTGGTTCTTGTGTGTCACTGGCAGCCATGTTTCTACGTTTGCCAAAAGCCTTTCACTCGCAAGGCGTCGCGCATTTCCCCTGATACTCGTGTGGAAAAGCTAGTTGTATAATTTCCGTTTGCCAGGTGAGGAAAGGGTCCTGGGAGGGTGGTTGGTTTGGCAAAGGTCTCGCAGGGAACAGGTGGTGAGGCAGGAATTTGAACCCAGGTCCTGAGGCTCTTGGGTGTGTTCTCTTCCTCCAGGGGGTGCAGGTAAATCCCCAAAGGTGAAAATCAGGTGTGTGACGGCATGCGAGCTTGTGGGTGAGCACGTGTGTGTGCGTGTGGGCTAGTGTGTGTGCATGTGCCTGAATACGTGTGTGCTCACGTGAGCACGTGTGTATACGTGTGTGTGCATGTGTGTGTGAACATGTGTGTGCACAAGTGTGTGCATGTGTGTGCGCATGTGGCCATGTGTGAACACGTGTGTGCATGTGAGCACGTGTGTGCATGTGTATGTGTGTGTGCCTGTGGCCATGTGTGAGCACGTGTGTGCATGTGAGTGTGTGCATGTGTATGTGTGTGTGCCTGTGGCCATGTGTGAGCACGTGTGTGCATGTGGGCACGTGTGCGCACAAGTGAGTGTGCATGTGAGCAAGTGTGTGCACAAGCGAGTGTATGCATGTATGAGTATATGTGTGTGCACGTGACCATGTGTGAGCACATGTGTGTGTGCATGGGTGAGTGTGTGAGCACATGTGTCTGCACATGGATGAGTACGTGCAGGTGAGTGTGTGTGCATGTGAGCATGTGTGTGCCTGTAAGCACGTGTGTGTACGTGCGTGTGCGTACTTGTACACACACGTGTGTCTCCACACTTATCATGACACCCTCCCTCTCACGCGGACATGACCTATAATTGCTCTGATGGGTGATGATTAGGATGTGATATGAGATATAATGAGGGATAAATGAATAAAACCATCTATTTCATGAGCTGTCAAAACGTTTACGAATTAAAGAATACAAATGAAATCTCATTTCCGTCTTCATTATGAGCCCAAGGCTTTAAAATGTTCTACAAATGATCAGCGGTTGCTTTTTTAAGCCTAGCATCTATCATGTATTTAAGCCATGATAGTTGGGTAAGTGGATGTGATTAATTCTTCACAAGATGCATTCTAGCCAAGAGACTGCTCTTTTCCTTGCCCCTTCGTGTGTCAGCAGAGCTGGCTGCCCGGGGGTGGCTTGGGTGACTGTGTGCATGTGCATGGGACTGTATGTGTGTATAAATGTGTGCACGGGTATGTAAATATGAGCTTATGTGTCTGTATCGGAGTATGTATGTGTGTGCGTGGGAATGGATGCGTGCGTGTGGGTACATGACTGTCCACATGAGCATAGGTGTGTGCATGAGTATGTACGTGTGACTATGTGTGTGAAGGTATGTGTGGGAGTGAGAGTGCCTGTGTGTACATGTGAAAACACATATGAATACATGTGTGTGAGAAAATATGTGTGTGCAGGTAAATATGTCTGTACATGACTTGCGTGCCTGTGAATGTATGTGCATATAGATGTGTGTACATGCGTGTGAGTATGAGTGTGCATAGAATTGTGTGTGTGCACATAGGAGTATGTGTGCATGGGAGTGTGTGCGTGTCCGTGGGGGTGTGTGTGCGCACGTGGGAGTGTGTGCGCGTCCGTGGGAGTGTGTGTGTGCCCATGGGGGTGTGTGCACATGTGGGAGTGTGTGTGTGTCCATGGGGTGTGTGCGCATGTGGGAGTGTGTTTGCACATGTGGGAGTGTGTGTGTGTGTGTCCGTGGGAGTGTGCGTCTGTGGGAATGTTTGTGTGCACATGGGAGTGTGTGTGTGCATGGGAGTGTGTGCGTGTCCGTGGGAGTGTGTGTGTGTCTGTGGGAGTGTGTGCGTGTCCGTGGGAGTGTGTGTGTGTGTCTATGGGAGTGTGTGGGTGTGCGCAGGTGGGAGTGTGTGCGCGTCCGTGGGAGTGTGTGCATGGGAGTGTGTGTGTCTATGGGAGTGTGGCGTGTCCGTGGGGGTGTGTGTGCACGTGGGAGTGTGTGCGCGTGCGTGGGAGTGTGTGCGTATCCGTAGGGGTGTGTGTGCACGTGGGAGTGTGTGCGTGTCCGTGGGGGTGTGTGTGTGCACGTGGGAGTGTGTGCGTGTGTGGGGGGGGGTGTGTGCACGTTGGAGTGTGTGCGTGTCCGTGGGAGTGTGTGCGTGTCCGTGAGGGGGGTTTGTGCACGTGGGAGTGTCTGCGTGTGCGTGGGAGTGTGTGCATGGGTGTGTGTGTGTCTATGGGAGTGTGTGCGTGTCCATGGGGGGGGTGTGTGCACAGGTGGGAGTGTGTGCGCGTCTGTGGGAGTGTGTGCATGGGAGTGTGTGTGTGTGTCTATGGGAGTGTGTGTGTGTCCGTGGGGGGGGGGTGTGCACGTGGGAGTGTGTGCGCGTGCGTGGGAGTGTGTGCGTGTCCGTGGGGGTGTGTGTGCACGTGGGAGTGTGTGCGTGTCCGTGGGGTGTGTGTGTGTGCACGTGGGAGTGTGTGCGTGTCCGTGGGGGGTGTGTGTGTGCACGTGGGAGTGTGTGCGTGTCCGTGGGAGTGTGTGCGTGTCCGTGAGGGGGGTTTGTGCACGTGGGAGTGTCTGCGTGTGCGTGGGAGTGTGTGCATGGTTGTGTGTGTCTGTGGGAGTGTGTGCGTGTCCGTGGGGGGGGGGGGTGTGCGCAGGTGGGAGTGTGTGCGCATCTGTGGGAGTGTGTGCATGGGAGTGTGTGTGTGTGTCTATGGGAGTGTGTGCGTGTCCGTGGGGGGGGTGTGCACGTGGGAGTGTGTGCGCGTGCGTGGGAGTGTGTGGGTGTCCGTGGGGGGGGTTTGTGCACGTGGGAGTGTGTGCGTGTCTGTGGGGGGGGTTTGTGCACGTAGGAGTGTGTGCGTGTGCGTGGGAGTGTGTGCATGAGAGTGTGTGTGTGTCCGTGGGAGTGTGTGTCTGTGGGAGTGTGTGTGTGTGTCTATGGGAGTGTGTGCGTGTCCGTGGGGGGGGTGTGTGCACGTGGGAGTGTGCGCGCGTGCGTGGGAGTGTGTGCGTGTCCGTGGGGGTGTGTGTGCACGTGGGAGTGTGTGCGTGTCCGTGGGGGGGGTTGTGCACGTGGGAGTGTGTGCGTGTGCGTGGGAGTGTGTGCATGAGAGTGTGTGTGTGTCCGTGGGAGTGTGTGTCTGTGGGAGTGTGTGTGTGTGTCTATGGGAGTGTGTGCGTGTCCGTGGGGGGGGTGTGTGCACGTGGGAGTGTGCGCTCGTGCGTGGGAGTGTGTGCGTGTCCGTGGGGGTGTGTGTGCACGTGGGAGTGTGTGCGTGTCCGTGGGGGGGGGTTGTGCACGTGGGAGTGTGTGCGTGTGCGTGGGAGTGTGTGCATGAGAGTGTGTGTGTGTCCGTGGGAGTGTGTGTCTGTGGGAGTGTGTGTGTGTGTCTATGGGAGTGTGTGCGTGTCCGTGGGGGGGGTGTGTGCACGTGGGAGTGTGCGCGCGTGCGTGGGAGTGTGTGCGTGTCCATGGGGGTGTGTGTGCACGTGGGAGTGTGTGCGTGTCTGTGGGGGGGTTTGTGCACGTGGGAGTGTGTGCGTGTGCGTGGGAGTGTGTGCATGGGTGTGTGTGTCTGTGGGAGTGTGTGCGTGTCCGTGGGAGTGTGTGTGTGTGTCTATGGGAGTGTGTGCATGTCCGTGGGGGGGGGGTGTGTGTGCACGTGGGAGTGTGCGCGTCCATGGGAGTGTGTGCATGGGAGTGTGTGCGTGTCCGTGGGGGTGTGTGTGCACGTGGGAGTGTGTGCGTGGGAGTGTGTGTGTGTGTGTGTGTGTCTATGGGAGTGTGTGCGTGTCCGTGGGGGTGTGTGTGTGCACGTGGGAGTGTGTGCGTGTGCGTGGGAGTGTGTGCATGGGAGTGTGTGTGTGTCCGTGGGAGTGTGTGTGTGTTTATGGGAGTGTGTGCGTGTCCGTGGGAGGATGTGTGCGTACGTGGCAGTGTGTCCGTGGGAGTGTGTGCGTGTCCGTGGGAGTGTGTGCGTGTCCGTGGGGGGGGGTGTGCACGTGGGAGTGTGTGCGTGTGCGTGGGAGTCTGTGCATGGGAGCGTGTGTGTGTCTGTGGGAGTGTGTGCGTGTCCGTGGGAGTGTGTGTGTGTGTCTATGGGAGTGTGTGCGTGTTCGTGGGGGTGTGTGTGCACGTGGGAGTGTGTGGGAGTGTGTGCGCGTGCGTGGGAAGGCCCACCCCCGTGCACATGACGACGCACGTCCACCTTGTGAGGCCCGGAGGCCTCCCTTGGACGAGCAGGCTCGCAGGTCCCATAAACAGGTTGACCGCGTTGGGTACGTTGTGTGTGCTTTGCGCTGTGTTCTCACGACAGGGGAGGCCAGAGAAGGAGAACGCGGTCCAGAGACTCTTTAGGCAGAGAAAACGCATTTCCAAGACCGCGTGGCATTTCCCGAAAAGCATCCGCCTCGCAGTGGACGCGTGTTTTCCCGCGGTCGGCTGTGTAGACCCACGGGGCCCGTGAGAAGGGTTGAGGGGCTGGGGCGGGCGGATTTCAGCAAGTTTATGAAGCAACATAAGCCCCCCCGAAGCGTTCAGCCTGTCGTAAGCAGCTCAGGGGACGTTCTGCTGGCTTCTGGGCACGGAATCACAGCCCCAAGGGTCCTGGGGTCACCACCATTTGCAGTGTCCTGAGGTCCTCTTGGGTCCCCCGCCCCGCGGACTGTGCCCACATTGTGACGTTGCCCCGGTGCGCCAGACGCAGGGCTCAGCCCTCACGTGTCTTGTCTGCGTTCCCAGCTTCTCTTTGCACTTTGCTGTCCCCCTACGCGGTGACCGTTGCCCAGGAACGCTGCCACCCCCGCCCCGCCCCCGCTGGAAACTCGCGTCTGTGGGGGCCCCGAGAATCCCGTGCTCTGTGCTCAGAAAGCTGATGCGTCCTGGCCTTCTTCCCTCTCCCCGCAGACCCCAGATGAGGGCGCCTGGACCTCCGTCTACGCAGCGGTCACCCCGGACCTGGAAGGAATCGGCGGCCGCTACCTTTACAACGAGAAGGAGACCAAGTCTCTGATGCTCACGTACGACCGAGATCTCCAGAGACAACTGTGGGCCATAAGTTGCCAGATGACCAGCATCACTGACGTGACCCAAGACACGCTCTTGGGGTAACGGCCACATTGGGAAGACCTCGCCTCGGGCCCGGCAAACGCAGGTCTGTGACCGATCCCCGTGTCTGCCTTTTCCACAGCGGCTGCCTTCAGGGCTCTGTCCCCAACGGTCTCCTGTCTGCTGTCCTTCCTTTGCGGGAAATCGGGGAACAAAAGAAATGTTGAGTGTAGCCTCCAAGTGGCCGTGAGCCATAAATTGTGTGCCAAGTTTCTCCCAAGTGCCAAGAACCATTAAATGCTGCCTAACCCAAGTGTTCCATGTTTCTTGAGTAACACGGCAGGGAGTAGGTTTGAGGAGACACGTTTCAAGTGACACAGGCACTTTGACACGAGCATGAAGCCTCGGGTCTCCAGAGGTTTCTGGGTCCCGTGAGTCCTTTGTTCTCCCACACACCCCCTATTCTGGACACTCAGCTTGGACTCCTGGGTCCCCAAGACAGAGAGACATGAGCCTTCTTCAGTCTGTTGGGTCCAGGTTGAGGTAGAAACCCATGGTCTACTCCACACTTTGACAATGACCCGGCCCCGGGTGCCCCCTTCCGCCCGTAGGTCTGCTGACATGAGCTCAAGCCCATCGTCATGTGGATATGACCAATGCCAGTCAGGGATTCCGTAGAACAGGTGGGCGGACAGGGTCCTGGACGGCACTCCCCATAGAGATCTGTAGGATGGGGAGGAAGAGAGGGGTCTGGACAGCTCTTGCCATGGGTTGTGTCCCCATGGGTTGTGTCCCTAACAGAATGTCTGTTAACGTTTCCGTTGGCACCCTTCCTAGAGACATCTGCAAGACCCGGTTTATACTTAGTCCAGGATACTAGACGAGTCTTAAAAATATGTAATGCCCAGTCGTGGGTGGTGACCACAGTTCATCAGAGCCCAGCTGAGCCGCACATTTCCTTCTGGTTCCTTGCATATCCGTAGGCACAGGCAGCTTGTCCACCAGGGACATGAAGGGTGGCACACGCAGTGGAAGTCAGGCAGACCTGGAAGGTCGTTGGGGTTGTGTCCAGTCGGTCTCTCTAGGAGGTGAAGTACGATCCGGTTCAAAAGATACCTGCACGTGCTACCCTCCCAGAACCTGTGAATGTGATGCTACTTGGAAAGATAATCTTTGGGAGGGAATTAGGACAAGCGGATCATCTTGGCTTCTCGAGGCAGACCCAACGTGATCCCAAGTTTCCTCTTCTGAAATAAGTAGACAGAGATTTCGTGACAAATGAGGAAGAGGTCATGTGACGATGGGGGCAGAGATTGGAGACACACAGCCACACACAGGGACTCCTGGAGCCCCCAGAAGGTGGAAGAGGCCAGAAGGATCTTCCCCGGGAGCCTCTGGAGGGAACGTGACCCTGCCCCGCCTGGCTCTCAAGAGCTGGGGGAAGGTGAACTCCTATGCTTTTAAGCCACCAACCAATTGATAGGAATTTGGAACCTGATAGAATCTGATGGAAATTGATAGGACCTCATACAGCTCCCGACGCTTCTGAATATCTCACGCACTCTACTGGGCAGGATCCTTGACTTTAGGGCTCACCCTCACCCCCAGTCAGGCAAGGATGGCTCCATCCTCCGTCTGAAGATGTCCTCAAATTCTAACAACAACAAACTAGCCGTTGGACATGCAATAGGAAGGAGACTGTGTCTGTGCCTCTGGACTGCAGATGGCATTTCCAGACCAGTGACCACAGGCTGGTCATCTCACTCTCCATTCCCTCCGTTGACAGAATCTCATCAAAGACTCAAACCCGATGTCAACTCTGGGCACATGCATTCTTTGGAACCACAGCCCGCAGCTCTTCCAGTGTGGGGTTCACACTGGACACGGGGACAGGTGCTTTATAGTTCGCTGCTTGGATGGTCAGGGTGGATGGACTGGCGCCATGAGGCGTTCTCCTTCGGGAATGGAGCGTCCCTTAACGGGAACTTAATAAAATGCAAAGGAATGTCTTTGCTCTGGTTTGGGAGACATGAGAATGCCCGGGGGGAGTTCTCCGTGTTTCCGTGGCCAAGGTGGTAAACCCTACAGAGACCTCCTTCTCAACAAAGATGCTGAAGATGTTTCTGAAGGTCCACTAAGGCTCGTGGGTTTTGGTTGCCCACTGGGGGAGCCTCTGAAAAGGATTGCTGGTCATCTCCAATTTCAACAGAATTCCAGAAGCAATTCCTCTGGATAATCAGCATTTCTGTAGAGCTTCTGAAGGCATCTTCTTGATCTTCCAAGTTCAAGGACCGCCCCCCCTCCCCTGAGCCAGGCATATTTGAATTACAGCTTCCAGCCCTGGGTATCGGCACGCCCTCAGACTGCTCAGATATCCTACTGAAGCCCTAGACTCCGGACTAATGTCTTCTAGAACTAGAATCCCTTCCTTGATTAAACCAAGAGCAAGCTGTGCCTCATCTAGTATTCCGAATAGCCGGGAATTTGCACCACAAAACAGAATCTTGAGTTCTGGAAGGTGCCAACGTTGGAGCATTTATATGTCATCAGAGAACCTATTACAGCTTGAGGCCATTGTACACAAATGCCAGCGACCGTGTCCGTGATCACAAAGGTACTTTCCGAGTCGAGGCTCAGGATGGCTCCTGGCCAAGCCGACATCTTCCACCACTGAGATAACACACACGCCGGGATTTGACAGATGCCACAATCCCCAAGCTGAGAAGACGCGCTTCACAAACAATTTGAACGTTGTAGGACCCTGGCCTCAGATTCCTCCTCCTCGTTACGTGACAGACCTTATGTTTCTTTTCCTCCCTGGAAGAGAGAGGGAAGAAAACAACAACATCGTTCTGGAGAAGGTAGCTTGTTCCCTCGACACCGGATCATAAAATTCCTCGGAGACATTTCCCAGAAGCCGGAGAAATCGTGCGGATCTCTGGGTGAGTAAAGCGAAATCCGTGGCTTGACAGGCACTGGAGGTCCTGGGTTTGAGCCTGTGGCTCACGTTAGGGGAGTGGACAGGGTCTCTGTGCACACTCCAGGGTGATGACTTTCTATCCGCGGGCAAGACTCGATTCGGTAGTTGGGCTCATGATGTGTGTTTGTCTTCTCGTTAAAGAGGTTCTTTTCTTCCCTCGGTGTAGCAACAATGAGCTCTGTTTGGGTTCAGCAGCGGGAGGGACCCCATCGTTCATTCATCTGTTCAGTCGCTTAGTCAGTCAGTCAGTCAGTCATTACTACAAGCCAGGTTCTGAGGAAACACAAGCTCACTCAAGTGACCAAAGGCTGGTCCGTGTAGTACACAGGCTCTGTCTAGATGCCAACTGGATATTGAGGATGTCTGTACCATGAACAGGTGGCATGGGCACCTCTCGTCTTGGCTATTAGGAAACACAACCAGAGAAGGTGCACTGGGCTCCCTCCAAGGAAGGAGGCGGGATTGGGGGGAAGCTTCTTGGATTGGCCTATGGGTCAGGGAGGGCATTCCATGCTCATTTCCATTGGATCGGAGCTTTGGGAAGCATGAAGTCTTGCATCGGGCGCCATCATTAAGCCTTTGGGTCTCTGTGATGCATCGTCTACTGAATGATGATGCTGACACCCACCCTGTCTGCACCCAGCTTTGCTGAGAGGACAACAAGACCCATGTATGCAGTCTGCTTAAGGGAAGTTCAGGAATAAATGTATGCCACCCGTGTCTTTGCATCCAAAGTCTGGATTTGATTTGCCATTCAAGTGGAGAAATCACACTTGACCCTTGAACCACAGGGGGTTAGGGCTGCCCAGCCTCTATGCACTCAAAAATCCACATGTAACTCTTAACCCCCCAACAACTTAACTGCTAGGAGCCTACTGTGGACCAGAAGTCTGACTGATAACATAAATAGTCAACTAACACACATTTTGAATGCTCTGTGTATTATATACTGTGTTCTTACAATGAGATCAGCTACAGAAAATAAAGTGCGATTAAGAAAATCATAGGAAGAGAAAATACCTTTACAGGACTGTGCTGTATTTATTGAAAAAAAATCCGCATCTCAGTGGACCCGCACAGTTCACACCGTGTGGTTCAAGGAATTGTAGTGGCAGCTGTATTTTTTGTCATCTGCATACTGGAATCCTGGGCATTCGGTCTACATTTTTTGCTTGTTTACCAAAAGCTTTAAAAGCACAAACACAAACCCAGACTTAAGTCCCTCCTGGTTTCCAGCATGTGCCCTGAAGGGACAGTGCGTGAATGTGTGCGTGTAGTAATCTCTGGCTCTGAGATTCTTAACTAATGAAGTGCGTTCTCCTGTTCAGGAATAGAGCTCTACCAGTGTGTGCGTTTAGTTGCTAATCTATCATTTTTGGTTACGCCAGGTGTCTAATTTCTTCCTTTGCTTCTCTTTACAATTCTTTGCCTTCTTTCTGGGATGGATCGTCCGACTTCCTGATTTGACGAATGCCATTTATTGTTTGGTTTCTGGACGTCTAGCCTTCTGTGTCCCTCATTTCTCCCTCTGACTTGGTTAATGTCTCACAGATACCGTCGGCCATCCCTGTCTCCTTGTTTTCCTCTTTAGCCCGTGGGTTACTCAAGCGTGTGTTTAAATTTTCCCAGACGTGTAGATTTAAAAATAATTTTACTGTCACGAGTCCAGCAGTGCCTTAAAAACTTTGTTTGCTCTAAGTCACCCGAGACCCACTTACATTGTCCTTCAAAGAAGACCGTGTGGTACAACTGGTCTACCATGGTGCTAAGTGTGGCCAACTGGGTTTTCATGGAAAATATCCTGGAGAAAATCAGAGCATGGTAACTACGAGGGCCTTTTTTAGGGGGGGGGGGGGGTATTCATTTTATTCTTCTGACTTTATTGAGGTATAACTTAAGTATATACTTGATGTGTAGGGCATGGTGCTTTGACACTTACACTGGGAGATGTCTATTTACTATAACTTGGGCAAAGAGTGTCCTGTTTTGTTCAATGAGTCTTTTTATGGTCATTGCCCTCGCAAGAGGTTGGCTGTACATGGGGATTCAGGCTGCAGAAGTGAGTAATACTGTGTGAGTAATACCACTGTCGTGAGTTGGGTCCACGTCACCTACACCTGACGAGGTGTTGGCTTCCCTTCCCCATGGCCCGGTGGTTTTCCATTCTGGCTGTTCTCCACACGGTTCATGGAAACACAGAGAAGAGCACACTGAGAAAACAAATCTCCCCTTCACATTTAGCAGGAGGATGCCAGCATGTTAGACATGTTGTAAGGCACAAGACAGGGCCACCTCATGTAGAATGTCCCCACGCCCACATGCCTTCTCAACGTCTGGCCCAGATGCAGGTAGACATTCTGTGTAACTAACCCGAGTCTACAACCAAATGCTCTGTTGACACATAAATGCCATCGTTGCATTTTCCAGCCAAGCAACCACTGCATTAACCCAAGATTGCCCTTGGTTGCATCGTTCAACTTGTGCAGAAATTGACATTGCAGCTGCTGGCATTTGAGTGAGAACACAGCATTCCTGGGGCAGCCTCTGTTTTGAGGCCGACACCTTCACTGGAGATCCCACACACAAGCATCTTCCTGCTTCATCGTCTCCAAGCACTGACATGTTCCAATGCCTATCACTTTCTTATAAATTGTATTATGTGGACACGACGTGGCTATCATTCAGTTTGACTATGGGGGTAAGTATCTATGATTTCATTTTAGGATAGTGCGGGCGCATTAAAAATGCATTCCTGGGGCACCTGCGGGGCTCAGTCGGTTAAGCCTCCAGCTCTCGACTTTGGCTCAGGTCATGATCTCATGGTTCGTGAGTTTGAGTCCTGCATCAGGCTCTGTGCTGACAGCTCAAAGCTTGCTTGAGATTCTCTCTTTGTCCCTCTCTCTGCTCCTCCCCTGCTCATGCTCTATTTCTCTCTCAAAATAAGTACATTCTTTCTCATTGACAAGTAGTATTCCATTGTATCTATAAACTACATCTTCTTTATCCATTCGTCAGTTGATGGACATTTAGGCTCTTTCCATAATTTGGCTATTGTTGAGAGTGCTGCTATAAACATTGGGGTACAACTGCCCCTCTGCATCAGCACTCCTGTATCCCTTGGGTAAATTCCTAGCAGTGCTATTGCTGGGTCATAGGGTAGGCCTATTTTTAATTTTCTGAGGAACCTCCACACTGTTTTCCAGAGTGACTGCACCAATTTGCATTCCCACCAACAGTGCAAGAGGGTTCCCGTTTCTCCACATCCTCTCCAGCGTCTATAGTCTCGTGATTTGTTCATTTTAGCCACTCTGACTGGTGTGAGGTGATATCTCAGTGTGGTTTTGATTTGTATTTCCCTGATGAAGACTGACATTGAGCATCTTTTCATAAAATATGGCCATTTGTAGCAACGTGGATGGAACTGGAGAGTGTGATGCTAAGTGAAATAAGTCCTACAGAGAAAGACAGATGCCATATGTTTTCACTCTTATGTGGATCCTGAGAAACTTACCAGAAGACCATGGGGAGGGGGAAGAAAAAAAAGAGAGGGAGGGAGCCAAAACATAAGAGACTTAAAAGCTGACTATAAACTGAGGGTTGATGGGGGGTGGGAGGGAGGGCAGGGGAGGGTGGGTGATAGGCATTGAGGAGGGCACCTGTTGGGGGAGCACTGGCTGTTGTATGGAAACCAATTTGACAATAAATTTCATATTAAAAAAATAAGTACACTTTTAAACAATAAATAAATAAATAATAAAAAAGCCTTAGTGGGTGCCTGGCTGGCTCTGTGGGCAGAGCATGAGACTCTTGACCTCAGGGGCATGAGATCAAGCCCCACGTTGAGCCTGAATGGTAGTTAAAAAAGAAAAATGCATTAGCATACATCCCTACACTGAAATATTATTTGACCATGAAAAAGGAAATATTGATACACACGCCAAGAACCAGCCTCAAAAACGTCTTAACATACTTAAATCCATAGACACAGAAAGATTAGTGGTTATAGGGGCTGGGGGAGGGGGTAAAGCATGGGGTCTCCTTTTGGGGGAATGAGAATGTTCTGGAACCAGATGGGCGTGATGGCTGCACAATGTGGCGAACGTGCTAAATGCCTCTGAATTGTGTACTCGTATTAACGTGCATAGAAACAGAGGCAAAGGTGTTCCGCAGGGTCCCCCTTGGTCTCCGTCCACCTGACCATACAAGCACTGTTTCCAGACTGGATGCTTTGAACACAGCTCCCGACACACCCTGGACGGCTACCTATCTTCCTTTTCAAACACAAAATCCTGCCATATGTCAAATGCTCCTTCGCATGTAGCATCGAGGCCCCAGGGGGAAAAAAACACACCTCCTCTCTTCAAAGACCTGTCTCCCTTACACTGAGGCTGCCTATTGAGAAAGTGTAAATATCTGGGCAGTCTCGTCTCAGAAAGGGCCCTGGTTAAAGCAGACCGTCCCCACTCAACCCCTGGCTTGGCCTCTCCTCCCTGGGGCCGTAGATCTGAATCCAAGTGGCTGCAGGCTGCTTTGCTTTTTTGTCTCCGACCTTCCCTCCGGCATCCTTGGCAAAGGCGAGCCATTTTAATGCTGCCTTCTAGCAAAAGTCCTGCCTCATGGACCCTCTGTGTCTGTGAAGGAAAGGGGACCACGTGAGCAAAGCCTTCAAAACGTGAACAAACAGGTTTCATCATTTTTGCGCGTCTTCGAAATCCTTTCCGTGGCACTTTTTATAAACACCGACACGAGAGAAATACAGCAGTCACTTGCCTAAGAACCCAGGAAGCCCAGACGCTCTGCGCAAATGGGTGGCGGCCGCAGGGAGTTATAAAAACGGTCCTGGGTGATGAACACAACTCAGGAAGCTGTCAGAAGGCACAGGATTTGCTTTCAGTATGTGCCTCGGGTATTAGGAGAAATGGCTCGTGGTGAGGTTATATATGCAAAATAATTCCCCGACTGCAACGCCCAAAAGCACCGTCGGCCAGAACAAATAGCAGCCCTCGTGCAGAACGGCTGGTGGATGTGTTTCAGCAGGGACGGGACGACATCAGCACTTTATGAATCCCCAGCCGGAGGCCCGCGGGACAGAGCCAGGAAGTGCAGCCACGTGGGCAGACCTTGGATTCTTCAGACATTTGTTTCACAGATAGACACATGTATATGCATATGTTCATAGGCATATGTAGATATATGTATATGTGTGTATGTATCCCTGAAACAAATTTGTGAATCACACACACACACACACACACACACACACACACTTATACATGCATAATTTCTATGGGATGACATTATTGCATATGCTCAGGTGTCTCAGATATCCTCCATCCAGGCAAGCTTGGTATTTTGGGTTGGTTTATCCTGTGGGGCAGCACATCCTGGGCACTGTAGGTACTGGTTTCCACGCGGCAGATCCTAGTAGCAAGCCCCCAGTTGTGACAGTCAAAACTGTCCCTAGGGGCACCTGGGTGGCTCAGTCGGTTGAGTGTCCAACTCTTGATTTCAGCTCAGGTTGTGATTTTCTCTTTCAGTTCGTGGGATCAAGCTGTGTGTGGGGTTCTGGGCCGACAGCAAGCAGCCTGCTTGGGATTCTCTCTGCCCCTCCCCTACACATGCACGTTCTCTCAAAATAAGTAAACATTTTTTTTTTAAATGTTGCTAGATATCAGCAAGTGTCCCCTGAGGAGTAAAAAGTTGTCTCTGGTTGCAAAGCACTGCCATACCTCATGGATGGATAGATAGATAGACACATGATAGATGGATAGATAGGTAGGTAGATAGGTAGATAGATCATAATAGATGCATGGATGGGCAGGTGGGTGGTTGGATGGATGGATGGATGGATGGGTAAGTGGATAGATGGATGGATAGATAGATAGGATAGATAGGATAGATAGATAGATAGATATGATGGATAGATAGATATGATGGATGGATGGATAGATAGATAGATAGATAGATATGATGGATAGATAGATAGATAGATAGATAGATATGATATATGGGTGGGTGGATGGATGGATGGATGGATAGATAGATGATAGATAGATAGATGATAGATAATGTGATGGATGGATAGATAGATATTGATAAGGGAGTATAACCAAGCTGATAGGTTGCAAACACCACCATCCCACCCCCAGGTGGAATGCGTGATATTCCTCAAGCACTCATGGCTGTCCAAGAACAAAGGAAAGGGGGAAAACAAATGGTTAACTAATAGAGACCATAGTCCTGCAGGACCTGTGTCTCCACCTATTTACAAATGTCTTAGTAAATTATAAGAAAATGGCAATCTTATCAATAGACTAATCTCCAGAAACCTATAGACTCTATTTCCCGGACCGCAACATCACCCTCCCTTCCACAGTGATGTGGGGAACAAAGGCGGAAGGAAATGGCAGATAAAACTCAATTTCCTTCTAACCTGCAGCCCTTTGGCAAATCCTTGAGGCAGGCAGAGTAAAACGTTTCTCCAGAAACTACCTACTGTCTTAATGCTAATGCTTTGCTAGAGGGAAAAACCACCTTAGCCTGACAATGGCCAAGCCTCCAGTATCCTGGGAGACTTCTTTGGCACATGAAAATCTCGCTGGAAACTTCCCCTGGACTTTACCTCCCGCAGCCCCATAGTATATAACTAAGTCTCTCCTCAAGGTCCCGGGGCAGCTCTTCCTGTCCACAGGTCCTGCCCCCGAGCTTCAATAAAATCACCTTTTTTTGCACCAAAGACGTCTTCAAGAATTCTTTCTTGGCTGTTGGGTCCAGACCCCACAAACTCCACTGTCACCCCAAAAACCTCATCAGATATGATGGATGGCTGGACGCATACATAGATAGATAGATAGATAGATAGATATAAGGTGAAAGGGCGGGCCTACGCCGGCTGACTCCATCTTGTTCTGTGTCCTTCACCTTGACCACATCTCCTCCCCTTGAGTAACCCACCCCCCCTCACCTGCCTAACAGGACTCGGACCCTTCCCCAGCCAATCGGCTGAGGCCATAGCCATTACCTCACCAACTGCCCCTAGGCCCCAATAAAACCTTTGTCCTTTTGAAACTCACTCTCTCTCCCCGGTATCTCACCACTGCATCTGTGCAGGTAGGGGATTGAGCTCGAGCTAGCTCGAATAAAGGCTCTTTTGCTTTTACATCGGACTCGGCTCCCTGGCGGTATTTGGGGATCACGAATTCTGGGCATAACAAAGGATGGATAGATAGACGGATAGATGACATAGATAGATAGATAGATAGATCGATAGATAGATAGATAATATGGATAGATAGATATAAGGAGGGATAGATAGATAGATAGATAGATAGATAATAGATGGATAGATAGATATAGGGATAGATAGATAGATAGATAGATATAAGGATGTATAGATAGATGGATAGATGACAGATACATACATAGATAGGTAGATAGATAGATAGATAGATAGATAATACATAGTAGATAGATACAGGGATAGATAGATGGATAGATATAGGGATAGATAGGTACATACAAGGGTGTATAGATAGATGGATAGACGATAGATAGATAGATAGATAGATAGATAGATAGATAATAGATGGATAGATAGACATAGGGATAAATGATAGATACATACATAGCTAGACAGACAGACGGCAGACAGACATACAGAATCTGTTATGCTGACATCTGGGGCTGGGTGACTGTGATGTAGGGCATTCTGGGCACCATAGGGTGTTGAACAGCATCTCTGGTCTCCAGCCATCACATGGTGTAGCAGCCCCCTCCTTTTGACAGCCCCCAAGTGTCCCTGGGGGTTGAATTGCTCCCTTTAGGGAACCATGAGCACCCCCCCAAATACTATGCTGTTGCAAACATTTAAAGCTATGTGCACTAGATTTTACATTACCAGAGCTGAAGCCTCCATTAATATTCCAAGTGAGTTACGACTTCATTCCGGACCGAAAATGAAGAAATAAATTTTTAAAACAGTCCCTGAGACCCACAGGAGCTCAGGACCACTGCTGCTTGCTTTTGGGAGGAGAGGTGCCCTGGGGTGACATTCTCAGAGCTGTGAGGGTCTGGGATGCTGGGGGGAGCCCCACCTGAGAGCATGCACACTGCAGCCAGGTGCCCCCCTCTGAGGCTGCCTCCACACCTGTGCAAAGACAACGCCCTCTTACACCTGACATGGGGCTCAACCTCACAAACCATGAGCCGAAAGCAAGAGTCCCTGAATTCACCTCCTTCCTGACTGTGCATTGACCGACCCCTCCAGCCTCCGTAGAACGTCCCCTCGACATCGTAATGCTTGCCAAGCTCCCTCACGTAAAAACAGACAAACAAAAAGCCTTAATGCAGGCTCACGGTATCTCTGTAGGAGAATCATGCGTGCAAGTTGCTGAAAAACACAGGTTAGAGACATAAACCGTACAAGGACTGCACGGGGAGCCAGCGGGTGCAACCTGGAGGTGGGTCTAGAGGGAGGCGGGAAGGTCAGATAGACAGAAGGCAACGAGATGTCAAACGCGGAGGTTTAACAAGGCTAACCTGCCGGTTTCGCACGAAGGAACCAGGAAAACACAGGAATACACAAAACGCGCCTCTAGAACCTTCACAAAGGCAGGGAAACGGATCCTCCCCTGAGCCTCTGGAGCCACCCAGCCCCGCAGGAGGCTTGATTTTAGCCCCACGAGAGCCGTTGTCCAGACTTGCTGCCTCCAGAATGGCAGGACCACACATGCGTGTTGTTTTGAGCCCCTGAGTGTGGGGTCATGTGTGACAGGAGACTGATCCGGCCTCCAGGGACACGCGCACACAGAGAATGCCGATTCTCCTGATGGTGGCCATGCCTTACCATCCCTTGAGGATCATCCCTCCCGGACCCTCCTTTCTCAAAGCGCAGGAGCAGAGACGTCTTGCATTCTGATGCTGTCTGCAACATGAATTTTTCAAGAGCGGATTTCTGTAAAAGGTCCGGGTCCTGCAAGAGGGGTTACTGGACAAGATGCCACAACGGGGCCCCGCTTGCCTGGGAACAGCACCTTCCCCGAGGCCAGACTCACTGTGAGGTTGTGGAGATTCTAACCACAGCTTTTCAGACCCAAGGGCTGATTCAGAGACTACTCTGCACCAGAGTGCACACTTCCGGGAGGGGGGGGGGGTATGTTCCCACTCTGCTGATTTGGCAGAAAAGATTCTGTCTCTTAAGATGCCTTCATCTGCCAGACCAGACCATCTTCCCCTGGGGACTCCTGACGTCTGGAAGGGGGTGACTTTGATGTGGGGTGTCCTGGGCACTGAAGGTTGTTGACCACCATCTCTGGTCTCAACCCACCACATGGCAGCACCATTTCCCTGTTCCCATGTGACAACCAACAATGTTACTTGAGGGCACAATCGCCCCCAGTTTTTAACCACTATCACAGATAGATGATAGATAGATAGATAGATAGATAGACAGACAAGATATATGGGTAGGTGCATGGGTGGATGGATGGATGGGTGGATAGATAGATGGATAGATAGATAGATACATAGGATGGATAGATATATGATAGATAATAGATAGATAGATAGATAGATAGATATGATGTATGGGTGGATGGATAGATAGATAGATAGATAGATAGATAGATATGATGGATGGGTGGATAGATAGATAGATAGATGTAAATACATACAAATATAGGTCTGAATTTGAAATACACATGAACTCAGAGAATGATGAACACCAAGGTAGAAATATGAAATCAGGCAAGGGACAGAAGTAGGTAGAGAAAGTTCATACAGGGTCATAGAAGGGATGATATCTAATCTGAGCAAGACCTCCCTGATGAGAGGGAGTGGGTCATACGTATATCTGGGATGGCAGAGTGATCCATCAGGATGTGCAAAGGCCCTGAGGCAGGGATCGGTTTTGTGATTCCAGAAGCAAAGGAGACTCATGTTACTGGAGAGTCGTGAGGCCAAGTCCAAGAGACGGTTGTGTCCGCATGCAGTGTAAAGGGTGGGGCTGCCCAGCTGCACACCCACAACCCCAGGAGAGATGTGCAGCCACACTTTGCCTTGGTGTCTCCTTCTGTGAAGCCCCAGAGTAGTGAGAATCACGGGAGCAGGTGCTCAACATGGTGATGACATTGTCACATTGTTGTCGAGCCTCTTCTCCTTGGTGGTTCTGGAGAGATAAGCAGGAGGGAGGACTTACACACCAGAGAGCCGGTCGTAGGCCCCGGTCTCCCGCAGAGCAGGGGGTAGGGCAGCGCATCCCAGGGCTCCTTGTGAAGTTGACCGAAGGCTCTTTGCCTCACGAGGTGCCCTAAGAAGACGGAGGTGACTTACCCCTGACAGCAGACCTGGGAGGGGAGGGTCGGCTTGCAAACAGGAAGATGGGTTTTGTAGCGGATTCAGTGCATTGGGAGGGACCAACGTTGTTTCATGTACATTGTCAACATTGCAGATGCCTCAGGGTTCACACGGGAGCGTGCAGGAGTGTGTGTGCAGAAGTGTGTATGTGCACGTGCATGCAGGAATGTGCACGCACATGTGTGCACATGTGTGTAGGATGTGTGTGCACGTGCATGAAGGAGTATATGCACATGTGCGTGTGTGTGCACGTGCGTGCATGAATGTGTGTGCATGTGTGTGTGCACATGCTTGCAGGAATGTGTGCATATGTGCGTGTGCGCATAGGAAAGTGTGTGCACGTGTGTGTACGAATGAGTGTGCATGCTTAAATGTGTGTGAGAGAATGTGTGTGCACATATACATTAAAATTTTTTTAGTTTATTTTGAGAGAGAGAGAGAGAGAGAGAGAGAGCATGAGTGAGAGAGGGACAGAGAGAAGGAGGGAGAGAATCCGAAGCAGGCTCTGCACTGTCAGCACAGAGCCTGATGCAGGGATCAAACTCACCAACCGTGAGATCATGACCTGAGCCAATATCAAGAGTCTGACGCTTAACCGACTGGACCACCCAGGCACTCCTGCACACATATATTTATATGCATATATGTGCGTGCATGTATATATATATATATATATATGAGTGTGCACAAGACTGTACATGGTTAAATGTATGTGTGAGAGAAACATACACATGCATTTACATGCACATGTGTGCATGCATGAATGTTTCCATGTGCACGTGTGTGCATCCATGAATGTTTACACATGCACATGTGTGCACACATGCATGAATGTTTCCATACGCACGTGTGTGCATGAATATTTACATATGCGCGTGTGTCCACGCATGAATGTTTACATACACACGCGTGTGCACGCATGAATGTTTACGTATGCACGTGTGTGCACACATGCATGTTTATACACGCACGTGTGTGCACGCATTAATGTTTACATATGCATGTGTGTGCACGCACATACCGCACTGTGTGCACGCGTGAATGTTTACACGAGCAAATGTATGTGTGCAGGTGCGCACTTCATGTATGGTTTTATGTTCACGTGTGTGTGTGAATGGTGCACCCAGGTGTGCGTGGGTATGGGGAACAGAGAGTTGCAGGGAATCACAGGGAGCCCCTGTGAAGGCACATGTGCACAGCACGTAGACATCCAGAAAGGACCCTCTTTCCAGCTTTCTAAAATACAGCCCATCCGTCAGCCCGGAAATGAAGAGGCCCCAGGTTCATTCCAGCTGGGTGGTGATGAACAAAGACTGCTGTCAGGGCTGAATGTCCTCGTTGACATTTCTCTGTTTGGCTCTTGCATCCGTCCGCTGCATTGGCTCCAGTCCTGCTCTGGCAGCGAGAGCTCCAACATGTGGGATAAAACACACGTGCCTGTTTCCCATAGGGTTAGGGGTAGGGCTAGGGGTTAGGGCTACAGGTAGGGGTTAGGGTTAGGGTTAGGATTAGGTGATGGCACCAGGTTCCGAGCCCCAGTATCATCACTTTCCCACCATTCCATGACTTCCATCGCGAGTCAGCGCTGAGCATATAATGAAGTTCAACTTTTAAGCAGTTTTCCCCCAAAACAACCACCAAAAAAAAAAATGCCTGACTGTTTGGATGCCTTCGTTCATCATTTAAAATGTTTCTTTTTTGTTGTTTAATCTTTGAAAACCCCACAGAGCATGGATGAGGTATTATGAACCTATCGGTTTGCATTTACCTTAAAGATAACTTTGGGAGGATTTTATTATTTTATTTCACTCTATTTTTATTTTGGTTATGTTTTTCGTGTTTATTCATTTTTGAGAGAGGGACGGGGAGAGAGTGTGAATGGCAGACCGAGAGAGGTAGACACAGAATCTGAAGCAGGCTGCAAGCTCTGAACTGTCCGCCCAGAGCCCGAGGAGGCGCTCGAACTCGTGAATCGTGAAATTATGACCTGAGCCCAAGTTGCATGCTTAACCGATTGAGCCACCCAGGCTCTACTATTTTATTTTTTATTTTATTTTTAATTTTTGGATACTGAACTTCACAGGCTGGATCGCTCTCTGTGTAAAGGACCAGAGAGTAGCTATTTTAGATTTTTGGTGCAACTCACGGATGCTGCTTTTTCAGAGAAGTTAGTCCCGCACCATGTGTAAAGGCGTGCACCTGCCTCTGTGCCAATAAAACTTTCTTGGCAAAAGTCCCAGCGCCATCGTTTGGTGGGTGTGGCTTTGCATCCCGTGGTTCCCACCCACTTCCTGTAGGGCAGAAATGCTTATCCTGCAACCGGCTAGGATCGCTGAGCTTTGCAGACTCAGAGCTGAACGTTCCCTGGGCATAAGGGACCTGCCTCCAGCGAGCTGCCACCCACTCCCGTAGGGTGGGGGCACCCCGCGTCCCCTAGCTGGCGCCACCCCCGGCTCCCTGTTCTCCGCTCAGCAGCCCTGCCGCCGAGCCTCCTACCACCAGGATGCACAGACCTTCCAGTCTCCATGCGGACAGAAGTCCCATCACACACAAAAATGCATTTGCTTTTGGATGTCCCTGACTTACTTTTTTTTTTTTTTTTTTTTTTTTTTTGCTCATTCCAGACCTCAAGATGAGGACTTGGTAGTTTTTATTTTTCCCTTTATTAGCGGGGTTGAAGTTACAAAGCGATAATGCATTTTCCCTGGAAGCTTGGAGGCCCATGAGAGGCTGGCAGTGATCAATGTGGGGGCAACGGGCCAGGCCAGTGCTGCTCCCCAGGGCCCTGAGCTCATTTGGGGTCAGTGACGATGGATTCTGCTCCACCAGCTCTGGTCCCAGGGCACATCCAGCCGCTGGTGGTGACCTCCTCATACTAATCTATTAGCTGAGTCCCTGCTCCCAGGTCTGCTTCCCAGTAGAGCTCACCGCCTGCTGCCCATTACCCACTCTGCCCCACCACCCCCCCCCCCCCAAGCAGGGGAGGGAAGAAAGGCTCTGCCACTGCCCTGGCAGGTGGACGGGAGGAAGTTGCCCTGCTGCAAAGTGGAAAACACCTGTGCCTCAGGGTCCCGACAGGGTTGAATAATTCACTTGGTGGACCACACTGGGTTCGACGTAGACAGGTCAGACTGGATACTGGACCAGGAAATTGAAATCATCCTGCAGACGATGGAGAGGAACCGATGTGGGTTTCTTTTTCTATTTTATTATTTTTATTTATTTATTTTACTGAAGGATGAGGAACCAACCTGTTTTCAAATAAGGGAATAACGGGATGAAATCGGTGTTTCCGAAAACTCACCTTGCTTTTTCCTCCTGGTCCCCCATTTCGCTGCGTCTGAGAGTGAAGGAAAGGTCCTCGATGTCAACAGGGGAAGGTCACTGGTTTTCTAAATGGGCACATTCCCTTTGGCATACACTCATCAATTCCAATATTTTCAGGTGTGGGGACTCAAAAATGTTATGTCCACAGAGCTACTGACGAATGACCCAAGCTACCCTGTTCAGTAAAACGTGTAACGTGGCGATCTCTCTATTCACTTGGGAGGAATTTTCACACACTTGCGAAACGGTATATGTGTGCATGATGATTTCACACATTTCAGACGAGAAGTCTGTGCCTCCAGCCACAGGCTGGGACCATTCGGTTAAGCTTTCTTTGTGCTTCGTATCCATTGCTTTCTGAGATTGCACTCGACCGCAACATAGAGCAACGTCCTGTTAATAAGCCTTTTCTGCCTTCCGCTCCCAGGACTGAACGATGTTCTCCAGCCAGACACCAGACGTATCTAATATCCCTGGGGACTTGGGTTTCGCGTGACTGGGTATTTTGTTTGCTTTTACAAAAACAACTCTGTCTTCTCACTGTTGTGATCACAAGGAGAATTTCTGAAGCAATTCTTGTCTCCACATCAAGGCGGGCTTACCGCTCGTTCCCCAGGAGTTTCGTTGTTACCCAATATTACGGATTTTCAAGAAAATCGTGTGACGTTCTGTCTCAAGAAGGGCAGCGTCTAATTTTGCCAGGAGGCTTTTAGAAACTTCTGGAAATGCATCGAACAAAACTGCTTCTGGGGAAAACAGCAGAGATGCTTTATACGTGCTGACAGCTCCAGGAGCCCCTGGGGAGTTTTCTGCCCGTCTGACTGTTTCCAAGGAGAGGGGTTTCATTTCTGTGATGAAACCAAATAACGAGATCCCTCCAAACAGAAATATAGCCTCCTTCTCTCTCTTCACGGAGGCCTAAAATCCACTGAAATTGTTTATCACCTCCCGCCCTTGGTTTCCTTAGATAAATAAATTTCTTATTCTTGTGGGGAGATGGTAATTTTATTTGAAACACCATAAATAATGGCTCATACGTTCACATTTCACAAACGAAAGGAACAGCATCTTAGATGTTTGCCCACTTACTTAGTTCGGTGTCCTTTAACCCTGTGTCCGGGCTTCAGAGGGGAAATTTGTTCATAGGGTGGAACACTTTCTGAGAATGCTGTTTTGTCCAAACCCTGACCCTTCATGGCGGCACATTATGGAGACTCAAAAAGCATACAGGGCAGAGCTAATTTAGAACCGAGTCCATTTGAGCTAGAATACGGTGGAAGAAATTTACTATAGGACATATATTTTTATTGTGATTATCCATTAGCATGTGAATTAGCATAATATTTTTCAATTAGTATAATGTCCAATTAGCATAATTTTTAAGCTGCGATTTTTAAGCAATGTCTACACCCAACTTGGGTCTCAAACTCCCAACTCCAAGATGAACAGTCAGGTGCTCTGCCGACGGGACTGACCAGGGGCCCCACCAATTAGCACGGCACTTTTTTTTTTAGTTTTTTTTTAATGTTTATTTATTTTTGAGAGAGAGGGAGACAGAGCATGACAGACAAGGGGGAGAGAGAGAGGGAGACACAGAGTCCGAAGAAGGCTCCAGACTCTGAGCTGTCAGCACAGAGCCCGAACTCACAGACCGCGAGATCATGACCTGAGCTGAAGTTGGACGTTCAACCGACTGAGCCCCCCAGGCGCCCCAGCGCGTTACTTTTAAAATTCATCCACATGATAGCACATATCTGTGTTTTGTTCCCTTCTTATGGCTGAATAATATCCCGTTGTGTGAGTACAGCATATTTGTTTCTCTGTGCATCCATTGATGGACATTTGGGTCTTGTCTACTTTTTGGTTAGTGTGAGTAATCCTGCCGTAAATATCTGTGTGCAGGTGTTTTCTGCAACATCGCTCAGCAGTGGAATTGCTAAGTCACATGATAATAATGCGTTCAACTTTTTAAGAAACGAGTACACTTTTTTTCCTGATGTGGTGGTATTGTTTTACCTATACCAGCAAAATATGAAGATTCTTGTTCTTATATGTCCTCACCAACACATGTGGTTATATGTCTTTTTATTTTTATTTATTTATTTTTTATTTTATGTTTAATATGAAATTTATTGTCAGATTGGTTTCCATACAACACCCCGTGCTCATCCCAAAAGGTGCCCTCCTCAGTACCCATCCCCCACCCTCCCACCCCCCCATCAATCCTCAGTTTGTTTCCAGTTTTTAAGAGTCTCTTATGCTTTGGCTCCCTCCCTCTCTTTTCTTTTTTTTTTAAATCATAACCATGCTGTTGTGTGTGTGTGAAGCAGGGTCTCATTGTGGGTTTTATTTATGTTTTCCTGATGAGTAGAGATACTGACATCTTTTCAAACGCTTATTGGCTTTTTTCTTGGCCTGGAAAATGAAACACCTCCATGGTTGCGGTAGAGACACGGTTTCCACTGTGTCCAAATCTCATGGAACCACATCTGATTAGCTGCCCTGAGGCACCATTGAAATTCACTCCTGTTTCAAGAGTCTAGGGAATGCTGGGACACCTGGGTGGCTCCATCGGTTAAGCATCTGACTTCAGCTCAGGTCATGATCTCACAGTTCGTGGGTTTGAGCCCCACGTCGGGCTCTGTGCTGACAGCTCAGAGCCTGGAACCTGCTTTGAATTCTGTGTCTCCCCCTCTCTCTCTTTCTCTGCCCCTCCCCCCACTCACAGTCTGTGTCTATCTCAAAAATTAATAAACATTAAAAAAATTTTTTGAAAGTCTAGAGAATGCCGTGTAGTGGTGTGGCTTCTGGTATGTAGGTAACTCTAAAGTCTGTGTGGAAAGTGCATTAATCCCCAAACCGTAATAACCACTGATTTTTACTCAGTAAGCTTCAGAGAAAGATGTGGTCAAGAGCTCACAGATAATGGAGGGCTTGGGTTCCACGTCTTACATTCTCTTTCACTATCGCCACTTCTTTATTGTTTTATTTCCTTCTCTGTTCAGTGGGAGTTGTAACATTACCACCTTATGGGAGTTTGCTGAGCACCTATTATGTGCTACTTGGGAATAAAACAACCAAAGGGCCTCACTCTCATTCTGCTTATATCCCTGCTTGGGATAGTGACCAACAAGCATAATGATGACATAGTATTATGTGGTAATAATCCATAAAGAAAGTGGTAAGATTCTAGGGAAAAAAGCAAATAGATCAGAAGTGAAGGATCATGCGTGCTACAAGTCAGGTACCATTTGCAGAATTAAATAGATGGTCAGGTTCGATCTTATTGAGAAGATGAACTTCCATGAAATAAAGGATGCAGAACTTTGTTCTGTGAGAAACAGACATGTAGTAAGGGATCCAAATTTGTTGGTAGCCCTCACCCTCACCATCACCATCATCATCATCACCCTCACCATCACCATCATCATCATCACCCTCACCATCACCACCATCATCATCACCCTCACCATCAGCATCATCACCATCACCCTCACCATCACCATCATCACCATCACCCTCACCATCACCATCATCATCATCACCCTCACCATCGCCACCATCATCATCACCCTCACCATCACCACCATCATCATCACCATAGTCAACAGCTTCATCAAGATCACCACCACCACCACCGTCTACACCATCACAATCTCCACCATGTGAGCCAGCAGATGGAGAGTCCTAAGTTACCCATGACCAGCTCAGATATGCAGCATCATGGAGGATAAACCCAAGAAAAAATCCCGGTAGAAACAGCTACCATACCTCATGAGCTGCAAAGCATCAGGTAAAACTATTTTATCCTGTTCTATATTCAAAAATCATGTGGCTGGCAGTGCTGCCTTTAATCTGAGGCAGCAGCCAAAGACACAGAATGTGTCCAGAAATTCTGTGCACACAGCAGCACATTAGCGGTATGGCGGCTTGATCCGCTGCCTGGGGCTTGTGCTGTCTGAGCTCTAACACCTGCATTCATTAAGAATGGATCGGGACAGCAAGGCAGACTCTGCCCAAAGGGACTCTGACCTCCCACAGCTCCCTCTGTCCTTAACAAGTGCATCAAACGCTCATTTCCTAAAGCCACCAAGCAGCCCTCAGGTGACAGACACTTTGAGGAAAGCAGCAGAGGAGATGTACCCTTCATTCATTGTTTAGACTCAAAGTCCAATTTAATTCTCCCTGTAGCCCAGCCACAGAGCTCTGCTGAGCAATTGAACGACATTCCGGAGTTTGAATAAGAGGTCAGCCACATGTAGAATGCAGGTGATAATGCCTACTTCGTCCTCCCGCAGTAAAGGTCCAAGAGAAAAAGGCACGCCACACTCAGCAAAACATTTATATGCAGGGATTCTTTGGAAAACACCATTTATTTTTGTAAAGTGAAGGCCACCTTCAACACATTCCATATGCATGAGCTCTGCCTTACCACCCAGAAAACACAAGCTGGGAGAGTTATTTTCTCAGTACTCTACCAGCTTCATCATTTGCTGGGTGCAATACCTCCCTGGAAGGTCACACTGCAATATGGCGCCCAATGGAAACCAGTATTGTAAGTTTGCATAGCATAGACCTTTGCTGGGCACGGGATTATATATGCATCAATGGTTTGTCTTAGCTTTGTGACATCTGGGCACATACTCAGTGGATTCAAGAAACAATACCAGCTCTGAGGGGAAAGCAGGTATTTCTGTAGACAGCCTTGGAGACACCTTCAATGCCTTTCTGTGGCCATTGTGATTTGGAACCTTTCGATGACTTTTTTTAATGTTTATTCATTTTTGAGAGAGAGAGAGAGAGAGAGGCAGAGTGCAAGCAGGGGAGGGGCAGAGAGACAGGGAGACACAGAATCCAAAGTAGGCTCCAGGCTCCGAGCCATCAGCACAGACCCCGGTGCAGGGCTCAAACCCATGATCATGACCTGAGCTGAAGTCGGACGCTGAACCGACTGAGCCACCCAGGGGCCCCGGATGACTTTTTTCAAATGGTTCTTTTTATTGTTTTTGTAAATTGTTGCAAAATAACATAACACAAAATTTTCCACCCTAACCAATTTTAAGTGTACATTTCCGTGGCATTAAGTACGTTCGGATGGTTCTGTGCCCATCGGTACCATCTGTCTCCAAAATTCTTTTCATCTTGCAAAACTGGAACTCAGCACCCATTACACAGCCACTCCCCATTGCCCCGTGTCCCCAGCCTGCCAGTGGCTTTTGCCTTTTATGTTTGAGTGATCTGTGGGAGCCTGGCCTGGAGCCAAAGGGAGGCCCCCTTCTGTTGCCACTTTCCTCTGAGCAGGAGACCCACCCGGGGCCATCTGCTTCCCCAACCCAGGCTGGAGCCCAGAGGTCTCTCCCAGGGTTATGGCCACCTGGAGGCCAAACAAACAACAGGAAGAAGGACAAGAGACCTGGCCCATCCTGGTGCCACGCAGGCAATGAACGTAGAGTTCTTCATCTTTCCCATTGCAACCAACTGTGGGCTCCTTCTCAGGATGGGTCTGTAGAGCCCACAAAGGAACAAATAAGGAAGGGAGGGCTTAAGGTTTGCACACTATGGAAATTTCTAATCATGATGCAAATGACATTTCCTCTGCCTGGACACCCATCTGGCACCCTCCCCCTCCTCCGCTTGCCTTCTGAATTAGTCTGCTCGAGCTGCCACGACAAATTACCGCAGATGGGGCAGCTTAAACAGGAGACGTTTATTTCTCACGGTCCTAGAGCCTGGGAGTCTGAGATCCAGGCGGGGCCGAGGCTGGGTTTTCGTGAGACCTCTCTGCTTGGTATGTAGATCCTGTCTTCTGCCTGTGTCCTCACATGGTCGTCCCTGCATGTGTGTCTGTGTCCTGATCTGCTCTTCTTATAGGGACAGTTCTATTGGGTTCAGGCCCACCCATATGACCTCATGTTACATTAATCCCCTCTTTCTTTTAAGTTTATTTATTTATCTTGAAAGAAACACAGACAACATGAGTGGGGGAGGGGCAGAGAAAGAGGGAGAGAGAGAGGATCCCAAGCAGGCTCCACGATGTCAGCACAGAGCCCAATGCGGGGCTCGAACCCATGAAACCACGAGATCATGACTGGAGCTGAAACCAAGAGTGAAAGGCTCAACTGACTGAGCCACCCGGGAGCCCCTATCCTGATCGCCTCTTTAAAGACCCCACCTCTAAATACAAAGAGATAGCCGGTTACTGACATTCTGAACCACTGGGGATTAGGGCTTCAACATAGGAATTTTAGGAGACGTAATTCAGCCCATAATACTTGGTGAGTCTCTCCAAGGAAACCAGGTTCCTCAAGGCATATCTTATTCCTTTCATTTTCCTCTCGGCGTCCTGCACTTAATCAGCGTCTCCTAATTGTACTCAGTGAGGCATTTCAACACCTGCCTAAGAATTATAGCTGTTGAGGTATTTCACCGCCCTCCTGAGTACAAGGCATGAGGGAGGGACCGCAGCCCCAAACCAACGCCTTGGCCAGGAGGTAATTACCAGTACGGGAAGGTACTCATTCGCTCTTTGGCTGGATGGTCCCCTGCAATCACAGAGGGCAAATTTCCAGACCAGCCCTCCATGGAAATGTTTCCTGTATATTCCAGTCCCAACCCTCAGCGTGGAGGCCATCAGATTTTTTTCAAACCTGTGTGTGGTGTAGCAAGTAACATTCCTAGCATAGGTTAAGGAGGTGGTGGTGACGGGACAATATGCAGAGGCAAGGTCTTCAGTGGGAGAGGTAAAGTCTATGGTGGGGAGAAGTGAACAGGGTAGAGGCGGATGAATCACTACAAGAGACTGTAGCTTTTTGGGCACGTGGTACATCCTCATTGTAAGAACGCCATGGTATATTACAACCACGCGGGGATATGTGAACTTTCTGGTGAAAGCCAAAAAAAGTTCTGTGGCTCCATATGGTTGACAAGGAGTGACGTCTGCCGCTGCTTGGAGCACACGGGCCGCCGAGATGACTCTTGACGGCAGATGACAGGAGAACAACGTCTACTTCAGCCACAACCTCGCAACGCTTTGGGCAGAAATTTCAGGGCAGGGAACCATTTTGAAACACGGGCTTTCCTATCGTTCAGGTGTAGGAAGGCCACCAGATCTGAAAGGGCCACGGAGAAGGTAGTTGGTGGGTGGCATTTACAGCAAAGTGACTGTATTAACAATACTGTATTGTATGGTTGAACTTCCCTGTGATGCCAGATCTCCACAAACAAACATGGAAATCTGTGTACCTCTGCGGGATGACGGATATATGTTCACCGGCTTGCGTGTGGCCATTTCACAATGGGTACGTCTATCAAAACACCAAGCCATACACCTTAAATATGTACAAGTTTTATTCGTCGATTGTATCTCAATAAAGATGGGGGAAAGAGACAGCTGGTTACTCACAGTTCCCAAGGAACTGGTCAGCTCTTGGAGGGGCCGTCCCTCTAAGGTCAGCTAGGCACCAGGATGTCAAAGCATCGGAAATACAGAAGCCAGGAAATAGGTTATTATGGGAACCTTGCCATGTTAAAGGACACTTACACAATCCCTAAATTCTTTCAAGGAGATGTTGGGGGGAGGGGGAGGGGCTCTACAAATACCACGGTGTGGAACATGCTGTCTTCCAAAAACTCATGGACTTGAGCTTTGAAAAAGAAGCTCTATGGGCACCTGGGTGGCTCAGTCGGTTGAGCGTCCGACTTCAGCTCAGGTCATGATCTCGCTGTCCATGAGTTTGAGCCCCACGTTGGGCTCTGTGCTGCCAGCTCAGAGCCTGGAGCCTGTTTCAGATTCTGTGTCTCCTTCTCTCCCTCCCCTACTACCACTCATGCTCTCTCTCTCTCTCTCTCTCTCTCTCTCTCTCTCAAAAATAAATAAACATTAAAAAAATTATTTTAAAAAGAAAGAGAAGCTCTATTCCCTCACCCATCCTTTTGGGAAACAGCCCAGCACACACATATGGCTTTACTCGTGCACAAGAAGCACCTGTTTCTAATTACTGGAAAGCATAAAATGGCATGTGTTGACAGTTGCCTGCGTCACTCACGGATTGCGACCAGGTACATTTCCATTCTTCCTGACCCTTCTGACAATACTTTCAAAATCCCAAATTACACCATCAGGTTCATTACCAAGTCCTTGCTGCTCTCGGCGGGGGAAGAAAGGGCATCTTTCCTAATTTGGTTCTCACCTTTTAAATTAGTGTTTTGGAAACCTTTCCCTTCTGTAAATCTTGGCATGAACTACAACCCTGCATGCCTTGCTTTCCGGCTATCTGGAAAGACGACTAGAACCACAAAATGGGCAAAGCCATGGAAATTCCCCTTCTGCTGGTTTTATGCCCAGAAATGCCTGTTTTCTACTGAGAAGTCTTAAGGGAACAGAGCTCCAGTGAGCCTTTCCTGGTTGTTAAGGATATGAGGTGCTTTATCTAGTATGCGAGTCTGTGCAAAGGGAAACAGAGCTCAGATTCCTGAGCCAGCCCAGTGGTGCTCGGCAGGAATGAGTGGCCCAGCCCCAAGGAGACCTTCTGTACCAGGTGTGGTGGGCTGAATATCAGTCCCCCAACATATCAGGTCCAAACCCTTAAAACATGTGAATAAGTGACCCTAAATGAGAACAAGGACTTTCCAGATGGAATTAAGTGAAGGAGCTGAGATGGGCTCATCCTGGGTCAGGTGGCCCTAAATCCAATGACAGGTGTCCTTATAAGGGACAGAAGAGGAGACAGACACAGAGGAGAAGCCACATAAAGGCAGAGGCAGAGACGAGAAGGACATGGCCATGAGCCCAGGGATGCCTGGAGCCCCAGAAGCTGGGAGAGGCAGGGAGGTCCCTCCCCTGGAGCCTCTACAGGCAATGCAGCCCCACTGTTTAGAAATTACCTCTGAACTATAATTAAATAAATTAAAAAATATATATGTATCTAGCTATCAGGTGAGCTATAAACTCTTTGTCAGCAACATGGCTCGGGTACTGTTTATTCTCAGTTGATCTCAGAAAGACTCTTACCCTACTCATGAGGCATCTTGCCTAATGATGCACCAGCCACCTCAATGGGCAGGGTTTGGGGGTTTCGTGGTGATGTCACACCCACCCAGCGGTTTCGTGGCCATAACCGTGGTTGACTTGCACCAGGACGTAAAGTTAAGAGCCAGTCCAATAACTAAGGGAACAGGATGGACTTCATGCTCTAGGTGCTGGTTGAACACATAGGAAGGTGATAGCATCAGTTTAATTGTAGGAACCCAATATAGGGACCAAGATGTGTCTGGGTCTTGTGTCTGGTGTCTTGTGCACCATCTTGTAGACGCACCAGGATGACGGAGTGAAGCCAACAGGCAAACTGAGACAGAAATATCCACAACTCACAGAGAAAGAGATAGGCGCAAAAGCATCCTGCATTGCTATGTGCTTCCCCGCCCAGAACAGCTCATTCTTGGGGACAAAGCCAACAGAGAGAGTAGGATTGCGTAATGTGGGGTATTTGGCTTTGGGGAGTCAGAAATTCCGCCGGGTGATGGAAGCAATTCATCACCTCCAAGCTTGGCATCTCTGAGCTCCCACTTCTCCGCACCCAGGGTGGCTGCCAAGTCCTGTTCAAGGACACCTCCGTCATATTCCCCCGCCCGGAACTCTTCAACAGAAGTTTTGTTGTGCAGATGAGCGTCATTTCCTGAAAGTCGAGGTAGCTTCGTGACAGGCGTCTATGTGTGCAGCGAACGGGGGTCCACTCCATCACGGTTAGATTCCTGTCCGGGCATGGGATGAATGCTTTCACCTCAACCTATTCAGAGCTGAGAAGAAAAAAGAGTCAGGCCACTTCGTCAGACGCTCAAGAAGCTCTGAACCAGGTTGGAAAAGGTGGATTAAGCATCCTTGAGCTCTTACTGAGGCTGTTGTTAGGACTGAACCTAGAAGAAGAGAAGGCGAAGGACCCATACGATAAGGAGAGGAGTAAATGAGGCACATACACACACACACACACACACACACACACACACACACACAAAACACCGTCAAGAGTCCGAAAACATGTCAACTCTTCGTTGAACCTCTTAGTTGGACCTGTCAGTGATCTGTCCTGAGCATTTCCCAGGTAGCCTTTTCTCCCATAGTTCGAAAAAAGAGTCACATTCTTGAAGTTGCTAATGAATCATTGCACATGGGGATACTATCAACACTAATTGGTCCAGGTTTTCAAAGTTTGGTCCTACTCCAATGACGAACATACTCAAAAGTCTTGGACATACTTCAAGTCAAAGTCTTGGACATACTTCAAGTCATAAGAGTCTATGACTTGTTGACATAGACAAGAGCTTCTGCATAGCTCATGGATGCCCGGGATGCCATGGGGCACTCCTTCATGGGGAGATGAGAAGGTTCATGAGTTTACGGATCTCCATGCTGTTTTCTCTTTCTCCTGTATCACTACACTACTCAAGGTCTGTAGTGGGCTCAATTGCCGTCCCCCCAAAGATGTGTCCTACATCCTAACCCCTGGTACCTGAGGATTGTGGCCTTAATTCACAAAAGGGTCTTTGCAGCAGATGCTATTAAGGTAAGAATCCCAAGACGTAGGGTAGACTCAAAGCCAATGACTCATGTCCTTATGGCAGATGGGAGAGAAATGTAGACAACGAGACCAGCTGAAGACAGAGGCGGGAGTTGGAATAATGCATCTACAAGCCCAGAAATGCCAAGGATTGCAGCCACCAAAGCTGGGAGAGATTTTCCCTCACAACCCTCAGAAGGAACCAATGCAGCCAACATCTTGATTTTGGACTTCTGTCCTCCACACAGAATACATTTTTGTTGTGTACCCAGTTTGCGGAAATTTGTGCTAGCAACTGCAGGAAACTTAAACAAACTTGAACACGATTGTTTCCCCCATTTAAGGGCTCTCCTGAGCACTACTCCCCAAGAACCACCCCGCCATTTGAAACGCCACCCCCCCCCCTTATACTTCTGTGGTAGACATCACACACGTTCTCTTTCCACAGATACTTTATTATCCATTCACACATGTGGATGCCTTGGGAAGGAGGATGAGGTCTTAAGACTTCTCACATCACCTTCCTCGCACGTTGAAAGTGATAAATAAACCCACGTGCACGGAGGGAATGAATTCGTTTCACAGAGCATGATGTGTCCTCCCTGATAATGATCTTCTGCTCGTGGTGGCAGTGTAGCGGTCAGAAGCAATGAATTCTTTCTGTGCATGGTCCAAGGTTAATTTTCAACCTCCTCCGTGGTCTCCTGGCAGATTGGGTACATCTGCCTCCTTCACCTTCCACCCTGGTTCCTTGATAGGACTTGGCTGTGTGAAGCCTGGCATCCTTAGTCCCTTCAACCACAGCCAGCAGCTGAACTCTGGCTGATGGCTATTGATAACCTTTTCATGGGGTTATCAGATGATGCTGAGTGAGTCTGATGTTTTCTGGTTGCCGTGGGAAGGCTTCATTTCATCCAGCTACAAAGGCTTTCCTCTGCCACCCAGTGATGGGGAGAGGAGAGACACCTAAACACACAAATAAAAAAGAATTTGAGAAATGAGTCACCAAACTTTCCCATTTATATTTAGATGGAAACTTATAGGACTCTCTCAGATGGCTCAGGTTGGGATGCCCATTTAGAACATTGTAGAACATTCTAAACTCTCTGTTTCTTGAGAAATACCTTGGGTGTTGGAAAAGAGGAGGCAACCATATGTCCACAGAAATGTTCTGTAGTTTTCCTGTTTTCAGGATGCTGGAAAATAGACTATGAAATATCCTCACCCATAGATACTTGTTTTGCTGGACTTTGAATGAGTCATCAAAATCCGTCTATCACAATCAATGGAGAGACTGCCCAGGCTGGCTTTGGGAGATTAGTGGCTTACACCAGGGGATTAGTCTGTGTCCAAGTGACTAGTGACCCCAGCAGGTGTATCATCATCTAATTCTGTCATGACAAAAATGGGTCAAGATGGACTGATATACACCTTTAGTATTGTGTCCATGAGATTCAGAGTTTAGAATTGGAAAGGGGGAGGATAGACATTTTCACGGGGGCTTCAAGACTTGGGGAAAAATGGCTAGAATGTGCTCAGGAAAAGAAATGTCTATATAACAGTGCACCCTGAGAGGGTAGACAGCTGTGTGATTCTATGGGATGAGGAAGAAAAAAATTGTCATATAACTGTGTCTCCATGAGTCTTATGGGCCATGTATCAGTTTCGGAAATAGACGATAGAGTTTCAGGTGTTTTTCCAAAATGATTAAAAGAGGATCACTGAAAGCATGGCTGGCATAAAATATGCAATTCTAGCTGGGACATGAGCTCATGAAACGTCTACCTCCAAGGTTGTCATTTGAGTGTTTGCATCTAGATCTTGAAAAAAAAATCTCAAACCAGGACCAAAACCGGGAAGGTTCAGTGCTTATACACGTTCACCTCACCAATTCCATTTCGTGCTGGATGGACTCCACAATGCTGAGAAATAAACTACAAGAGAAAAAAGAACAAATATCTCATATCCAGTCGCATACAACCGTCCGTTGCTGGAATCGGGCAAGTCCATGGGTATATAGTGTTGGTGCAACACAATTCCTAATGCTCAAGGAGGACCCTCCAATTCTGTGCGTGACACAGTTTACAAACCTAATTCTTTTTGCAGTTTCTAAGACCAAGAGTGTGCTGCATGCTCTTCATTGTGAAGGGGCCCGGTAGCTTAGCTCCTTTGGTATTTTGTAAAGTAATTTAGAAGGCGTACTAACCCAGCCTCATTCCCCTGCACAGCCTTGCATTGAACGATGTGGCTCTATTTCTCCTACAGCAGCCCACTGCAGGCGTTTATTTTGGGATAAGTAGACTTTCCCAAGAGCTAAAATAAGCCTTTGCAAAGCACCAAGAAACCCATGACAAGTAATTGACAGTGGGCTGTTTGTTAGATTTTTGGCAGCTCAAGGCAATCCCACCTGCCACTCATTTTTTCTTTTTTTTTGGCAAGACGCTCGTGTGCGTGGGCTCTTGTGGTAAAGTCCGTGGCTCCGTCATAGGATTGAACTCAAGATACAGCTGGAAGAAAGGGTCTAACTCTTTCAAAACAACACAACACCCAGAAAATTAAGACGTCCCTTGGAAATTCATGCCGTGACCTCGTCATTCTAACGAGACAATTTCTTCTTAATCTCTAAACCAAAACCACAGGTCCAGTTGCGAGACGCGGTCCACTGAAAATGGTACCCTTTTCTTTGCCAGCCCCATGGCTGCCCCCCCAACCTCAACTCAGTTTCTTGCAACTTCCCCTGGATGGCTTCTACTGACAAGCTGGCAAGTGCAAATGCTCATATGATGTGCTTCCTGCTGGCATCAGCTACATCTCTCTTGCACATGGTGTCCATTCGCTTCCCTGTCCTCTGTCAGCTCCCAGTCTGGGCAGCCATGACCGGTTCATCATCAGGACCACCTTCTTCTCTGCCTCATGTTCTCTTGGTATCTCCCTCCTGTTCTTTCTCTTGTCTTTCCCCAAGGGCCAGGATTCCTCAGACTTGAGTTTTTCCCCTTCTTCTCAGCCACGTGAATAGTGTGGACTATGCACTTGATACCCTTGTGTTCATACCCTGGGATTGTTGGGATTTGTGTTCAGATCTCCCCAGACCGTCTTTGTGACCTTGGGCATGTTTTTATACCCTTGGCTTCATGTATATATCTATAGATTGGGGTACTCACAGCACCCAACTCATAGGATTTTTGTGAAGACTAAGTGAATGAACACATGTGACTCACGGCCAAGTCGGACCCTTGCTAAGGTCGCAGGAGTTATCAACTCCAACATGATGGAAATTTTCATCTTGCAGAACGGATTTGGTTACAGTCTTTATTCTCTAATTCCACCATGCACATGACTCAAAGTTGTACCTCTAGCCTCAGACTCTTCTTAAGACCTTCCTATGTATATATTTTTTATAAATTCCAACTTGGCTTGAAATTGTCACCTCAAAGTCAATATGAAGTAGTAGGTGCTCATTTATCAGCATCACCACCACTACCATCATCACCATCATCACCATCACCATCATCACCACCTCAGCCCAAGGAGCAATCCAATATCATGACATCTGTGGTGTTTCCCAGCCAAGAAACCCACATAAGGTGGCATTTACCTGAGTGAACTCATCAGAAACCAGCATCTGGCCCTCAGTTTTGTGAGGCTCAGGCTGGGGCTGGTAGGACTACTCTGGGACTCAGTTCATGGCATCTCAGCTTACGACGGATCACCTCCTAAACCATGTGTTACTCTTCAATTTGGCGTAAAAGATATTCTTCTGATCAGGCTAGGGTGGCATCCCTCTGTGCAGATAGAGGGATCTGCATGGGGAGCTAAGGTAGGACCAGAAGAGAAGTTGGTGTCTATAGAGGCTGAGTGGACTGAGTATCATAACTAACACAGAGTCAGAAAGTTCTATTCCTGCTATGGGGTCATACGTACCGCCAAGCAAGGATAGATACTTGGACTTGTTAATGATAAATATGGCTGTGAATGTAGAAAACCCACAATAATGGTGGCTTTCACAAGATAATACTTTTCTTCCCTTTCCCGAAATTCAGGGCCAGTGTGTTACTTCTTCAGTCAGGGTCCCAAGCCCCTTTTTGTTATGCTACTTGTGATATGTGGCTTCCAGTCAAGGCTTACCTCATGGGTCAAGATGGCTGCTCTGAGCGCTTATCGTCCTGTTTCTGTTCCATCCAATAGGATGGTATGAACAGGAGGAAGAACGAGGCGAACACCATTATGTGGGCTGGACTCATGTCCTGGCCACACACATTTCAAGAGGGAGCAAACAGTGAACCAAGTTGTAGGGAACCAGGGGATGCCTTCACCTCCCATCCCCATGGGGGGAACAGAAAGGGGACTTGGCCGGGTAACAGGACAGGCTCTGCCACAAGATTGGGCATCTTTTGGCCCACGTGTGTACCCTACAGTCAGGGACAGATGGGCACGGCCAAGGGACAGTCACCTTTCTGTGTTCTATGCCAGATTGTCCCAAACTACATCCCACAGAACACTGAATCAGAAAGGTGGCCGGCAGATATGAGAAGACTCCATGTACAAATAGCAAAGAGACATTTCTTGTTGGACCTCCTTTCCTTAGAAGCTCACGGTGGGCATTAGTCTTTTAGAGCTATGAGATGCTACTCAGTATAGACACTTGCTGACCGTTTGACCCCACATGTTAATACACCCAGCCTACTCAGCTCTAGAAATACATCCTACGCACACATACAGATATATACGACACACGGATATATTTATCTACATGATTCATACACTAGTATGTTTTCTTATAATAATGCATTTTATATTATATACATAAAAACTTGAAACTGTGAGGCTCTGCAGTTATATATACAGCTTATTAACATCCATCATGTGAAGATTTCATTGTTCCACTGAACATTCTGGGCAGTCGTGATGGAGGCTGATTGTTTCTCTTCTAATTAACACAGCCATTCTGTACCCAGAATAGCGTCATTAACTGGCTTCCCATGTATTACATCCCAGCCACATTTCTGCCTGCCTCCGGGAGATCAGAGTCAGGTCGTCTTAATTGGAATGTTGGGTCCCCCAAGTCTTCAATTAAACAGTTATAGACAGGCTCTCAGATGGCATTCAACAGATGGTTGGTCGCATCCATTTGGTGAGATGTGAGTGTGGATTCTTGCTGTTGTTTTTTTTTTTTTTTTCAAGTTTATTTATTTTGACAGAGTGTGCAGGAGAGGGGCAGAGAGAGAGGGAGAGAGAATCCCAAGCAGGCTCTGTGCTGTCAGCATAGAATCTGCTGTGGGGCTTGAATTCACATGAGATCATGACCTGAGCTGAAACCAAGAGTAGGACCCTTAACTGTGTCAGCCACCCAGGCGCCCCTCTCAGTTTTAAATCTCAGGCAGACTTATTTCTTGGACTATCAAGTTCTTGGTGGGAGGATGCCACGTGGATGCCCCCATCTGAAACACGATCCTGAACAGACTGAAGGAGCTGTTTCTCTCTTTTTCTCAGCCTATGCAGACTGTTGAAGTCTGTAGAAACCTACTCACCTTTCTCATTCCTTTCCACCTAACCACGTATGGGCAAAGAAAGCCCAGGTGCCCCAAGTCAGCTTTCTGAGTCTAACGGTACCTATGTTTCTGCTGAAGTCCCTGGCTTCCTCTGCTGGTTGGGTCTGTCTCATGCTTTTGGACATTGTATTAGAGAGATACTTTTTATTTATTATTTATTGATTATTTATTTTCTTTTATTTTTGAGACAGAGAGAGAGAGAGAGAAAGAGAGACAGAGAGAGACAGAGAGAGAGAGCATGAGCAGGGGAGGGGCAGAGAGAGAGGGAGACACAGAATCCAAAGCAGGCTCTGAGCTGTCAGCACAGAGCCCAACACGGGGCTCGAACCCACGAACCGTGAGATCATGACCTGAGCCAAAGTCGGATACTAAACCGAGTGAGCCACCCAGGCGCCCCAAGAGAAACTTTAAAAAAAATTATTTTTACTTTTTAACTAAATTAAAACTAAGCTGGTCAAAAATAGTTGACTGCTTTCTGCAGCCCAACCGCAAGGGTTGTCTGTGAAGCTGAATTGTGAAGGGGTCACTTTCCTTTAAAAGTCTGAACTTCCCGCAAACATATCTTCACAGATGCCTCATTTTGTCAGCAAAACTTCCCTCTCTTGTTCACACAACACTTTTAATTATACCATGGACACGCCTCCCCTGTTGCCCACATCGTCTATCAGTTCATTCTATTTCGCATCCTTGCACCTACCTCACTTTTCAAAATCTCTCTGGCACCTTTCTTTCTCTGTTGTCATCCTCCTACTGTGAGCACTTCTTTCCAAATCTCAATTACAATGGTGCCCTAACTGGTTTCCCAGCTTCCGTGCTCTTCTCCGCTGGAATCCCAGTGATGCAGAAGAGTGACCTTCTACTTCCCATGCTTGCACCGCTGTCTTAGTGCCAACAATACAAAGTCCAAGGTCACCTGTCCACCTCCTCCTATATTCGAGTTGCCCCAGACCATCTATCCTCCATGACTGCCATGTTTCTTGCAGCTGCCCTAGATTCTATGTTGTCCTGCAAACAAAACCCTCATGAATAACTGTTGCCCCATGTTTATGGAATTTCCCCCACCTTAAATATTCTTTTGTGCCCTTCACCAGTGAAAATTCTGCCTCTGTCCCAGCCCCCACTCCAGATTCTTCTCCCCTCTGCACCTTCTCTTTAACTTCTGCTCATGGATTTTATTTTCCTCATTCCTGCCCTTGGCTTCATCCAGAGAGCCCTTCACTGCCCTCTTCCAGCATCTCCACTAAGAGGCTTATTTCCATGTCAGTTCCTAGATCAATCTGGACTTGAGCAAAGGAGCTTTAAACCTGACCACGGAGAAACCCCTTCTGGTAGCAGCACCTTTGTGGACAGAGTAGAATTATGTTCCTTCTGTCACTAGGCTACCCGATTAGGGAGCACCTTGGTGCTGATTACTGGATGTTGACGTGGGCCCTACATCATAATCCACGGTGCCCTTTGTGGTCAATTATTCTTGTAAAGTAAGGGATTGCTGCATCTGAATTACTGAGCCCAAGATTCTCTCCCTTCCCACTGTGTCCAAGTTCTTTCTTCCTGGAGCCCCAATCATGATTGTGAGCCCAGAGTTCTGTTAACTGGACCATGCCTTTATGCCTTGTGTCCTCAAGGCTGAGAATTTCTTCACATATCGTGCGTGCATGTTAATCAGATGGATGAAAGGATGCATGCAAGCATGAGGGAATGGATGATGGATGATGGATGGATGGATGGGTAGATGGATGGATGGATGGATAGATGATTGGATGCTAGCTGGATAGATGAATGGGAGGATGTATAAATGGGTTGATAGTTGGATAGGTGGTTGGTTGGATAGATATTTGGATGGATGACTGAGTAGGTGGATGGATGAGTGGGTGGGTGGATGGATGGATGGATGGATGGAAGCAGAGATGATTGAATGGATGGATGGATGGATGGATGGATGGATGCTAGATGGCTAGATGAATGGGAGGATGTATAAATGGGTTGATAGTTGGATAGGTGGATGGTTGGATAGATAGGTGGATGGATGACTGAGTAAGTGGATGGATGAGTGGGTGGATGGATAGATGGATGGATGGGTGGATGGAAGCAGAGATGACTGAATGGATGGATGGATGGATGGATGGATGGATGGCTTATCCAATAACAAAGTCTCCCTACCTCAATTTCCAAGGTTTCCCTGCGTGGCTTTCCCTCACCAGTCTCCATCCACCTGGACACTTTGCCACTTCATCTTGGAAGCCTGATGACATTGACCTCCTTGAACATTATTTGAACCTGTGGGGTCATAGGCAGGCCTGGTTGAGTCACAACAGTTAGGTAGGCTGTCCTCCCAGATTCACTAAGGTTTGGATCTCAAGCTCTAACTTTTGCTGAGAACACACAACCAGGTCTCACGAAATGGGGCCGAAATGCAACCATCAGCCACAAACGGTCAGAAGTAAATGTCTAATCTGGCACCCTTGATTTTCTGTGGTTCCCCCATGGGACTCAGGTGTGGCATAAGCTGTCCCATAAGACTTGTGCCTTCAGTCCAGTCGGATACAACCGTGTCTGATCTAAGTAAATACCATCGTTTTTCATTTTATCCTCCAACTCTTCCCCAGTGTGTTTTCCAAGCATAGGTTTTTTGGATCCCTTCTTGATGTATATCTAAGTTCACTCTCACAGATGCACGCCACGCATCTAAAGCCACTGTTTCAAAATTAGTTGATGGAACCAAGCGAGTATTTTAGTATCCAGATGGCCATAAGCAGAGATGGCTCATCCTCACTCCTGCTAGTTCTCCCAGAAGGGCGAGGTAGCAAAGTGAAGATTTTTGTGCCTACACTTGTTCAGGACACTAAGTTCCCGCAGAGAAAAACCAATACTTGTTGAAGGGAAGTTAAAGGAGAGAAAAAAGACAACATTCAGTTCAGTTTTCATTAATTTATTCCCAAGGAACTGAAATTGCACTGAAAATCAGTTAGGATGCTCAGACCAGACCAATTTGTCAACAGGCCACTTAGACGCTGTCTCACAAGGAGGTTCTATCATCGCTTTTCGTTGTTGCCAGGCCACCGAGGATGCTCCACAGCCCAAAGGGGAACATCGGTCAGACCACTGTCTTCCTGGGATAAAGTAGAGAGGGAGAAGTTCTTTGGGGGCCGGAATGTTCTGAATAAACACAGTTTAAGGCAGATATCAGAATGCTTCTCCCAGAGCCTCTGCTCTGGATTTTGTAATGAGCGGAATTGTGATTCATCTGCTAACTTTTTTTTGAGCACCACTGGGCATCCACTAAGGACCACAGGCCAATGGCAGGAGGTGAGAGAGAAAGATATTACCTGTCTTTCTGGTCTTCTTGGCTGACATGGTGTCAGTATCCAGTAAATATTGGTTGAATATACAAAGTAGTGGTGACTTAACTATTATTGTCCAAAGAAGTGAAAGCAAATCAAATTCAGGAGTCCTCCTCTTTTATGTATGATTCCATCAGTTCAAGGTATTCATTTACATGAAACAGGACGATGTGAATTGATGTGAAAATCACCATGGGAAAGATACTATTTCTCAGATACTGCTGAGAAATGCTTTGTTCAACAGAAGTTCTCGATTGTCCTTTAAAATTAAATTTCCAAAGAAGGCAGTTGAACATTTCTTATCTTTTCAGAGACGATTATCCTGGGTGATTGAAAGTGATTCAAGGAATGTGCATAATTGCTCCCATAAGTTTCCCCTTGTTCAATGCTGAGACTCAAGACTTGAACTTGGTTCCGCGTGTCTGAGCACCTGCTATTGTGACATGAGGGTTCTTGTGTTCCCTGCTCAGATGGCCATGTGAGTTGCATACAGTTGGTGTTATGAAGGGAGGTTGGACAGATATTCAGACTGTATCTCCCAAGTTAAAAAAAAAGCATAATGTAGATTTTTTTAAAAAGTAATTGAGTTATAATCATGTCATATATAAGGGTGGATCTGTTATATTGTTCTCTCGTCGCTATTAATTTTTTTAATAAACTAACCAGTGAGTGAGCCAACAGAGGAGGACTCAGAATAGAACATTTCATCCCAAGAAGAAGGACTTAAGGAAAGAAGCTGTCATGTAGAATTGTCTGATGTGACAGGTAGGATCCTACCATTCATTTCCAAAGCCCCATTCTTTGAAACCAAAATGTCCCCTTTATCATATACAGTGACGTGTCCATCTGGTGACTTTCGGCATTGATTGGTAACCTGCTGTCAATCTGAAAGCAAATAAAATATGCTGGGTTTAACAAGTCAATCTCTAGGTCAACGAAAAGTTGACTCTGCTTGAGTCTCTGTCTCTGTCTCTGTCTCGTCTGTGTGTGTGTGTGTGTGTGTGTGCGCGTGTGTGTGCCAGGTACAGCAGAATGACTGGTGACCAGGGTGTCCCGTCCATTCAAGGTTCTGAGGGATGGCCCCTTAGTGCATGGTTCCTGCTGGCATTTCTATTTCAGTGTAGATGATATCCATTAAATAGACGCCCTCCACATTTCAATCCACAAGTATCCCAGCAGACTCTGCACCAAGTTGGAGCTATGCAGGCATAAAAGATCATATTTTATGTGACCCCTCAGGTAGGCTATATCAATTTTATCAACACTTAACACATGAGATAATATGAAGCATGACATCCCTTGTATAAAGTTTGCACACTCCAAAAATTACTTTCAATCTTTTTCCGTAGAAAGTTTTCTTTGGTTAGTGCTAATTTCAGACCATTTTATCACCCAATGTTCCGCCCCCACAAGACATGAGTATTACTGTGTTATGCATTCACTATTTATATAGGTTTGCTTATATGTTTTCCATTTTCTGATTTCCTCACTTCTTATATTTCTGCAGCTTCCAACTTGGGTTAATAGTGGTTTTCTTAATGCACATTCTTTATGTTTTCTTTCTGTGATGGTCCACCCAAGAAAACGTTCTTAGGGATGATGAGCCACTCATGCAAATGTTCTTAGGGTTGATGGGCCGCTCATGAAAATGTTCTTAAGGATGATGGTCCACCCATGAAAACGTTCTTAGGGATGATGAGCCACTCATGCAAATGTTCTTAGGGATGATGGTCTGCTCGTGAAAATGTTCTTAGGGATAATGGTCTGCTCCTGAAAATGTTCTTAGGGATGATGGTCTACTCATGAAAACGTTCATAGGGATGATGGTCCACTCATGCAAATGTTCTTAGGGTTGATGGGCCGCTCATGAAAATGTTCTTAAGGATGATGGTCCACCCATGAAAATGTTCTTAGGGATGATGATTCACTCATGCAAAAGTTCTTAGGGATGATGGTCTACTCATGAAAATGTTCTTAGGGTATTGTTTTTGCAACTGTATTGATTTCCACCTCCACGTTTAGAATCTATTTTCTCTGAGGTCTGTTTCCTTTCATTATATCAATTCTTTTATTTTCGTTTTTATATTTCTGGCTTCCACTGCTTAATAAATGTCTGTTGTAAGCCTTAACCATCAAGTCTTTGAAAGTAAATTTGTTTTATTCTCTGGCTGCTTTTAAGATAGATTTTTTTTTTTGGTCTTTGTTGTCCTGAAATTTCATATGACGTGTGTGTGTGTGTGTGTGTGTGTGTGTGTGTGTGTGTATTTATTTGTGTTCTTCTTGGGACTGATGTTATTTCCTGTACATGTGGGTTGCTGCCCTTGGGATTCTGGGTTCTGGATGGTTGATTCTCAGCCATCAACTCTTCAAGTCTCTTGATGTTTCCTCTCTCCTGTCTTTCTAACATTTCTCAGCTCTTTTTGTACCTTCCACACTTCTTCATATCTCTTCCCCCTGTTTCATTTCTACGTCCCTCCTTGCTGGCTTCTGGATAGTGCAGCCCTCCAATTCACTAATTCTCTCTTCAGTTATGTCTTATCCACTTTTAACCCCACCCGCTGAGGTTCAAATATCACTGTTTGTATTTTTTTCATTTCTAGGGCTCGATTTGGTCTTTTTCCAATCAAGCTTGCTTTTCTTTCTTTGGGTTGGTGACACTGCCATCTGTATCTGGTCATTCAGACCTCTGAAGTCTTTGTTCCTGTGTTTGTTCCATGTCCCAGTGACGTAAATGCTTATGGATTTAGTCATCTTTACATTTGAACCACTCATGCTCCTTGTGCCTAGGAAGAAAGAATATTCCTCCAGAGAAGATATTTTATTTGCTTCAACCCCATAGAGACTGAAGCTCAGGCTTCAATATATAACATCATTCAATATAATATATAACATCATTCAATATAATATATATAACCTCATTCAATATATAACATCATTCAATATAACATCATTCAATATAATATATAACATCATTCAATATATAACATCATTCAATATAATGATTAGGGCCCTTTCCTATGGAAGTTGTTGTGTATTTGACATTTCAAATTTTGTCACTGTGCCTAAGGACACTATCAAGTCAGGAACATTTTTTTTTTAATTTTTTTTTAACGTTTTATTTATTTTTGAGACAGAGAGAGACAGAGCATGAATGGGGGAGGGCCAGAGAGAGAGGGAGACACAGAATTGGAAGCAGGCTCTAGGCTCTGAGCCATCAGCCCAGAGCCCGACGCGGGGCTCGAACTCATGGACCGCGAGATCGTGACCTGAGCTGAAGTCGGCCGCTTAACCGACTAAGCCACCCAGGCGCCCCAGGAACATTTTAAACTAAATCCAGAGCATGGGATTTGGGGAGAGGAGTACTGGGTAGGTAGTGTGAATTTCTGCCACTAATCTGCAAGAGGGCAGGTGGACGGTTAGAAATTCTCAGGAACCTCCCTTTGCCTCACTAGCTTAGTGTCATGCCTTCTCTTCCACAGACTCCTAGATGTGGAGTTCATGTTTGTCTCTTGTCCACCCTATGTAAAAAAATTGTTTTAATGTTTATTTACTTTTGACACAGAGACAGAGCACGAGTGGGGGAGGGGCAGAGAGGGGGAGACACAGAATCTGAAGCGGGCTCCAGGCTTGAGCTGTCAGCACAGAGCCCGACGCAGGGCTCGAACTCACAAACCAAGAGATCATGACCTGAGCCGAAGTTGGACGCCCAGCCGACTGAGCCACCCAGGCACCCCATCAATGTTTATTCATTTTTGAGAGAGAGAGAGAGAGAGAGAGACAGACAGACAGACAGCATGAGTGGGGGAGGGACAGAGAGAGAGGGAGACACAGAATCTGAAGCAGGCTCCAGGCTCCGAGCTGCCAGCACAGAGCCCGACTTGGGCTCGAACCCACGAACTGTGAGATCATGACCTAAGCTGAAGTCGGACGCTTAACTGACTGAGCCACTCAGGTGCCCCTGATAATTGCTTTAAAACATGTCAGTCAATAGATATGTAACAATCTTCTCACCTTTTTAAAAAAGATTTTATTTTAAAGTAATCTCCACATCCAACATGGGGCTCAAGCTTACGATCCTGATCTCAAGAGTCGCGTGGTCTCCTGACTGAGCCAGCCAGGAGTACCTCAATCTTCTCAGTTTTATTCTCACTATGATTAGCATAAATCACATAGACAAAATTCGGGTTCCCTCAATCATTACTTAGTATGTAAAGGGGTCCTAACACTAAGGGGTTGAAGAGACACTGACTGTAGTCTCAGTATAAGAGTGGACAAAAGGTTGGGGCGCCTGGGTGGCTCAGTAGGTTGAGCGTCTGACTTCGGCTCAGGTCATGATCTCGCAGTCTGTGAGTTTGAGCCCCGCATCGGACTCTGTGCTGACAGCTCAGAGCCTGGAGCCTGCTTCGCATTCTGTGTCTCCCTCTCTGTCTGCCCCTCCCCTGCTTGTGCACACGCTCTCTCTCTCTCTGTCAAAGATAAATCAACATTAAAAAATTTTTTAAAAAATATCTGCTCATTTAAAAATAAATAAATAAACATTTAAATTCTTTTTTAAAAAGCAATGATCATAAAGCAGTTACATGTTAACACAAATAATGTGTTCTTACTATATGATGACTCTCTTATATTCTTAGTGTATTAAGAATATTTTAGTCTTATACGATGAATATATTCTATTCATACATAATATGACATAAAAGATTTAAGTATTCCAGTCTCACTCATGTGATACTATTAGTGACAAAAATAGCATTCTTTTACATTTTGGCAAATGTCTTTAATGCCCAGTAGAACATAGCTGCTTTCTATCTGCTGTGCTACCCCCACTATGCTTCTCCAATAAATAACAAAAGTCTGCTTTACGCTCGTAAGAGAGCAAAAAGATAAATCACATCTCGATATTATTATGAAAATACTTTTGACTCAAGGACCCCCCCCCCCCCCCGCCAAGTTTCTCTTTGAAAACTGCTGATATACACCTTCAGAGTCACATCTATGTGCGGGAAAGATGTCCCAGGAGTTTCCCCGCCTGGACAAGGACATAAAAACCTTTGTCCTCTCGCCCAGGAAATGTGAGAGGACATTTCAAGAGGAGCATTCATTTTGAATTTTGACCAGTTCGGGCTCTGTGCTGACAGCTTAGAGCCTGGAGCCCGCTTCGGATTCTGTGTCTCCTGCTCTCTCTGCCCTCCCCCCCACCCGACCTCTCTCTGAAAAATAAATAAACATTAAAAATTTTTAAAAGCATCACAACACTGATGGGATAGCAAGGAAGCACACGGGGCTCGAACTCACAAACCACAAATTCGTGACCTGAGCCAAAGTTGGACGCTGAACCGACTGAGCCACCCAGGTGCCCCTGTGGTGGTTTCAATAAAACGTTTTACGGACAGACTCATCTAGCACCTTCAATTTGTTTCAGCCGGCGTGTTGGGTTGAATCACCTAATCTTCCCTGTGGCCAGAAATAGAACCCACATTAAGACACTTACCCATGACAGATTTAAGAAGACAAGGAGAGAATAAGGATATTATGGGTATAAATTATATAGTAGAAGGAAAATCCAATGGCTGCATAATCAAACCCACATCCGTAAAATACACATTAAGGTTTTTTAAGCCCTATGTTAGCTCAAAAGGCAAACAGCATTAACCCGAACAGTGTTTTAGCCATAATGTCATGAAGTTAGAATTTGAACACGAGATATTAACAAACAAAACTACCAAAGGACTGGAATTTTCAAACTCTCTTTTAAGTGGGTTTGGGGAAGGACACCTGGGTGGCTCAGCCGGTTCAGTGTCTGACTCTTGCTTTCGGCTCAGGTCACGATGTCGCAGCTCATGAGTTCGAGCCCCGCATTGCACTCTGCGTTGACAGTGTGGGCCCTTCTTGGTATCCTCTCTCTCTCCCTCTCTCTGTGCCCCTCCCCTACTCACTCTCTCTGTCTCTCTGTCAGAATAAATAAGTAAACTTAAAAAAAATAATAATAAAATTAAATAAATGGCTTTGGGTAATGGAAAAAAAAGGAAACCAACACAAGACAATAAGTCAATCACCATTTCAAAACTTTGGGGATATAACAAAGTTTTGGAAGCAGAGGGGGACTGATCTTTTTGGAATGAATTTAGTTTTTATATAATGAATGAAGCACTAGACTGAGAAATTTATAAAGAGAACCGTAAATCTCAGGAAGCAAGAAAATGTTCCCAGCATTTATATTGTCCTGTGTATTTCAGACACATGGACCCCCTTGCTGTTCAGGGATTGCAATCTCCCTCAGGGCCTTTGCACGGACTGTTCCGTCTGCTGGAACTTATAACGCCCACAAATAAGCTTCACTGACTACTTCTGCTCTCCCTGGTCTGTGTTCACATGTCGCCTTGTCCTGGGCTCTTTATCACTTTTAATTCTTCATCCTGTTTGACTTTCATCGCACATGCAGTGACACGTGTATTTCATACACACGCGCGTGTATGTATTTTCCGTGTCTGCCCACCGATACGCCCCACCAGCTGAAAGATCTCACTATGGCGTCCATTGTTTCTGAGTGCACCTGTTAGAACGCTGTGTGTGCCACAAGAGGTTCTCAATAAATATTTTTCAGGAGTGTGTGCCACGTAGCAGAGACTTCGTTTTCTGGGGGGAATATTTTGTTTCACATAAACCACTGGAAAGGACAAGAGAAAGAAAGATAAATGTGCACGTACCCAAAAGTGACTTTAAAATGGTTCACTACTGATGAAAACCAGTGGGATTTGCAGTGGTCTAAGCAAATACATCTCAAATGCAGAACGAAAGGGACTATTCCAGGGGGAAAAAAACAAAACAAAGCACGCACTACCAAAATTTAGAAAAACAGCACAAATGTCAGGAAATCAGTTTCCGTGACGAAATTTGGAATGACCCGCCTCTGCATAAAAAATGCTCGAGCACAGAGAATTAATTCTCAAGTAGGTTCTCTGAAGCCTTCTAGGGTCCCTTGAGGTATTGATATGATTCAGAGCTTGGGGCAGGGAGAAATCCATCCACAGAATTTGTGAGCGCCTCAGAAGAATCATTAAAAATTCTATTTAGAGGGGCACCTGGGTGGCTCAGTCGGTTAAGCGTCCGACTTCAGCTCAGGTCACGATCTCACGATCCGTGAGTTCGAGCCCCGCGTCGGGCTCTGGGCTGACGGCTCGGAGCCTGGAGCCTGCTTCCGATTCTGTGTCTCCCTCTCTCTCTGCCCCTCCCCCATTCATGCTCTGTCTCTCTGTGTCTCAAAAATAAATAAACGTTAAAAACAAAATTTAAAAAAAAATTCTATTTAGAAACCGCAGCAAAAGACTTTGAATTTGCAGGAACATTCCAATAGCGTCGGTCACTACATCACAAAAATAATGCACGTGACGACGTGAGGTTCATTTTAGGAATGTCAGGTGCACGCTGTGGGTCACACCTGCTGTTTCGGTTCCGGGGTGTTTTTGTTTTTGTTTTTGTTTCATTTTTTGTTTGTTGGTGTTGTTTTTTATCTATTTATTTCTTGGTAGGTTTGGTTGTCATTATGACTGACAGAAGAGGAATTCAAATGCGATGTATTTTCTGTGCGCGATCAAGAGAAAATTGGATATTCTGTGACTCATGCTACCAACCCCATACTTTTCACAGCGAACGTGCCTAATTATGGGTTGCGATATCTCTTCGGGTTAATTTATGCACGCCTATTTCTTGTTTCCAAGAAGCAAAAAATAAGGCAAGACACCGGGGCTGCGGAAAACTGGTAATTGTAGCTGTCAGTGTTGCTGGTGCCATATCCGCGTTCACACAAATTTAGAGACTGAAGACAAGGTATTTGGGTCCGACCTCTTTTCTGCACCCCAGTGACAGACACGTGCAAGGTGTGGGTGGTCCAGAACAGAGTGCCCCCCCCGGATGTGCAGTTTCAAAGCTGCTATAAAAGTCATGTCTCCCGGAAAACCTAACCCTTTCCCCTTATCTGTGTTTGTCACTTAGAACGTCGTTTACTGAGTTCGTGTTGTAAAGTCCGTGCTTTGCTTCATTTTGTAATTTTTTTAACGTTTATTTATTTTTGAGAGAGAGACAGAGCGTGAGCTGGGGAGGAGGAGACAGAGAGGGAGACACAGAATCCGAAGCAGGCTCCAAGGTCTGAGCCATCGGCACAGAGCCCGATGCAGGGCTCAAACTCATGAACTGCGAGATCATGACCTGAGCTGAAGTCAGATGGTTAACCAGCTGAGCCCCCCAGGCACCCCATCCTTTCATTTACTTTAGTGGCTGTTGCCTACGTGGTGGTTTTTCCCCGAGAAAGATTTAAGGATTGCATTTGCTCAGAGGGGATGTCTCGGGTCTCAGCAAACGTCCACTTCCTCTGTCTCCCACGGTCAGATCCGAAGTCAAGAGCTCACTCTCCCAGGACAGAATGATTCATCCTTTCCTTTCTTCCCCACATCCTTGAGTCAAGCTGGAAATGTCAGCCTCGGGTCGTGACATGTCTCCGGTGAAGGCAACGGAAGGGAAGGCGTTTTCCACTTGGCTTGTTTCTGATGGAAATGAACCAGCCGTGAAGATAGGGGGTGGGGAGAGCAGGGAGAAGTCCCCGGGTGATGCCTGGTAAACCTTTCGCTTCCGAATTCCCTTTGGGAGGAACAGACATCCACGGTGACGATTCAGGATCAAATAAATGTTCTCCCCAACAGAGACAAACACACAACCTCAGTTTTGAGCTCATGCTATTCTGTCTTCCAGCATATTCTTGGGGTACCTGGGGGGCTCAGTCGGTTAAGCATCTGACTTCAGCTCAGGTCATGATGTCACAGTTTGTGACCTCAACCCCTGCATCAGGCTCTGCACTGACAGCTCGCAGCCTGGAGCCTGCTTCAGATTCCGTGTCTTCCTCTCTCTCTGCCCCTCCCCTGCTCGTGCTCTGTCTCTCTCAAAAATTAATAAACATTAAAAAAAAAGTTTTTCAAAGTACAAGTGTATTCTCAGTCCTCTGAGTCTTGGGTGGAAAATATCTGGAACTGCTATGTGATTCATCTCGACATAGGATTTTGCTCGTGATACTACGTTATGCCTTAGGATATGTCCCAAATCACTATACACGCAATGGCCAGGAGAAAGTCACTGATGTCAGTCTCCATTTCTAATTATTATGGGGCTCCACTGTGAAACAAAAAGTCAAATCACGGGCACGCCTGAGTGACTCAGTCAGTTTCAACATCTGACTGTTGGTTTCGGCTCAGGTCACGATCTCATGATTTCTTGAGTTCGAACACCGCATTGGGCTCTGTCCTGACACAATAGAGCCCGCTTGGGATCCTCTCTCTCCTTCTCTCTCTGCCCGTCTCCCTTGCTCTCTCCCTGTCTCTCAAAATAAATAAATCAATTTTTAAAAAAGGTAAACATTGTTTTGAAAAACTCAAATCCTATAAAGCTATTTCTTTCGTACTTGTCTAGTGCAGGGAAATGAGACCACTGTGAATTCACAAGCTGACAAAAACCTTGGAATACAAACACCTAATGTGAACGAAACATCCACAATGATTTCGATCCCATTGACTGGAAACTGACAAACGAACTGCATGACCCCCTCCTGGCTGTGAGCTTCTTTAACCAGGCATAGAATTTCTATCTTGTTCATCTCTCCTACTATTTGTCACGTGCCAGGGGATAAACACACATTTGGTCAACAATTCACCGAGGGGAGGGTCTTACGAGTCCCACAGAGCAGGTAGGAAACTGAGGCAGGGTTCTGGAGTCAGGCAGCAAAGACCAGCACAGCTGAGCAGAAACCACGGATGAGGACAGGAGACAGGAAATGGGCGAAAACATGAAGACAGGAAAACCAGAAGAGTCTCTTGGAAGCATTTTGCCCGACACCACATCTTTCCTCTTCGTTCAAATAACGGGCGCATCCTGGACAGGTGGAGACAGTCACCTGCCCAAGCCCACTCCCACCATGGACCCCTCCCGGACCCTCTGGGACTCTGCATGATCCAGGGGATCCCTCCGATGCTAAGGGCCCTCGAGGGTGCTCTGGCAATATGGCCGGAGCCCGTTGTGAGTGCCCAGTGCCCATGTCAAAGAAGTGGCAACACATATTTAGCATTGTAGTGGGTCAAATGGAGGCCCCAAAACACACGGATCCAGATCCTGGCCCTGAGGAACCTGGGAATGGGGTCTCACTGGGGAATATGGCCTTTCAAGATGTGAGTAAGTGAAGAATCTGAGATGAGCTCACCTGGATGAGGGGGACCCTGAATCCAATGACAGGTGTCCCTGTAAGAGACACAAGAGGAGACACAGACACAGCAGAGAAGGTGGAGTCAGAGATGGGAGGGATGCGATCAAAAGTCCAGAGATGCCTGGAGCCCAAGAAGCTGGAAGAGGCAGGAAGGACCCTCCCCTGGAGGCTCTGGAGGGACCACAGCCCTGCCTGGATATTACCAGCCCTGCCTGGATCTTATTGACCCTGCCTGGATCTCAGTGGTCCAGCCCTGCCTGGGTCTCAGTGGCCCTGCCCCTCCTGGATCTCAGTGGCCCTGCCCTGCCTGGATCTCAGGGGTCCTGCCCCTCCTGGATCTCAGCAGCCCTGCCCTGCCTGGATCTCAGCGGCCCTGCCCCTCCTGGGTCTCAGCGGCCCTGCCCTGCCTGGATCTCAGCGGCCCTGCCCTGCCTGGATCTCAGGGGTCCTGCCCCTCCTGGGTCTCAGTGGCCCTTCCCTGCCTGGATCTCAGTGGCCCTTCCCTGCCTGGATCTCAGCGGCCCTGCCCTGCCTGGATCTCAGCGGTCCTGACCCTCCTGGATCTCAACAGCCATGTCCTGCCTGGGTCTCAGTGGCCCTGCCCCTCCTGGATCTCAGTGGCCCTGCCCCTCCTGGATCTCAGTGGCCCTGCCCCACCTGGATCTGAGGGGCCCTGCCCTGCCTGGATCTCAGCAGCCCTGCCTGGAACTTAGCGGTCCTGCCCCTCCTGGATCTCAGGGGTCCTGCCCCTCCTGGATCTGAGGGGCCCTGCCCTGCCTGGATCTCAGCGGCCCTGCCCTGCCTGGATCTCAGTGGCCCTGCCCTGCCTGGATCTCAGCGGCCCTGCCCTGCCTGGATCTCAGCGGTCCTGACCCTCCTGGATCTCAACAGCCATGTCCTGCCTGGGTCTCAGTGGCCCTGCCCCTCCTGGATCTCAGTGGCCCTGCCCCTCCTGGATCTCAGTGGCCCTGCCCCACCTGGATCTGAGGGGCCCTGCCCTGCCTGGATCTCAGCAGCCCTGCCTGGAACTTAGCGGTCCTGCCCCTCCTGGATCTCAGGGGTCCTGCCCCTCCTGGATCTGAGGGGCCCTGCCCTGCCTGGATCTCAGCGGCCCTGCCCTGCCTGGATCTGTGTTCGTACCCCACCTGGATATCAGGGGTCCTGTCCCTCCTAGATCTCAGGGGTCCTGCCCCTCCTGGATCTCACTGGCCCTGCCCTGCTTGAAAGTGCAGCACATGTAATTAGGGAGCACCAATTAGATCCTGTGGAAGCTGATGCTTTGGGGGAGGAAGGACTTTTTCGAGGGGAAAAGAGAAAGCACATATATGAACCCCCCCCCCCACCCTGCACTCCTTTGAAATAGCAGCAAACACACTCATTCTAAACCTAAAGGCAAAGAAGAACCAGACGTAATAGCAAAACATTTATGGATAATAGGGAAATAAGCTTAAATTCTCCTGAGAGGGAGCAAATGCTGTCCGCATATCCCCCTCTGGTGGCCAGGAGGACTCACTGCGGGCTTTGGGCTGTGGCACCAAAGCTGGAAAATGTGGAAAATTCATACACAGGACACCTGCCATTGGATTTAGGGGCATCCAGGATGAGCTCATCTCAGATCCTTCACTTACTCCCATCTGCAAAGGCCATGTTCCCAAGTAGGACCCCATTCCCAGGTTCCACAGGGTCAGAATGTGGATGTGTGTTTTTTCGGGGGGCCACCATTCGACCTGACCCATGAGAGTGGGGGAGGCTCTGGAGACCATTTGTAGACCCTCTGACTTCCGGTCAGGAATGGGATGCTCCGGTCGTGAACGCCTGGCCCTTGACTACTGTACGAATCCCAGGAAGCTATGTCCCTGCACAGCCACCCCTTCTCTGCACGGTCCCCGCAATGACCCGCACCCTTTGTGTCTGTCCCCTCTCCCAGGTACAACATACAGTGATTGACGACCCACATCCGTGAAATGCGTTGTCCCTCCCTTTCATAAAAAGCAGACTTTTATTTTTTAAAAAGAGTTCTACTCAATGCTAAACCCGTCAGTTCCCGTAATCTGCATACGTGGTAAACCCCAATCTGAGAGTGATGGGTCCTGGCTCGTTAAAAGGTCAGTTACAATGTGACACGCTCATAGGTAAACATACCAGTGGATAGGGGTCTCTCAAGGCCACTGTTTCCATGCACAATAATGGAAATTCAGCCATCAGACGAAAGTCGGGACTTGACTTCTGGTCTACCTGGGACACTCAGATAACATTTTTCATTCTTTTTTTTTTTTTTTTTTTAAGTTCTTAATTAAATTTCAGTTAGTTAGCATATACTGTAACATCAGTTTCGGGTGTACGATGTAGTGATTCAACACTCACACACCCACCCTGCGCTGATCACAAGTGCACTCCTTAATCCCCATCACCTGTTTTACCCCTCCCCCCATCCACCTCCCTCTGGTAACCATCAGTTTGTTCTCTGTAGTTAAGAGTCTGTTTCTTGATTTCCTCTGTCTCTTTTTTTTCTGCTATGTTCATCTGTTTCATTTCTTAAATTCCATATATGACTCACTGATCTATTTCTCTTAGCATAATAGACTCTAGCTCCATCCACATAGTTGCAAATGGCAAGATTTCATTCTTTTTCATGGCCGATGAATACTCCATTGTATATATATACCATATATCATCTTTATCCATTCATCCATCGATGGACATTTGGGCTCTTTCCATACTTTGGCTATTGTCAATAGTGCTGCTATAAACATGGGGGTGCATGTGTCCCTTCGAAACAGCACACCTGCATCCCATGGATAAATGCCTAGTAGTGCAATTGCTGGGTCGTAGGGTAGTTCTATTTTTAGTTTTTTGAGGAACCTCCATACTGTTTTCCAGAGTGGCTGCACCAGCTTGCATTGCCACCAACAATGCAAAAGAGATCCTCTCTCTCTGCATCCTCCCCAACATCTGTTGTTGCCTGAGTTGTTAACGTGAGCCATTCTGACAGGTGTGAGGTGGTAGCTCATTGTGGGTTTGATTTGTATTTCCCTGATGATCAGTATTTTTTTCCCTTTAACTCAGCTGATATGTCAGTAGTTATTCTGAAAGGTCTTGGAGATGTGTTTGTTCATGTGTTCTGTTTTATTACCAGCATTCTTGATGCCTGGGCTTAACCTTCATTGTTGGGAAACTTCCATGATAATAGTTAATATTCCTCAGGTGCGTTCTCAGCTAGTGAGGACCTGACATGCTGGGGACCAGGAAGCGGAAAGAGGAAAAAGGTCCAGATCGTCACCCGGGAAGGTCTGGAAATACGAAGGTGAGCTTTGCCTAGATTTTCTTTTCTCAAGTGCAGGGTATTCCATTTAGGGGCCCCGAACCTGTAAACAACGTGGAGCTGGCAAGACCACACCACGGTTAATAGTCCTGCCGGTTTGAATAACGACTCCAGACTTGCATTGTGATTCCTAGCAGATGGTCAGAGGCCATTAAGCAAGCTGGCTGAAAACCACAATAAATCCTTGTGAGCCACAGGGCAGAGAGACACCGGTGTTTCCACGACAGGAGGGACTCTTTATGCACCAGAAAACAAGAAGCCAGATGGGGTTGGCCTGTCACAGGCCCTACGTTGTCCATCCGGCATGAGCTTCCTCTGGCCTTCGTTGCCTCAAGCATCCGATGCGGATCTGTATCTCCTCCCACGGGCTGACTTCGTCCATGCCTTTCTTCCACTCGCCACCTGTCCACATTCTTCACATGCATCCTGCCCTGCCCTGGGGTGTCTCTCTTTCCAAAACGATGTTGAAGGCCTAACCCCCAGGTCCTGTGAATGGGGCCCTATTTAGACACAGGGTGTTTGCCTATAATGGCATCAAGATGAGATCACTGGGGAGGGCCCAAGTCCAATGTGACCGGTGTCCTTACAAGAAGAGAAGAGACAGAGTTAAAGACCCACAGAGAGGAGACATCCGTGCAAATGCATGGATGTAGAGGGTATGTGCTGTGGACGTGCAAACACAGATAGGGTGTTGTGTCCCCAACCGAGGGACACCAACAATGGCTGCCCAACACACGCGTGTAGCACGCTCCCTCCGAGCCTCCGAGGGGAATCATGTCGTCATCCACGACATTCAGACCCTATTTCTCTGGAGCTAAATCACTTGTAGGACCAAGGAAGCCAAACCTCACGGTGGTGGTGCTCACTCCTCAACCCCAGAGAAGCGTTAGCTCTCCGTCACTGGGGCGGATGGCTGCGTCACCCAAATGCACTCTTCCTTAGTGATACACGTGGTCAGGTTCCATCCTTTCTAGAATCATGTCGCCATCACGGAAACAGAAAGAACGCATCGTCCTTTTCACCCCCTGGGGGTGTGGACGATCCCCCCGTTAAAGCACGGTCTGTGCCTTCCACGGTTACCAATTCTTGTCTATCCTCTCGGGCAATTCCTACTTCTTTCTTTCTACCTAGGTGTGAAATTTGTACCAGGTGCAAAAATTGAAGCCTGTATCTATCACACATCCCTCCGCAACGCTCCCCCTCCTCCCCTTGGGGATCAGTACTGCCTTGTCCTCTGTGTGCACTTACTTATTCTAGGTCTCGTGTAGACATAGGACCATACCATGCACGATCTTCTGTGTGTCCTGTCTCTCACTTAATGCCACGTTGAAATGCTTCCAAGATCTGTCACGTTGTAGCCCGTGCCAGGGTGGCAGTCCTTTTCCTGCGTGAGTAGCATTCCACTGTAGGCATAGACCACGTTCTGCTTCGGTGCTCATCCATCCGAGAACATTTGGGTTGATTCCGCCTTTTGGCTACTGTGAATCATCCGGCTGCGACCAGGGGTGTGCTGGTTTTATTTCAATACCTGGTTCCATTTGGGGTGGGGGATGGGGCATATCCTTAGCAGTGGAAAGGCTGAGTCATAGGGGGACCCTACATTGTGAACATTTTAGGCACTGGCACGCTCTTTCTTGATCACCACCTGACATTCTGGACCCCAGCTCCTGGGTCCGATCCTATTGCCATCACCTCCCAAGCCCTATGTGCCCACGTTAATCTCACAACCCGCTGCCTACAAAACCAACTGACCCATTTGTGTCTTCCCCTGGCCACGGCAGACACATCTTATGCTCCCATTTCCACAGTTCACCTTGAGATGATTGTCTCCTCCAAATCTACATCATTCTCCAAATCAACATTCTGTGCTGTGTTCCCGATCTTGGCCGACGGACCTTCCATCCCCCTGACTGCCTCCAAGTAGGGACCTGCACATCTCCCTCGTGTGCATCGCTAATTTCTTCTCATGAAAGACAGACTCTGCACCCAGGTCAACACATGTGACCACCTCAGTCACTGCCTCTGTCATCTCTGCCACCAACACCTTGGATCATTCCAGTACCACCCAAGGTGGCTCCTGTGTCCTCTGTCCTCCATGCCTGCAGAAGAGAAGCCATTCACAGGCATTTTTCTGAAAACACGTTCAAGATGCGTGTTTCCATGTTGGCCTCCCCAACGAGGTGGCCGATATGATCTTTTTCTTAATGCTTATTTATTTTTGAGATGGAGGGAGGGGAAGAGAGAGAGGGAGACACAGTATCCGAAGCAGCTCCAGGCTCTGAGCTGTCAGCACAGAGACCGATGCGAGGCTCAAACTCATGAACCACGAGATCATGACTTGAGCTGAAGTCGGATGCCCAACCGACTGAGCCCCCCAGGCATCCCTGATATAGTCATCTTTATTCATGCACCTGCCTCTGGACCCTAGAACAACATGTTGTATAGGATGGGCCTTCAATACACATTTATGAGCAGATCCAGGTATGTATACATCAAAGGCAAAGCAGCACACAGCATTCTGGGTAGATGCACTCTTCCTGCTTTGGGTGAGTTCACACACCAACACACAATTCCATTTTATACCAGCTCCCCACCCAGTCAGCTCCTGACTTACTCCCGGCTTCCACGTGAACGTTCAAACTAGTGTCTACACGTTTTCTCTTTTCTCTAGTTAGGACGCAGATTTCCAGTCCATATTTCCATCCTGACTTTTTTTTTTTTTTGACCCTGGTGCTATGTTATTCCGCATTGGTGACTGAAAATTTTGAGGCTCATTTTCCTCCCGGAATTTGGAAAACCACTTTTATTTAAACTCTTGTTCCATCTATCCATATTCATTCATTCATTCATTCATTCATTCAGCAAAGTCAAGTTTTACATAGGGATCTTGGATAAGGATAGAACTGCTTTCTTTGTGAAACGTAGCTCTTTTTGCTGTGAAATCTTGCTTTGTCTCATTTGTACAAAGATATATTCCTGTTATTTTCATCCTTTCTGTTCCCCCAAAGCCCTCCATTGTTTGATGGGAGACAGGGCAGATTATTTGCCCCCAAACACCCACGCGGTGCTTAGGACCTAATGGAGATGACTGAGGTCAGAAAACATGACAGCCAAATGCAGGAAGAGGGCAGAGCTGACACAGCTAGGCTGTAATTGTCATGCCACAGGCCTTTGTCATAGTCCCTGCTGTCCTGGTGGTACCCCCGGCCCTCCCCACTCCCCCCGCGGTCCTCACCTCCCCCCGTGATAATGACCCACTTGCATTAGACTCCCACCGTCCTCCCTGGCACATACACACCCTTATCGGAAGCCACCCCCTACCCCTCCTGTCTCAGCAAGACACTGTTTCTCATTTGCCAGTGGACGAGACGTGGCACCATATCAGATTCTGAATCTGAGTCGCTGTGGGTCCTGGGATTGTCGCTGAGGCCGCTTTGCGTGTGCTGGGGACCAGCTGCATGCTTTGTGTGTGGTTCGCGTCATGGCTGTGTTCTCTCCACCAGGAGGCCAGCAGACATGGTGGCTGTGTGCACGCTTTCTACCTGCTTCTCCAGAAACTCGCGTCCTGACTATAAATCCGTGCATTTTCATATCTTTCTTCACTGTGTCGTTTGCATTTTGCAGGGGAAGCAAGAGGCAGTGGGGCCAGAGAGTTGAAAGATAATACAGGATGAGACAGGGTTCCAGAAAGATTTGCTGGAGAACAGCACTTGTGCTCGATTATAGCTCGGACCTCATTCCAGTGGGATCTCAAGGGCTTCTAAGCTCTGGAACATCCACTGAAACCCCCAATCTATACATACATACAACAGAACGTTACCCAGTCCTGAAAATGAAGGAAACCCATTTTCATCAACAGGGAAGGACCTGGAGGGCCATACGCTAATGAGATAGGTCAGCCAGATCATGACCTGAGCTGAAGTTGGACGCTTAACTGACTGAGCCACCCAGGCGCCCCGCATGTGGAATCTTAAGTCACAGGTTCCGCTGTGGACGTACATTTTTAGCTCATTTGGGTCAATACCAAGGAATGGGATCCCTCCACCTTGTTGTAAAGGTGTGAGCTTTCACAGACTAAGTCCATTGCCTCACATGGATGCGGAATCATTCAAGGCCGGCTGGTGGCATATTCATCAGTAATGGTGGTCATTGGCTGGGTCTTGATAGGTAAAAACATCCCCCCTAAAGAACAGGGGCAGATGGGTGGCTCAGTCAGTTGCGCTTCTGACTCTTGATTTCAGCTCAGGTCATGATCCCAGGGTCATGAGATCGAGCCCCCATCGAGCTCCATCTTGAGCTGGGATCCTGGTTAAGATTCTCTCTCTGTCTCCCTCTACTGCTCACGCTCTCTCTATAAAATAAAAAATAATAATAATAAAAATGTCCAAAGTTAAAAAAAAAAGTTATCCCTCTAAAGCACTGAGCTGGCTGGAAACCAAGGAATAATCTGAAGGTGAAACCAAGAATAGTTATAACAGACCAGTCTCTGGACGTTTCCCTGAGGGTGTTGGAGAAGCAGCAAAGGTGAGCGTCTGTTTTCCTTAATCTCGGTGCAAATGTGAGCAGCTCATAGGAAACCCTCCCCAAAATACACCTGGGACCCCCAAGGGCCAAACCCTCACTTTAAATTTCTTAAATGTTTATTTATATTTGAGAAAGAGAGAGACAGAGACAGAGACAATAGAGCATGAGCAGGGGAGGGGCAGAGAGAGGGAGACACAGAATCCGAAGCAGCTCCGGGCTCCGAGCTGTCAGCACAGAGCCCGACGCGAGGATCGAACTCACGAAATGGGAGATCGTGACCTGAGCTGAAAGAGTCTTAAGCAACTGAGCCACCCAGGTGGCTGCCCCCAAACCCTCACTTTAAAAGGGAACAAGAAATATCACTTCTGTCTACACCACACTGGCTTTGTCCCAGCATGAAGGATTCCCACAGCCACACCAAGAAGGAAGTCAACCAGCTCGTCTGAAAAAGAAACAAGTACACAGAAAACCAGTCACTGCAGAAGAAGCAGATACCACACTCAACTAAGAAAAAAGCAAAGCAAAACAAAACAAAACCCAGGCAACATAAAAAAAACCTGCAGTCATTCAGATAAGGCTGTTCTGGACCCAGACTTCAAAACCACAAAGTCTTAGTGTTTCAATCACTTAATTAATTAAATTCAAGCTTACTGTAAAATGCTGGGGATGAGAAAGTACAGAGGACGAGCAGGCAGTAGGACCAAAAAAGAAAAAAGGAAAAAGGAAAAAAAGTGAAAAAAAAGTGTGTTATTTTTACATAACCTTAATCATTAGAGAAACTGGCTGAGAGGGTCCATGGGACTTCTCAGTCTGATCTTTCCAACTTCCTGAGAATTTGCAATTACTTCAAAATTACAAATTAAAAAAAGGGGGGCAGAAATAAGAAATTCAATAATTAACTTTAAGATTTTTTTAAGTAGGGTCCACGCCCAGCACACAGCCCAACAGTCGGGGCTCAAACTCACGACTGTGAGTTCAACACCTGAGCTGAGCTGAAGAGTTGGAGTCTCAACCAACTGAGCCGCCCAGGAACCCTAATATTACACATTTTTAAAGACCTTTAAAAACAACACACCTCCCCCAATGAAAGAGGCCAGGGTTTCTTGGAGACAAGTCTGATGGTCGAGGACCAGAGCAGGAAACCCACAAATCTATAGCAACGTGAACCACACAATAAATCACAGCAGACTGCATAGTAACCCAAAGAATTAGGTAAATATCCACAAAGCCATACAGACATAATTACATGATTAAATAGACACATGGTAGGAAGACACACATTTTTTTTTAACAACTTCAATTAATATATGTAAAAGGAATGTGCAAAATAGAAAAACAACACAGTGAAAAAAAAATAGTGCAGCCAAGACCCACGAATGAATGCCAAAATCAGACAGTGGAAGATTTTTTTAATGTTTATTTATTTATTTTTGAGAAAGAGAGACAGAGAGTGTGAGCAGGGGAGGGGAAGAGAGAGAGGGAGACACAGAATCCTGAAGCAGGCTCCACGCTCTGAGCTGTCAGCACAGAGCCTGACACGGGGCTTGAACTCACAAACTGCGAGATCATGACCTGGGCTGAAGTTGGACGCTTAACTGACTGAGCCATCCAGGCGACCCAACGTTTGTTTATTTATTGAAGTCGGACGTTTAACCGACTGAGCCATCCAGGTGACCCAACGTTTGTTTGTTTATTGAAGTCGGACACTTAACTGACTGAGCCATCCAGGCGACCCAACATTTGTTTGTTTATTGAAGTCAGACACTTAACCGACTGAGCCATCCAGGCGAAGCAACATTTGTTTATTTATTGAAGTTGGACGCTTAACCAACTGAGCCATCCAGGCGACCCAATGTTTGTTTGTTTATTGAAGTCGGACACTTAACCGACTGAGCCATGCAGGCGAAGCAACATTTGTTTATTTATTGAAGTTGGACGCTTAACCAACTGAGCCATCCAGGCGACCCAATGTTTGTTTGTTTATTGAAGTCGGACACTTAACCAACTGAGCCATCCAGGCGACCCAATGTTTGTTTGTTTATTGAAGTCGGACGCTTAACCGACTGAGCCATCCAGGCGACCCAACGTTTGTTTGTTTATTGAAGTCGGACGCTTAACCAACTGAGCCATCTTGGTGACCCAACGTATGTTTGTTTATTGAAGTCGGATGCTTAACTGACTGAGCCATCCAGGCGACCCAATGTTTATTTATTTATATTTTAAAGAGAGACAGAGACAGAGAGTGAGAGAGGAGGGGCAGAGAGAGAGAGGGAGACCCAGAATCCGAAGCAGGTCCCAGGCTCTGAGCTGTCAGCACAGAATCCCCCTCTGTGTCTGTACTCAACATCCACATCTCCTTTAGGAACATTTTCCTCTTGGGGATGGGGCGTGGCTGTGTCTCCACCCGGGAGCCTCCCTGGGTGTCATTCATCTGGCCACAGGGCTGTTGTTTCCTAGCTGTGAAATTCTGCAGGGACCAAGGCGTGCCACTCACATGATCCGCGGCCTGCGGTTTGGTGTGCGAGGTCGCAGTGTGGAGCAGGCCAAGGGGCCCCAGGGAGTAGCTTCAGAGGGGAAGCTGAGTCACCACGGGGGCCGCCTTGGGGCTTCTCACATGCAGCGTCTGCCGTCCAGGCTGGGTGCTGCCTCAGAATGGTTCTGCACACAGCCCTGCGGGCCCCCAGCAGACAGGCTGTGCCAGACACAGCCCGTTTTCCACCTCCCATCCATCTGCACAGGTGAGGGGCGGGGGGTCTGGGCGGTGAAGAAGGAGCTCGAATGTGCACCTGTGCCTTCCGGGGCCTGGCTCCAGGATACCCTTGCACCCCTGTCTCTGCAGCCCGGCCTGCTTTCCAGGGAGACCCCCCTGCCCCCACCCCACACAGACCTGAGCTCTCAGGACTTACTCCTCAGTGCTCAGCCACCCTCCCCGCCCCCCACCTCCAGCCTTGGTCACACCTGTTTCCCCTTCAGACCTCAGGTCCCTCCGCCCATGAGTCCAGCCCAGGGCAGCTCCCCATTGGTACCCTTGGTGGCACTCACAGAATTCAGGAATTACTCTTCTGGATAGCGAACACAGGTTTTTCTGGTAGACTTTCAGACTTAACAGAGAACCCGGGAAGACAGTAGAGATAGTTTCCAAATACTCTGCCAACACAGTGTCCTCCATGGGGACAAGCAGGTGCAGTGGGTGAGCTGGGCACAAGGGTGACCCAGGGATGGGCAGGTGTGCTGGCTGACATCACAGATACACCAGGGTCCTCGCTCCAGACCTCTCTCCTTCCACAGCCAAGCAGATTGTGGAGGGGGGGAGACCTAGGAACTTAGAAAATCATTTGGTGCCCTTGTCACAAGTGACAAGCCGATATTGATACATTACGAGGTGCCTGGGGGTCACTCGGGTAAGCATCTGACTTTGGCTCAGGTCGTGATCTCACAGTTCATGGGTTCGAGCCCCGTGTTGTGCTCTGTGCTGACAGCTCGAAACCTGGAGCCTGCTTCGGATTCTGTGTCTCCCTCTCTCTCTGCCCCTCCTCCCTGCACCTCAAGAATAACTAAACATTAAAAAAGTTTAAATAAAAGTAAGAAAATAAAATCAAGTATTTGTTTAAAATCCCGCTGGGCTGCGCCTATCCCTCCCTCCTCGGGTCCCTTGCCCTCAACCCCGGGCAACCTTGGGCACCCGTCCAAGTGTTTGTAACTGTGCACGTTCGATCGGTTTGTCTGCCATTAGCAGGGACGCATGGAGGCTCATGGTTTACACGTCTGCATCCGGCCTCCTGACATGAGGACCCCACCCCTCTTGTCTCTACTTGTCACGCCCGAAGTACCACTTAAACGCTGACTCTTTAGCAATCCACACGGGAGGGATGAAGGAAATTATCTGGGTAAACAGTTTTAGAAGCTGAATTAATGAGAGAGAAGTGGTTGTCTTTCAAGATTTTTTTTTAATTTTTTTTAATTTTTTTATTTTTAAAAAAATTTTTTTAATATTTATCTATTTTTGACAGAGAGAGAGACAGAGCATGAGCAGGGGAGGCGCAGAGAGAGGGGGAGACACAGAATCAGAAGCAGGCTCCAGGCTCTGAGCAGTCAGCCAGAGCCCGACGTGGGGCTCGAACTCACGAACCTCGAGATCATGACCTGAGCCGAAGTTGGATGCTCAACTGACTGAGCCACCCAGGCACCCCTCAAGATTTTTTTTTAAATGTCTATTTATTTTTGAGAAACAGAAAGCCTGAGCAGGGGAGGGGCAGAGACAAAGGGAGACACAGAATCCGAAGCAGTTTCCAGGCTCTGAGCTGTCAGCACAGAGCCCGACGCGGGGCTCGAACCCATGAACTGTGAGATCAGGACCTGAGCCAAAGTTGGACGCTCAGCTCATGATCTCACGGTCCTGGGTTCGAGCCCCATGTCTGGCTCTGTGCGGACGTTCCGGGCCTGCCTAGGATTCTGCCTCCCTCTCTTTCAACCCGTCTGTCTCTCTCGAAAAGAAATAATAACTAAAGATTTTTAAATGTTACATCGAACTAAAAACGTTGCACAGCGAAGGGAATGATCACCGCAGGAAAGACAGATAGGGAGCAGGAGGAAATATTTCGGAAGCCCCTTTCTGATCCTACAGGGCACGTACTCGGGGCCTGCTGACTACGTTAAAGAAAAATACAGGCATTGCCTGAACAGGCACTGCCCGAAATCAATTGACTATTTGCTTTAGGATAAAGGTTCTTCATTCTGGTTTATGGGTAAAAGTCAAGCAGTTTGTCTTAAGGATGCAAACACATTCCCTCGGCGTTGACTGTGATCGTATGAGTGTGTGGTTTCTGGCTCCCCAGGAGAACGAGAGGGACTCTCGGGTTGCTCGATCGGTGGGGTCTCGTGGGTTCTCTGCAGGAACCTTCACATCCCTGCTCCCGATGGCTGAGCCCCACTCTCCTTGTCGGCTACATAATGCTCAGCCCTCTTGAGGCAAACCTAGCCTCTCCGAGAGGCTCCCCGAGCCTCGAGCATGAGATTCTCTGTTTCCAAAGTTTGTGGGCTCTCTGTGCTTGTGTTGCCTTTTGTCGCATGGCCTTGGAAAGTCTGTGAACACGTGGGTCTAACAGCAGCGACTGGGCATTGTGTCCGGGTGATTAAATCCACGCACAAAATTCCCGGGTATGACGGAGGCTCCGTTCGGTTTCCTCACATTAACCAAACGAGCCCGGCATTGCCTGCCAATGTTGCGAATGTGCAACGGGTGTGATATTGTTTGCGAAACAGGAAGCCATTCTGCCAAAAAACTGAGCTCAAAGATGTGCGATTGTGCATTTGAGGCCAGTCTCAAGATAGGACCAATGATAAGGAGGGAAGTGTATATAAAAAAAATAAGTCACTTGATACATTTTCTTATTTTTAAAAATTTTTTAATGTTTATTTTTGAAAGAGAGAGAGGAGCACGAGTGAGGAAGGGGGGAGAGAGAGGGAGACAGAATCGGAAGCAGGCTCCAGGCTCCGAGCCATCAGCACAGAGCCCGATGCAGGGCTCAAACCCACAAACCATGAGATCATGACCTGAGCCGAAGTCGAATGCTCAACCGACTGAGCCACCCAGGTGCCCCTCAATTTATATACTTTAAAAATACAGGCAAAGGTGGATGAAAGAATCAGTTTGCCACCATTCAAGCTGGCACATTTTATGAAAGATCTGATTTTGACATAACCAGAATTAATTTTGTGAGATCATTCGCAGTTCCTTCCCTGGCGTAGTTTGTAACTCAGTATAAAACCCCACAACATGCCATGCACTGTGCCCTCCTGTGATGACCCTGGGTGCGAGCCCACTGGGGACTGAGTCCATTTACTGAGTCAGATTTACTGTCCTGCCATACGGGTCACGGAAGAAGCCAGTGCAAAAATTGGGTGGGTGTTCTCATTTCGGGTGATCCCATCCTGGCTCCATAACTGCTCTCCACGAACCCTACCCCAACCTAAGGTTACCGCCCCTGGCTCTCAAATTCACTGTAATTTGTTCTGCTTTACAAAGAGCATGAAAATAATTAACCTTCTCAGCAAAATCAGGTGGCAGCCAGACAGGGCATCCAATGCCGGCCTTGTTGGATTTGGGAGAATTTCAGCGTGAACTCATCAGCATTGTTTGCCCACCGCTGGGTCTCATCAGGTGAAGACACCACTTTCGAATCCTCAAAGGGGTCCAAACGCTTGCTATTGTCCCCCTGAATGGGTCAGGGGGGGCCCAGGTTGTATCGAAACCCCGGGATCTTAGTGTGCAGACATTTCCCTGCAAGGCATGCTGGGAAGTGTGGGGAGCACGTGGGGCCACCAGGGGGCACTGGCCGTTGCCCCAAACCCTCAGGACTCAGGTCCCCTGGGCACAGCCAGACAACAAAACCAATGCTGATAAATCACACATCCTGTCCTCGTCCTGGGAGCCATCAGTGCAGATTGGAGGCAGGGGGGAAAAAAGTTTCGATGAGGAATAAGATGGGATTCGGCACACCCATCAGGGTGGCTGACATCCAAACCAACCAAGAAAAGAATGGAAAATAACAAGGGTACCAGGGATGTAGACAGATGGAAACCTTTGTCCACCGCTGGACGCAACCCGTGGGTCCATCAACAGATGAGCAGATGAGCGAATGTGGTCCAGGCACACAGCGGAATATGGCTCAGCCCTGAGAAGCATGGACGTTCTGTACCTGCGATCATGCGAATGGACCCTGGGGACATCGTGGTGAGTGACATAAACCAGACACAGAAGGACGAACCCTGTGCGATCCCACATCTACGGCGTCCCTACAGGAGTCACATCTATAGACTTGGAAGTATATGCTGCTGGGGACAGGCTTCAGTGTTTCGTGGGGACCTAGCTTCAGTTTCTGGGGATGGAAAGTTCTGGACATGATGTCTTACCTCAGTTACAAGGAATCAGGGAGGTCCTATAAAACTACAAATCCCTCAGTAATGTACCCCTTTGTCCCTGGGGGTACAATCCCAATCCCTCCCTAGACAAGGCAGCCCTGAGTGGACTGTCCCAGCCCCTTTGAGCCTGGCCACATGGCTGGAGACAAGGGCACGGGGCTATCTGATGCTCAGGCACATACAGTGTGCAAAGCTGTGGTGAGGAGATTCAGGCTTCTGATGTGTCCATCACACAAGGGGACTGATTATCACTCTTTTATCTTGGGAAAATTAAGGATAGTGGCATCATTTGGAAGAGAATGTTCTGGGCAAAGGGGCCAGACCGGGCAGGTGGTCAAGCAAGGAGAAAAATGTCTCAGACAGCCCAGACAGGGTCACAGGAGGGAATGTGCTTTCTTAAGCCCCGCACGTATTTGTGGGGTGTTTTAAGGGATATTTTAAGAACACTTCCTCCTTGAAAACAAGGCTTATATGTGCCTCTTAAAAAGCAGAGAGATCCAATTTCAGGAAAATGCAATTGGTTTGTGCAATGCTGCCTGCACCTTGAGCCCATCAACGTCCTTTACAGAGCAGGGAGGGGACCCTTCTCAGTAGATGTGGACACCCCAGGCGTTTGGCGAGGCACCTGCCAGACATCAGGTGACCTCTCTGGAAGGCACCCTGCAACCTCGGAGGCACAGACGGGATGGGAAGGAGCTATGGTACGCAGGGTTCTGAGGTGGTCTCCAGATTTCCATCCCCTGGTGCACACACCCTGTATAATCCCCTTCCCTGGAGTATGACCTGGACCCGTGAGCATGGTGGATGTCACTCTTGGGACAATGCTACTAATCAGGTAACTTTGACTGCATCAGAGGGAGACTATCCGCGGTGGGCCTGACGTAATCAGAGGATCCCCTTAGGAGAAGGTGAATTTCACCAACAACAAGAATAAACTGGAAGAGGAATTCAATCTTCAGATGAGAACACAGCCCCGGCCGATTCTTTATTGCATTTTGTTGAGACCCTAAGAAAAGGACCCAGCTGACTCATGCCTAGAATCCTGATCCACCGCCACTGTGAAATAATACATCTGTATTGTTCTAAGCTGCTAAGTTTGGGAGGACTTTTGTTACACAGAAATAGCTAACTAATACATCAGCTCAGGATTGGCAGAGCTGAGGTAGAGGAGGGTGACCAGACGTCCATTGCATGGGGTCTCCACTGAAGGATGAGGCAGCTGAGCATTTTATACCTGGGCTCTGTACCCTTCTAACTGCCCATTTCCCAGGAACTGTAGGGTAGAAACTCACCAGAGCTAATCAGGGTAGAACTTTCCAAGTCAGTGGCCCAGCCGGGAGAAAGGAAACAAGGATGTGTTATTTCTTCCTGACGCCCACACTACACGTCTGTTTCCACTTTGGCAGGAACGAGAAAGATCCCATATGGAGAGAAAACAGGGAAAGGAGGACATGTTAGCCAAGGGCATGACACCGGGTTGTAGAGTGTCCCCTCAAAATTCACATGCACTCAGAGCCTCGAAAGAGGGTGTTATTTGGAAATAGGATCTTTGTGCACGTAATTAGTCAGGATGATATCCTACAAGGTTGGATCCAATAGGACTAGTGTCCTTATTAGAAGACCATGTGAAGACACAAGGTGGAGGTTGAAGAGATACATCCACAAGCCGGGAGTGGCCAAAGATTCCTGGGAAACCACTGAGTCCCGAAACAGATTGTTCTTCAGGGAATCCATACGGAACCCTCCCTGCTGACAGCTCGACCTCGGATTTCTAGCCTCCAGAACTGAGAGAATACATTTCTCCTGCTCAAAGACCCCCATGCGTATTTTGTCATGGCAGTTGTTGGAAACAAATCTACGTCTTAACAATGGATTTGGATATCAAACATGATTTCCTCCTCTCAAGGGAATTTTGACCAAATAGCCAGTGAGTGTAACACCCAACATGCAAATTGCTCTGAATCACCCAGCATGGACCAGTATAAATAGTCAGGATGGCAAGACGACAGGTTAGTGCCCACAGATAATTATTTCAACCATCCCTTACCATGAATAAATCTCACAGAGCTGGAGAAAATGATTTAGGGTCCGGCCCCACTGAGATTGTCTATCTCTGTCTTGGGGCAAGAATATTTCAGAGTAGAGGGATAGTGGGAAGATTTCCCAACACCTCCCATCCACAAAGCAAGTGCAACTTCTTGGGGAGCCAGTTGGATCCCGGCGGCTGACTCTTTGATGTTCAAATATGACAACTACTGTGTAGGTGATTGAGAAGGAATCCCTAGGGCAATCAGGCATATTCGGTAAATCTCCCACGTCCCCTCCAGCCGGGGTCTGCTGGTGACGAATCATCCTCCTGTCCATTCACGTCTGTCCTAGGTCTTGTCCTCACCCGAGTCTGGTTATCATACGAGAAGCAAGGACCTTCTGGTTGCCAACACACCAACACAATTATTTTAATAGGTTTAGATGGACTTAATTGGACAAAAGGTGGCCTGAATGCTTGAGGAGTTCACTGTAAGTCCTGCATGACCAATATCATTGATGACAAAGGAAGCTTCTGCAGAAACAAAGAGGAGCTCCTTAAAAGAAAGGCAGAAGTCCATCACATTTGGTATGTTAGCTCAGGCTGCAGTAACAGCATACCGTAGACGGGGGGTGTGGGGAGGGATGGCTTAAGCACAAATTTATTTTCTTGCTGCTCTGGAGGCTGCAAGGGTGAGACCCCGGTGTCAGCACAGTCAGATTCTGGGGAGGATTGTCTTCCTGGCTTGGACATGACCGTCATCTTGTGCATTGTCACATGGCAGAAGGAATGCGTTCATCTCTTCTTACAAGGACAGTAAACGCACCCTCGTCTGACCCTAATCACCTCCCAAAGACCCCACCTCTGAACCTCATCCCACTGGGGGAGGAGGGCTTCCCCATGTGAACTCTGGGGGACACAATTCACTCCATGTACTCAGCCTCCCCCGTTGTTATAAACAGCATCATCCACATGCTCAAACCAGAATCCCGAGCGCATGCCTGACTCTTCCATCCCCTTCTCCCCCACATTCGGAACACTTTCAGGCTTTGTCCATTCTCTCCAAGGCACGTACTTCCAGTCTGCCCCATTTTCTCCATCATGGCGGCCACCAGCCAGGACCCAAACACCACCACCATCTTGGACCATGGTCACACTCGACTACATGCTCTCCCTTGCCCTTTCCTATCGTTCTCCAAGCATTGGTGCAGAGGCAGCCGCCATGACACCATCCATCCAGAGCCACTCACATGCCACGGGCTGTCGACGACCGCCTGGCACCCCAGTACCTCCTCCTAGACCACGTGCTCTCATGCCTCAACCTCTCCATTTCTCCCTCCCATCCCACCTGCCCTCCCCACGTCAGGCACACCAACCTTCCCCCGGGTCTCTGAGCCCACTCAGTCCTTCCTGCCCTCCCATTGACGGAGCAGAAGAAATAATGATAGAAATGACAGAAGACAAACGTTGTCAGCCGAAGGAATCGTGGGGGGAAAAAATGGTGACGTCGGAGGTCTCGCTGAAAACGTAAAACAGACCCGATCCTAGACACGGGCAGATGTGTCAAACCAGATAAAATAAAGAAAACTCTCCAAGGGTTTACGGGGAATGAAAATAACAGAAGGGTCCAGCTGGTCTGGTTTCATTTCATCTCGGACATAAGAAATGGCAGAGTTCTTTTGGATTTGCCCGGTAGTGATGGGGGGAAAATCGTTATTAAGAATTCCACAGGGGGGCGCCTGGGGGGCTCAGTCGGTTAAGCGTCCAACTTCGGCTCAGGTCATGATCTCACAGTTGGTGGGTCCGAGCCCCGCATCAGGCTCTGTGCTGACAGCTCAGAGCCTGCATCCTGCTTTGGATTCTGGGTCTCCCTCTCTCTCTGTTCCTCCCCCGCTCATGCTCTGTCTCTCTCTCCCCTTCAAAAATAAATAAAAACATTAAAAAAAAAAAAAAAAAGAATTCCACAGGTTGGGGCACCGACTGGCTCAGTCGGTTAAACATCCGACTTCGGCTCAAGTCACTATCTCACGGTTCGTGGGTCCCAGCCCCACATCGCGCTCTGTGCTGACAGCTCGGAGCCTGGAGCCTGCTTCCCATTCTGTGTCTCCCTCTCTCTCTGCCTCTCCCCTGCTCACACTCTGTCCCTGTCCGTGTCAAAAATAAATAAACATTAAAAATAAATTAGAAAAAAGAATTCCATGGGGAAGACCATGGGGGAATGAGCTCTTTGTCCCCCAAATACCGTGGCAATAATTTCAAATACTGTCCACTCAGACCATGGCTTTTCACTCAGTAATTCTGCAGTGTTCCAGTCATGCTCTGTACAGGGAACCGCTCTAGGGAATCCTGCAGTGAAACCATCTATCCCCTAAATCAAACAATTTTTGTCACGGTTGACTATTTGCATCAGGAGCACTCAGAACATGGAAAGAGGGTCCCATTCTTAATCCGCACTTCAAAAATAAAATAAAATGAAATAAAACCATCAAAAACCGAAGGCAAAACAGATTATGATTTGCAAATGCCTTGCTAAAATCAGGGTGCAGAGAACGTATCTGTGCCCTCACATCTCTCAAGCCAAGGAACAGGAACAAAGTACCCTTAATAGGATTTTTTCAGACTATGACCACATAATTTGCATTTTCCTCTCCAAGGGACAAAACCAGAATTGGCTGATTTTCATTGGTTCAGTACTTTTCTCTGTAGATTAGTGCCCCTTAAAGAAGGGGGAACATCCTCCCACATTAATATTTAGAATTCAAAGCCTTTTTAAGAATCTACAATCCCCTCAAATGTCATATGCTACCAAAAAAAAAAAAAAAAAAAAAAGACACGTCACATTTGTTTGGGAAAGACACCCGTACCAGGCAGGGTATTTTAAGAACCTGGGCACCCATGACTGGGCTGATATGGGTCTTTTTTATGATTTCAGAAACTCAAGATGCTCCTTTCACTTGAGGGAGGATCCCGTCTAACGCCTTGGACGTGAGTTGGCGCGAACCAAACCCGCACAGAACAATCCCCGTGCCCTCTGTGCTCAAGGAGACCTGGAGAGCCTGGTAAGCGTGGGCTGAGTGCAGGTGAGTGTGCCCGTGGCCTCTGTGTGCTCGCCATGCACCATCAATGAATCAGAGATCACATAAAACGTGTGCATCGACTCCCTCCGTCTCCACCAGAGCCCTGGCCAGGAAGATGCTTTTATGGCCATTGTTTTTTTAACAACAACATCGAGGCACATGATAAGTATATTAGCTATTATTTACATATATTGTATATTTTCATATATTACGCATGACCTCATGTGCAAGGGCTTGGATACGCGTACAGACAGCGTCAGAGGCGGGCAGAAGACATAACTGGTATTCACAACATGCTCGTGAGCTGTCGGAAAACCCACACGGCTCAGAATTGTGGAATCAGAAGGACCTTCCTTCCAGGCAGGAAACTGCTTTGCCGGGAATTGTTGTCAGCTTCTCCCTGCAAGTGGCCGTGGCTCTCACAGCCCTGGTGTCTGCGTCCCTGATTCCCCCCGAGAACTCAGAGTCTAGGGCTTGGTCATTACACCACATCACAGCAGAAGTCCCCTAGGGGTTGGCTGTGCTAACGTCACGCACTGTGTCCCCGACCAGACCCCCGCAGGGCTGTCCTCAGCCCCCTCGGACACAGCAGGTGGTCACATGGTAGGCTCCGTATTCGAATCTCCGTATCCTCTGTGCATTGACAGGCAGAGGCCATATAAAGAATAAAAAGCACTTTCCAAAAAACAAACAAACAAACAAACAAACTGGTGGCATTCTTCTTGTCCTCAAAGGGGTCTCCCACGTGGATGTTTCACCGTGAGGTCCGTGCATGTCCCAGCGGACATGATACAGGAAACCAAGGCACCCTCACAATTAGGGATGAGGTCTGTTTGTACGTGTGCACCTGATGCAGGAAACTCGCCCGGAGTTTTTGTTCGCTGTGAAACATCTTTGCACCAACGGTTGTCAGGAACCCTGGACAACAGGAGGCATGTGGCCGCCCCACACCCTCTCCAGAGGCAAAGACAGACTCGTTCGAAAGCTCATCTGACGCAGACTGTCGTCCAGACGGGACCTCCGTGCACCTTCGAGTTTCCCTTCTTCAAACCTGGACGGGCCTGGCGAGCGCGGGAAGGGGGCCCCGGACACGCGTGCAACCTGGGATGAGCGGTGGGGACCGGGCTGCTGCTCACGTCCGACCCCCCCTCGCAGCCGAGCAGGGACCTCTCTGCATCGGGAAGACGCGTGACGCGTGCAGGCAGCTGGTCTGACCCGGAAGGCTCTGCGGGGACCTCGGCGCTCAGGCTGGGAAACCAAAGTCTGGACGGCGCGGTGACGTGTTTGGGGAACCGGAGCGCGTCTGAGCTCTCGCGCCTCCAGTGGTGTCCCCACGACTGCGGGCCTCGCACGCATGCACCTGCCTCAGCCTGGAGCCCTCCGCTCACACGTGTGCTCATGTGGGTAAAGGACACACGTATGCATGTGCACACGTCAGGGTCCTCGGCCCAGACACACACACACACGCACACACACACGCACACACCCCTACGTCCTTTACAAACTGCTAAACACAGATAACCCAGCACAACGTGGTTGGGAATATCTCCCCCGGACAGGTGCCCTCAGAAAGTTTGTTCTCTTTTGGTCAAACATAGCGGCAGTGAGGACTTTCTTTTCTCATTATGTCAAATGCTTTCTTATTTACTTGTTATACATGTTGTTATACATATCATGATATTTATGATATATTTACTATATATTATACATTATCGTATGTAATAAATGCATAGTAAATATATATCACATATATAATATAGTATACAATTATATATGTACAATTATATGTAATAAATGTGTTATATATAATTATATGTACGATTATGCACATAATAAACAAATCTTAAATATATATCACCTATATTATATAATACATAATACATGATAATAAATCCATTTATTTATTATATATAATTATATATAACATTATTACATTTATTACATTTACATGGTAATGTATTACAATGTAATGTATTACGTTACATTATTACATTTATAATTATATATAATAAATCTAACTATATAACTATAGTTATATATATAATATGTATGTAATTATATATAATTCTATATGTATATATTTTATATGTATATATTATATGTATGATTATGCATATAATAAATTATATATAATTTATTGTATATATAATTATACATACATATAATTATATATATAAATATACATTATATATTTTAGATATATAAATATTTTATATATTTTATATATATTTTATATATTATATATTTTATATATATAAATATTTTATATATATTTTATTTTATATATATATTCTATTTTATTATATATATATTTTATATTTTTTATATTTTTATTATTTATATTTTATATGTATAAATATTTTATATATTTTATATATAAAATATTTAATTATATGTATATTTATATATTTTTATTATATATATACATATATATTTTATAATATACATTACATATACATATAATTATATGTATGATTATATATATATTTATATGTATATAAACATAATTATATGTATTATTATGCATATAATAAACAAATCTTAAAATAGGTATCATGTATATAATATGATATATAAGTATATAATAAATACATTTATTATATGTATTATTATATATAACATTATATTATATTTGTATATAATAAATCTATTATATACTTCTATAATACCTCTATAATACTTATTTAACATTATATTATAATTATATATAACAAATCTATTTATGATATACTTATATAATGTTATATATAATAATTGTATATAATAAATCCATTTATCATATGTAATTATATGTATGATTATGCATATAATAAATATTAAAATAAATATATACATATATAAATCCATAATAAATACATTGTATATTATATATATATAATAGTCTCTTATGCTTGCAAATCCCCCAAAGAGGTAGATTCTTGCCTTCAGAAGCATTTTGAACGTACCTTCTCTTCCTTTACCTCCGGCCACCTGCCCACATCCACCTGAGTTGTGAGAAACACGTTTTATTCCAGTTCTATGTATTTTTTCCCTACCTGCGTGGGCTTGTGAATCGTGCCAGGATTTCTTCTGGTCTCATATGTGTGTGTCTGTGTGTGTGCTTTAATTTTGGAGAAGAGAATTCCCCTCGAATGGATGCTTAAGTTTGCAATCGTAGTCAGAATTCAATCCAAGGTGTTTTGAACCCCGTCGAAGGCTCTGACTGGGATCCAGGGGCCGGGAGGTGCTTTCCTGACGGAGACAAGATGGCCAAGCACTCGGCTCAGGACGAGCAGAAAGCGTCCAGCCCCCGGGGTGGCGCAGGGAAGTGGAGGGGGCAGGGCGTCCACCCGCAGCCCAGGTCCAGGAAGGTGCACGTGCAGCCCAGGTGCCTGTCTGTAGGGACTGACAAAGGCAGAGGCAGGGGAGGAGCACAGGTGGCAGGTGGGAGGCACGGAGCGGGGATTCTCCAGGTAGCTAACTACCCATGGCAAGGACTGATCACACAGAGTGACAGTTGTACAGTTTCTCAGAGACACCCCGACCTCCAATACCTATCACTCTCTCGGTTGTCCTGAGCCCGACCCTAAGGAGGCTCAGCCTTTGCCTTCGTCAGGGCGCTCCAGAGAAACAGAACGGACAGGATGCGTATATGTATACAGAAATGTTAATCTCATGCAAAACCAAACAAAAACAGACAACAACAATGAAAAAAAAAAAAACCTTCACAGAAACCTCCAGATCATATTTGGCCACATCTCTGGGCACCAAGTTGACACATGAAATGGACGATCCCAGAGCGGGAGCAGGCTCCATAAAGTCCCAAACAGAAAATGTATGGCTGTGCTTGCACAGCAGCAGGGGCTACGCCCCATGAACCAAATATTACTCGCCAAACAAAATATGTGGCTTCACAAAACTCCCACATCTTCCTGCCTCATGGGCCTGGCTCAGAGACACAAACTCAAAGGTACAAACTTCACCGTTCTTTATCCCCATGTACACATCCACAGCCTTCCCCAGAGAGTCTGAAAAATACAATGATGCCTTGGTGTCTTTTGTGGCAAAGAATTTTTTCTTTTCCTCTGTGAATCGCTTTGGCAGAAACATCAGCATCGCTCACAAGCTCCCAGGTGACGTCGGTGCTGCAGGTGCATGGGACACACTCAGGGCATCAGTGGACAGACCTTCACCCTCCAAAGTCCAGGAGGACACAGAACTGGGCTTGAATACGTTTCTTGGTGCCTGGTCTCTATGGGGTCTCCTTTCCTGAGTTTCTGTGAGTCCTTCGGTATCGTCCAAGCAAGGTGTTGCCCCAAACCTGGGAGCCAGCTGTGCGGCAGGATGCGGCCACCCAGCACGTCTCCTGGGTAGTTTTGTAAACCCAGGCGGGAAGCGTGGCTCATCAACGAAATGGCCCGTGCTGTGCACGTCTGCCTTATATTTCTGCCTGTGCAGAACTATTTCAACACGTTAGTCTGGACGAGGGCGGGAAGACAGAAACTGAGAGTGTGGTTGGTTGCACGGCCCGTGATCACATTTAAAGAAGGCCAAGTGAGAAAATCGGAATTGGGTGTCCTGTGTGGAAAGGTACCTTGGTTCTATGGACCAGGCTATGGCCAGTCGCCCAGCTCTGAGCCCACATACCTGGTACCAAGGACCTGAAGATCCCTAAAGTTTGTCCCAATTTCCATTTATGGAGATTGCACATGATAGGTATAATATCATATAATAATGCATATGATAAGTATATTAGCTATTATTTAGATATATTGTATATTTTCACATATTACGCGTGACATAAGATATAGAATATGCATATTATATATAGAATATATAATGTAAACTTTATAAATTTATATATGCATTGTCTAACATATACTTTACATCTCTATATTATATATAACATGTAGTATCACATGCACAATTATATACAAATACATATATACAATACAGATACATTAATATACATATATACACATACATATACGTACAAAATATGATTATAATTATAAATTATAAATATATAAATTATAATTATAAATATATATTATAAATATATAATTATAATTATAAATATATATAATTATATATAATTATAAATATATAAATTATAATTATAAATATATATTATAAATATATAATTATATATAATTATAAATATATAAATATAATTATATATAAATAGATATAGTTATAATTATAAATATACAAATAATTATATATAATTATAAATATATTTAGTTATAAATATAATTATAATTATATAATTATACTTATAAATTATAAAAAATGTATAATTATATATAAATTATAAATATAATTATAAATATATAAATAATTATAAATTATAAATAAATTATAATATAATATAATTATGTAATTATATATAAATATATAATCTGTATATATATTTATATATAAATTTATATTTAAATATATAATTTATATATTTAAATATAATTATATAATTATATAATATTATATAAATATAATTATAAATATATAAATAAATATATATAATTATATATGCTACATAATATATTTGAATATATACACATTTATATGTATATACAAATATATGTAGTTATGTACACATCATAGAATATATACAGGGATAAACATGCATACAAATGTATAATTAGATGTTATATAATATACGTACACATATAAATATATATAATCATATATACATTATATATAATCATATATACATTATATATAATACATGCATTGTATACATTATACATTATATAGAATACATACATATTAATATATAATTGTATATGCATTGTATATATCATATAATATATACGTCATATATTAAATATACACATATACATTATATATTATATAAATTTGTTATACAGTATATAAATACAAATGTATGTGAAAGTATATATTACATTACATAAATATATAATCTATACCATAATGCACACATTTATACATAAGTGTATGTATATCCATCCAACCGTCTGTATACATCCTAACTGTCTTCAAAGATGGAAATATCAAGTAAACAGTGGCATAGCTGAGGGGCACCTGGGTGACTCAGTTGGTTAAGCCTCCGACTTCGGCTCAGGTCACGATCTCACGGTCTGTAGGATCGAGCCCTGCATCGGGCTCTGTGCTGATGGCTCAGAGCCTGGATCCTGCTTCCGATTCTGTGTCTCCCAATCTCTCTGCCCCTCCCCCACATGCACTCTCTCCAAATAAATAAATAAATAGATAAATGAGCATAAAAAAAAAAAATACTGGCCAGAGCATGTGTGTGTGCACTGAGGGCCGCCTCTGCGGGAGGCGCAGGAGGGTGGGCCTATCGGGGCAAGCTTGCTTTAGAAGCGTTTCTGGCTGGTTTGAAGCAGCTAATGAAAGGCACCCCAGGACCTCCCCACAGCAGGCGGGAGATTACACTGGGACTTCTGGGGTCTCCAGAGCCGCCTGACTTTTTAGCTGTTAACTGCTAGGAAGCTGGGGAAAGGGACAGGCTCAGGCTGGTGGCAGCCGGGCCAATACCCACACCGGCTATACACTGTTCATGCTGAAAGCAGACAGAAGGGCCCTCCTCTCCTGCTTGCTGTGTGTGTCCCCTGGTTGGTGTCCACTCGGTGGTCCTTTTAAATTTTTTTAACGTTTATTTATTTTTGAGACAGACAGAGACAGAGCATGAGCAGGGGAGGCTCAGAGAGAGAGGGAGACACAGAATCCAAAGCAGGCTCCAGGCTCTGAGCCATCAGCCCAGAGCCCCACGCGGGGCTCGAACTCATAGACTGTGAGATCACAACCTGAGCCGAAGCCGGACGCTTAACCGACTGAGCCACCCAGGCGCCCCTCAGGTGTCCTTTGAGAGAAGATGTGAGAAAACATCTCTCCCGGCCCCCTCCCTGCGCTACATCACAGACAAGGTCACGGGTGAGCAGCGGAACAGGCAAGATTGTAGAAACAAGAGCCAGATACATGACAGTAAGTAAGGAATCAGGTCGAGGCCCCTGGGCAGGTTGCAGATACGGCTTCTCCTACCAGAAGGAGGCCACAGTCACCTTATGCATTCACCTGGCGACAGGGGTCCGAGAATGAAGGGTCTGAGCCCATCTGCCTGGACATCAAAGGTGGCACACGGCAGAATCCACTCCGTGACTCCTGAGGACCCCCACGTCTTCTCTTCTCCCCTTCCTTCGTTCCGCCTCTTTGTGAGTTAATTCAGCAAGCGTTGATCAATCTGGTGCTCTAACACGCCGAGCACCATTCTGGTTCTAACCCACAAGCCAGGGGAGGTTCTGGCTCAGTGTCCAACCCAGCAGGACATGGCCATCGCAGTGTCCATCTGGACGAATGGACAAAAATGAACCAATAAAGATGCTAATAACTCTGTACAACACACCGTGTGTTTTACAACGTGGTCGTGAGTGCCTCGAGGAAGAGACCTCGCCCTGGTTCCCTAATCTGTCTGAGTTTAAGTCTCCTCACCTGTGCAATGGGACATATACAGTCCTATCTTCCAACGTAAGCCCATCATGGCCGTCACTAATATGGCAACCATCACCATCAAGATTAGCATCATCATCATTGCCGTGTTGCAAGACAGGAAACTGAGCCTCACACAAGGCCGGCATCCCCCAGGGTCACACAACTAATCATTAATGCCACCATGATTCATGCCCAGTCCATCCCAGTACAAAGCTCTTCTCCTCTTGCCTACTGGTCGTATGACATGTCACTAGCCTTCCTTCAAAGACATGCACAGCTGGCCCTTTCTTCCCTGTCCTCCTTCCCTTCCTCCCATCTGCATCCTGGAATCGGGGAGCATCGTCCTGGGCCATGAGGACGGGGACCATCACCAGACGGGGGGAAGCAGGGAGATGCGAAAAGCCTAGTTTGCGAGGAATCCGTTGCATAGCCAGCATACCAGCCCCGGACCATGTGCCTCGGGCTCACCTTTACTGGAGAGAGAATCAAACTTAGGTCACTGTTTTTAGTATCAAATTTATGGTCAAATTGGTTTCCATACAACACCCAGTGCTCATCCCAACAGGTGCCCTCCTCAATACCCATCTCCCACCCTCCCCTCCCTCCTACGCCCCATCAACCCTCGGATTGTTCTGTTTTTAAGAGTCTCTTATGGTTGCCTCCCTCCCTCTCTAACCTTTTTCTTCCTTCCCCTCCCCCATGGAGTTCTGTTAAGTTTCTAACGATCCACACATGAGTGAAAACGTATGTATCTGTGTTTCTCTGCCTGACTTAGTTCACTCAGCATAATACCTTCCGGTCCCATCCACGTTGCTACAAAGGGCCATATTTCATTCTTTCTCATTGGCACGTAGTACTCCATTGTGTATATAAACCACAATTTCTTTATCCATTTGTCAGTTGATGGACATTTAGGCTCTTTCCATAATTTGGCTCTTGTTGAGAGTGCTGCTATAAACATTGGGGTACAAGTACCCCTGTGCCTCAGCACTCCTGTATCCCTTGGGTCAATTCCTAGCAGTCCTATTGCTGGGTCATAGGGTAGGTCTATTTTTAATTTTCTGAGGAACCTCCACCTGCTTTCCAGAGCGGCTGCACCAATTTGCTTTCCCACCATTTTTAAGCAGTGCTGTTGTAGGGTTTCCGTGCCTGGCAAAGCTAATCCCGGTGTCGCCATTCAAGCTCCACGTTCCCTGCAGACCACCCCTCACCCCCCTTATCCCTGCACACATGTTAAACCCTCCATCCAAATGACTCTGAAGGCAGCTCGGCCATTTCCATAATCTGATTTGCTTTTCCTCCACATTGGAGGGGATAAACGCAGTGACCTTCGAGGACACATCTGAATGAAGACGCTTTGGTCTGGGTCAAGCCGGCAAAGAAAAGAGATCTCTGGCTTGTGGTACCTTATCCCTCACTGTATTGCATGCGATGAGCATCGCCGCTAAATGAGTTATAAAGGCATTCAGACCATCACCCTGCAAAGCTCTGTGGTAAAGGGATGTCAACCCACCATCACAACCCTCCTGGTGAAGGAGCGGTCAGCTCAGAGCCCAGCCCAGGCATCTCAGCCTTGCCCCGGTGCCATTGTGTGGTGATTGCATGGGGCACAACCCATCCTAGGAAGGAGATCAATGTCTCGGGGTGTTTTTCTGACACAACAAAATACCAGTGGCCACAGGCAGTGAGGTTCGGGGCTTGAGGGAGGGGATTCTTGACTGCCAGTAAGCTGTTGTGCCCACTACTGAGGGCTCAGAATAAATCCCAGGAGTTCTTGGAAAGGACGGGGTTGATCCTGGGTAACTGAGACCCTCAGCAGTACGAGGTTTCTACACAAGCCATCTGGGAAATATGCGGGGCGAGCCAATGGGCCAGGACATACATCTTGGAAAAGCACTAACGCCTGGCCATGACCTGGTTTCTAACACTGCCGTGAGCAAAACGGGCTCAGCATTCACCAAGAAACATCTGGTTTTTTCATGGCCAACATTTACATTATTCTTGCAAAGAGCAAGGATTCAATCCAGTTCAAAGAAAATGGGAACAGGGCGAAGTATCTCATAAGAGGACACTGAAAAATTCCAGAAGGCCGGGGGCCCCCCGGGGGGCTCAGTCGGTTGAGCGTCCGACTTCGCCTCAGGTCATGATCGTGCGGTCTGTGGGTTCGAGCCCCGCATGACTCCTCTGGGTGCACCTGCACAGGAGACTGTCAGCTCCCTGAAGGCAGGACTCAAGTCTATTTGTACACCTTCTTACGTCCACCTCTTGGCCCCCCATCCCCCCCCTCTGGCGTGATCAGGTGCTCTGTGAAAGCCTGCTGGCGGGAGGTGGAAACGTCAGGTCAGCTGGGAATCCGTGCCTGTGTCATGTTCCCCTCCCATTGGCAGCAGCACAGCGTCCCAGGATGCACGGACCCTGATGCATGCTGGTCCCATTTCCAGGGACATAAAAAGCACATCATGAGTGCCAGCTTCCCGAACTGCCTCTTCTGGTCACCTTTGGCTCTCCTTCATCTACCCAGCCAAGCACTCAATAACTAATTGCTGGATAGATAAGGCAATGCATGCCAAAGTAGTGCTGTGTGAATTCCAAGGCAGCCAAGACTGCATTCATGATGAGCCCAGGCAATGCTTTAAAAAAAAAAAAAATCCCAGCTGAACATCTATATCCTTGCAGAGTTTCTAGAATATGAATGCAATTTCCACATCTGACATTCAAATCTCTGCGGTCACGGGAGAAGTAGCTCAGCCGGGAGCCTGGCCAGCCCAAGAGAAACACCACTGACCTTGGAGCTGGTCAGTGCTGCTTCTGGGCACCAGTGTGTGCCCATGTGCAAGTGATGTGTGTCCTACGAAACTTGGATGTTCCTTTTTTTCTCTTGAAGATGTGCCAGGAGCTGAATTGTGTACTCCCCAAAATTCATGTGTTGAAATCCTTTCTCCCAGGACCTCAGAAGGGGACTGTATTTGGACGTGGGGTCTTCAAAGAAGGGATTAAGATACGATGAGGTCAGTAGGGTGGGCCCTGATCGCATACAACTGGGGTCCTTATAAGAACAGGATATCAGGACACAGACACGCACAGAGGGACGGCCAGGTGAGGACACAGGGAGAGCACGGCCTCTACATGCCAAGGAGAGAGGCAGTGGGAGGAACGAGCCTTGGCCACACATGGATCTCAGACTCCCAGACTCCAGGACCAGGAGACAATAAATGTCTGTTGTTTGAGCCAACCCATATGTGGTGTTTTCTGACTATAGTAGGTTATAGCTATCCTATGTATGTATGCATATCCTATATACATACCCAAATATACATGTGTGTGTATAGCTATATAGATACATAGATATAAAATGTATACCCAATTTTATTTATTTATTTATTTATTTATTTATTTGGGATAGTTGTGTATACACACACACACACAACTATCCTAACTATATTTATATAAAATATATACTCACGTATGGGTATGTATAGATACATAGATAAATACAACAGGATACATAGATAGATAAGAAGAATACATAGATACAAAAATAGGGTAAGTAGATGAATAGATAGATAGATAGATAGATAGATAGATAGATAGATATAGAGACGGATGGATGGATAGATAGATAGATATGATGGATAGATACATAGATACATAGATAGATATGATGGATGGATGGAAGGATGGATGGATAGATAGATACATACATACATACATATAATGGATGGATAGATAGGATGGATAGATAGACGATAGATAGATAGACAGATATAGATACATACATACATACATATGGTAGATGGATGAATAGATAGATAGATGGATATAGATAGATACATACATACATACGTACATAGCTGATGTATAGACAGCTGATGGATAAATGGATGGATGGATGGATGGATGGATGGATGGACAGATAGATACATGGATATAAATGATAGATATAGATGATACATACATACATACATACATACATAGGTGATGGATAGAGAGATAACTGACGGATAGATGGATGGATGGATGGATATGTGGATGGATGGATGGATATGTGGATGGATGGATGGATGGATGGATGGATGGATATGTGGATGGATGGATGGATGGATATGTGGATGGATGGATGGATGGATGGATAGATGGATGGATGGATGGATATGTGGATGGATGGATGGATATGTGGATGGATGGATGGATAGATACCTACACACATAGATACATTAGATAGATGGATACGTGACTATATATACTATGTGTACAAAGTGGCCAAGTGTGCAGGAATAAAATCAGCAACAAAGGGACACAAGGGATGGAAATGTAACTCAGCCATGGTGCTGGTCATCCATGAGTCCACATTTGTCAACACTCGCCCACCTGTAGCCCTGATAGTGTGGCTTCCTTGCACCTGAGACTCACCACGGTGGCCTGGATGGTGTCCCCTGTGCCCCGGAAATAGGTCTCCTCGTCGAGATTGCTTCGAAGGCACCTGCAGGGGGTGGCTGGAGAAGCACGCTGAAAAGTGCGGTCACGTTACATCAGCTTTAAACCCAGCACAGGCAGACGCGGGGAAGCATAAGCACGGCCCTGTTCTAAAGGCGAAAACCCAAAGGACATAACGCCCTCCAGAGTCACGTACATCTCTCTGGTTCCCGGTTCACAGTCCAGCCCCAGCAACACGCAGCTGGTTGTCGAGAACTGCCCTGAACTCTCTTGCCTGATGGTACTTACACAAGGTTCACGGCTGCCTCTGGAAGGCTCACAGATACCCCGTGGGACATTCGCACGGAGGAAAACAGCCCCAGGGGGAAGATGGTGACAGGTGGTCCCACTTTGCCCGGGCGAACGTCCCGTCGGGGTCCAGTCTCTGTCCCGAATGCCCAGGCCCCATAGACACACTCCACTCCTGCCCAATTCCCTGGGTTACCTGCCTTCCGAACGTGGTTGGGGGTCCACAGGACTTGAGAGGCCACCGAGAAGCTCACACATCTATATTTCTTTCCCTGATGCAAAAAAAAAAAAAAAAAAAAAAGTTCCTTAAGAACAACAAAAAACTAATCTAACATTTTTTCAACTTTATTTATTTTGACAGAGAAAGAGGGAGACAGAGAATCTGAGCTGTCAGCACAGAGCCCGACACGGGGCTCGAACTCACAAACCATGAGATCATGACCCGAGTCCAAATCAAGACTCAGACGCCGAACCTAACTTTTTTAAGTTTTTAATTCAGGCGTCCCTAATCTACCTTTTTAATTTTTTTCCTACGTTTTATTTTTTTCTAATGTTTATTTATTTGAGAGAGAGAGAGAGAGAGAGAGAGCAGGGGAAGGGCAGAGGGAGGGAGACACGGAATCCGAAGCAAGCTCCAGGCTGCAAGCTGTCAGCACAGAGCCCCACGCGGGGCTTGAACCCACGAACCGCGAGATCATGACCTGAGCTGAAACCAAGAGTCAGATGTTTAACCAACTGAGCCACCCGGCGTCCCTAATCTAACGTTTTAAAGGGAGCAAAGCACGTGAATAGGTATTTTTGCAAAGAATTAAAAAAAAATGGAGATGTACAGATTCCAAACCAGAATGGCAGAAAACCAGAATAAAGACGTCAATTAGTCGGACATGAATTAAAAGAAGAAATTATAACAAAGACTAAAACCTATAGAAAAAAAAAAGTACCAGTGTATCAGACCTAATAGAAATTCAGTTAAACCACTTAATTAAGGGAAAACCCTCAAATTAAATATGACTGTGACTACACTGGTACTTTTTTTTTCTATAGATTTCAGTCTTTGTTATAATTTCTTCTTTTAAGTCATGTCGACTAATTGACGTCTTTATACATATATATGTATATATATATATAATATATGTATATATATATTATATATATATGTGTGTATATATTTATATATATTAATCTGACTATATTTTATTTAGGTAATACCGAATTACACAAAGTGATTAAAAACAAAAGGCTAGACATATACAAACATCAGGGCAGGACGAGTCAAAATCCCGCTGGGGAGGCACCATTAATTTACGGCACAGTTGATCCGGAAAGCAAGTTTAAATTGAGAAAAGTAAACCTCAGAAGGGAGAGAGAAGACATTCACGCATGGATGGTGCAGCTGCATGAAATCGAAACGTGAGAACCAACAACAGAAGAGCAAAACGCAACAGGGCGACATTTATCCACACGCTTCAATGACGAGTGTTTTGTGGAGTGAAAACGTCGGGGTGTGGGCACGTCATTCTGTACGAACTTGATGTACGAACTCCACAAAAGCACGTTGTCATGAGTAGTCATGAAACACTTTATTTTATTTTTATTGTTTTAATGGTTATTTACTCTTGAGAGAAAGACAGAGAGTGAGAAGGGGAGGGACAGAGAGAGGGAGACTCAGAATCTGAAGCAGGATCCAGGCTCTGAGCTGTCAGCACAGCCTCAGCCCTGCCTGGATCTCAGCCTCCCAGTTTCGGCCCTGCCTGGACCTCAGACTCCCAGCCCCAGCCCTGCCTGGACCTCAGCCCCCAGCTTCAGCCCTGCTTGGACCTCAGACCCCCAGCCTCCACCCCTCCTGGGTCTCAGCCTCCCAGTTTCGGCCCTGCCTGGATCTCAGACCCCCAACCTCAGCCCTGCCTGGATCTCAGACTTCCAGCCTCAGCCCTGCCTGGATCTCAGAGACCCAGCCTCAGCCTTGCCTGGATCTCACACTCCTAGCCTCCAGATGCTCCTGGACCTCAGACCCCCAGCCTCAGCCCTGCCTGGATCTCAGAGTCCCTGCTTCAGCCCTGCCTGGATCTCAGACCACCAGACTCAGACCACCAGACTCAGCCCCGCCTGGAGCTCAGACCCACAGCCTCACGCCTGCCTGAATCTCAGACTCTGCACCCCAGCCCTGCTTAGACTTTAGGCCCCCAGCCTCCGCCCTGGCTGGACCTCAGGTTCTAGGCCTCACCCTGCCTGGACCTCAGACTCCCAGGCTCAGCCCTGCCTGGAGCTCAGACTCCCAGCCTCAGCCCTGCCTGGATCTCAGACCCCCAACCTCAGCCCTGCCTGGATCTCAGACTCCCAGCCTCAGCCCTGCCTGGATCTCAGATCCCCAGTCTCAGTCCTGCCTGGATCTCAGACCCCCAGTCTCAGCCTTGCCTGGATCTCACACTCCTAGCCTCCAGCCATGCCTGGATCTCAGACTCCCTGCCTCAGGCCTGCCTGGACTTCAGACCCTCAGCCCCAGCCTTGCCTGGACCTCAGATCCCCAGCCTCAACCCTGCCTCAATCTCAGAGTCCCTGCTTCAGCCTTGCCTGGATCTCAGACCACCAGCCTCAGCCCCGCCTGGAGCTCAGACCCCCAGCCTCAGCCCTGCCTGGATCTCAGACTCCCAGCCTCAGCCCTGCCTGGATCTCAGGCTCCCAAACTCCATGCCTACCTGGAAATCAGCATCCCAGCCTCAGCCCCTCCTGGATCTCAGACTCCCAGCCCCAGCCTTGCCTGGATCTCAGACTCCCAGCCTCACCCCTGCATGGATCTCAGACCCCCAACCTCAGCCCTGCCTGGATCTTGGACCCCCAGCCTTCAGAGCCACAAGACCATAAGTATCTCTTGTTTCGGCCACCTAGTCTTGGTGCTGTATCATGGCCGCCCAAGCCAACTAATCCATTACAGTTTTACAAGGAAACAGGTTCACAAATTATAACAATCACTATGCCAGCAGGGCCCAAATAGCAATGTGTGTAACTTACCAGTAAATCTCAGTGTATGGCCAATAGACATCAAAACGATATTTAAGTTTTGAAAAATTGAATTTGTGTGATGAAAAGTTGAATGCAGCATAGCATCAGATACACCGTAATGCGTTTGGACAAGTATACCCCCTGCAAGGAAATCCTACGGGAAGGTCACATGTTTGTGATATGTATTCGAGTTGAAAAGCGTTTATATCCTTTGACCCAAAAATGCCAATACCAATATGCACAAGTTTGAACACGGCTGACCAGATACCACGTAGCAGAGTAAATGCCTAATGGTGAAGTGAAGCCAGCTGCTGGTCTATAGCCAAAAGGTGAGATTAACCACAGCAGCTTTGGTAACCGACTGGATACAGGGCCCAAGGGGCCCTGGTGACAAAGCCACCTTCCCCAAATTGTGCAAATTCCAGTCACCCGCTTGTCTGTACACGTGGCCAGAGGTCAGGAGCATGGCCAGCTCCCGCTTTGCTGCCCAAGTTGTAAGAAAAAGGTTGAATCCGAATCTTTAGTAAAAGTCGGGGCGCCTGGGTGGTTCCATTGGTAAAGCATCCAAGTGCATCTCAGCCCAAGTCTTGATCTCACAGTCGTGAGTTCAAGCTTCATGTTGGGTTCCATCCTTGACATGAAGCCTGCTTAAAAAAGAAAAAAGAGGGGGGGCGCCTGGGTGGCTCAGTCGGTTAAGTGTCCGACTTTGGCTCAGGTCACGATCTCGCGGTCCGTGAGTTCGAGCCCCGCGTCGGGCTCTGTGCTGACAGCTCAGAGCCTGGAGCCTGTTTCGGATTCTGTGTCTCCCTCTCTCTCTGACCCTCCCCCGTTCATGCTCTGTCTCTCTCTGTCTCAAAAATAAATAAAACATTAAAAAAAAAATTTTAAAAAAAAGAGGGGTGCCTGGGTGGCTCAGTTGGTTAAGCATCCAACTTTTCATCTCCGCCCAAGTCTTGACGTCATGAGTTCAAGTCCCATGTTGGGCTCCGTCCTGGACGTGAAGCCTATTAAAAAAAAAGAATCTTTAGAAAAACTGTAGGAATATGTTCATTTAGGTTTTGGGTGCCTTATTTTCATTGCAGATTAGTGGTAAACAGCCCAGACGTCCATCAGTATCATGATGACGAGTGTTTTCTTCCCCTTTCCTTCTCACCAGTTACATTGGTTATAAAACAAGATGCAAAAGGCAGTCAAGCCTCACGAAGCCCTGTGTGCCATGTTTTAGCTCCCTTACCCCGTAGCACACGCTTCCTTCTCTGCAAGGCCAACCTGCCGAGGAAAAAGATATCGAGGACCGAAGAGACCTGAACACAGAGGAGGAGGCAGCTAATCCAGACCTTGAGACTTGCACCCAACACAGCACAAATGCAAATGGGAACCAGGGAAATCCAAGACCCTGCCAGCGGGGAAGAATGTCACTGAGCTAAGGAGCCAAGGGCGGATCCAGGGGCTACAGTGGCAAGAGGCAAAACGAGGAATGAAATGGAGGCTCCAGGTTATTATTGGTGAAGGAGGAAAAACAAGATGGCGGGCGGGCTTGGGGAGCTCAGCAGCAGGAAACCATCTCTCCAGAGACGCCTCTAGAGTATCAGGACATTCTCTCTCTCTCTGCCCCCTGCCCCCCACTTGTGCGCTCTCTCTCTCTCTCTCCAAATAAATAAGTAAACTTAAGAAATAATAAAATAACATAAACTAAACTAAACTAAAATGAAATAAAATAAAAAGAATTTAAGTCACAGAGGAGAAAGGGAGTCTGTGCCTTCCACCCTCGTTACCTGGGCAATCAACCAGAATGGCTTTCCAAGGGGGAAGCCAGGAAGGGCGGGGGGGGGGGGCCCATTGGTCTAAAAATGTGTAACACACAGAGATTATGGGTGTGTACACACAGAGAACTATGAATTCCAACTACTCTGTTGGGAATATACACTCCTTTTTTTAAGATAATTTATTCCCTGGGTACCTGGGTGGCTCATCTCAGTCCATTTGTCGGTTTTGGCTTGGGTCATGATCCCAGGGTCATGGGATTGAGCCCCACATGGGGCTCTGTGTTGGGTGTGGGGCCTGTTTAATTCTCTCTCTTGTCTCTCCCTCTGGCCCTCTACCCTGCTGTCTCTGTCTCCCTAAAAATAAAAATAATAATAATAAAATGAATTCCAAAACAAGAGAATTGGGCCAGTGTCTGAGCTAAAAAGTCATGGATTGCCCTGTCATCTAGAGGTTGGAAGACATATGATTCCAGTAATGAGACCCTCTACCTTAATCTCTAGACAATACATGGCACGAATTCCCCACATTGGTTGGACGATTACTGTGCAATCGATTAGGAATCCAGCCTATTTCCTCCTTGTAACCAAGTCCGTGAGTGACAGCAGCCTGGACGTGGATAAAAGGACGGGGCAGGGTGGGTCCAGGAGTGCCTGATTTCCACATTGTGTCTAGCTGGGCGCCATATGCAATTTAGGCAAGAATTAGGCATGACTATGAGTGTGGTACTCACTGCGGTCTCTTTTTCCCCAGATGACCCTATTTGAACTGCATAACACGAATGCATCCTTTTTCTCCAAGAGGCTGAGAGGTGTGGAATGTGGGCGTGGAAGAACTCGACGGAAAATCCCGGCTGAGCATCCAAATCCCAACACATGCTTTGCATAGCGTCCCATTGATGACCCAGGAGCTCGCACAACAGCGTGATGAAAACTCGTCATCCTGCGGTCTGTCGTCCAGCCAGGTGGGCTCACGGTGTGCGAACCGATGTGCATGCATCATCGTGGGGGGACTCAGCCCGTGCGGGCAGCCCCAAGATGGACTCTGGGCCTCACGGCTCATACAACTAGTCTGTGTGCAGCGACGTCTCGACAGGGGCCATCACATATCACACGCCCGTGTCTGGGAGACCCTGGCAGTGACTCCCCTGCAGAGAACACAGACACCCCGATTCCTCTGGCTGCCCTCCGGCTGGACATGGCCCCACAGTGCTGGCGAGGCGTCCGTGAGGCCATAAAGTCATAGAGCTCAGTGTCCAGAGGGATCCGAGGCCATTCCATGGCACCTCTCGTTGGATATTGGTGCTCTGATCACAGACGAGGCCAGGCTGTGCTGGGTGATGGTGACACCTTAGTGCATTGCACCTGTTCAGGTGCCTGGGGCGGCCACAGCAAATGACGACAAGCTGGGGGGCTCAGGACGACAGAGGTGTGTTCTCTCCCAGCTCCAGAGGCTTCCGGACACCCTTGGGGCCCCCTGGCTTCTAGACACAGCGCCCATGTCTGCCTCCAACCCCCCGCCAAGCTTCTCCCCTCTGTCATTACGCTTGGAGCCCAGAGACCTCAAAACCACATCCTGCTTTGCAGCAACATCCCTGGGCTCTGGCTTCTGGTTATCTCACAGACCCTACTTTGTGCGGAAAAGCCTTCCTGCGGTTCTGAATTCAGGTTCCGAGGCCCCGCGCCTGCCCCGGACATCCCCATCGGTCAGCCCGTCGCAACCAGGATCGCTTTGCAGGGGTGTGGCCTCCCCTCCAGCCCCAACAGGTGTGTGCACAGGGGAGTCTGCCCATCGGGGAAGAAATAGGGCCTCGCAGCGTGTGCGTCAAAGAGGGAGCCCGGAGGACCGCGTCGGGGGCAGGTGAGTCCCGTGCTCAAGGCTCAACTCAGCGCTAAGGTACTTTAATGGTTTCTGGGGCCATGCGTTGATGCCGGCCGGTTCCGATTTCCTGTTTCGCATGCACCGTGTGATCTGATTCTCAGGGCTGGACACAGAAAGTGACGTCTGTTGCAACGCTGACCACCCCCAGGAAGATACTACGGGTGTGGATATAAAAAAGAAAAACGAATTACTCTTTCTTTTTTATTGCCTCTGGAGGCATCCAGTCTGCTTTCCCCAAACCCCGTGAAGGTCGTAATGAATCGGCCAAATGCACTGATCGCTTTATGCCCCGTTCGTAAAATCTCCTAATTGCATCCCTGGGCTGGTCGTAAAGGAGAGGCTCATGCCCCCGATGGATAATTTTCTATTAGAATACAGGCGGATGGGAGGTGCTGTGGGGTGAGCACGACTCTGTATTTGATGGAAAACATTCGGAACAAACTGAATGCACTCACAGCACAAGCAGCAGTCACCGGGCAGGGACTCTGCCTGACAAGCCAATCACCTTCCAGACAAATTGAAGGCCACGCGTTTTCCTGTTGGTTTACGTGTTCTAACAACACGATGAATTTTCAAGGACTCTTGGACAATACAGTTCAAATGTGGGGGGCGGGGAGCCACTGTTCTGTGCACACGCTCTGTCGGACACGTCTGAGGCCGGCATTACTCATGGGCAAAACCCATCAGGCAGCCGACATTTGCTGTTGACAGAGTTGTGCACTGCTGAACAGGGTATTGACTGACCTTGTGACCGACTGAAACCAGTCAAGACGTGTAGGGATGGGGCATGGCAGGAGCTAGAAGACAGTGGATTGTATTTTTTAAATCCTTGGGACTTTTTAAATCCCTGGTATCATCCTTGCAGATTTTTTCCCCATGGCGACTACCAATGACAGCTCTTGTGTTTCCAGAATCTGCCCACAGTGACAACATTGTGAAGGTTTGGTTTGCTTTGGGCAGAAAAGCTGTGTTGGTCTGCGTGTCTTAAATGTCAGTTATTGGAAGGAAGGAAAGAGGGAGGAAGGGAGGAAGGAAGGAAGGAAGGAAGGAGAAGAGAAGGAAGGGAGGAAGGAGGAAGGAAGGAAGGAAGGAAGGAAGGAAGGAAGGAAGGAAGGGAGGGAAGGAAGGGAGGGAGGGAGGGAGGGAAGGAGGGAAGGAGGGAGGGAGGGAGGGAGGAAGGAAGGAAGGAGAAGAGAAGGAAGGAAGAGAGGGAGGGAGGGAGAGAAGGAGGGAAGGAAGGAAAGAAGGAAGAAGGGAAAGATGGAAAGGAAGAGAAGGAAGGAACGAAGGAAGGAAGGAAGGAAGGAAGGAAGGAAGGAAGGAACAGGGAAGAGAAGAGAAAAGGAGGAGGGAGGGAGGAAGGAAGGAAGGAAGGAAGGAAGGATGTAAGGAGAGGAGAAGGAAGGAAGGAAGAGAGGGAGGGAGGGAGGGAGAGAAGGAGGGAAGGAAGGAAGGAAGGAAGGAAGGAAGGAAGGAAGGAAGGAAGAAGGGAAAGATGGGAAGGAAGAGAAGGAAGGAAGGAAGGAAGGAAGGAAGGAAGGAAAAGAGGGAGGGAGGGAGGATGTAAGGAGAAGAGAAGGAAGGAAGAGAGGGAGGGAGAGAAGGAGGGAAGGAAGGAAGGAAAGATGGAAAGGAAGAGAAGGAAGGAAGGAAGGAAGGAAGGGAGGGAGGGAGGAAGGAAGAAAGGAAGGAAGGGGGAAAGGAAGGGAAAGGGAGGGGGGAGGGAGGGAAGGAAGGAAGGAAGGGCCCCTCCTTTTTCTGATTACTTAAGGTAGAATCTTGAAACCCTTGTTTGTCTTCTAATAGAAGCATTTAGTCCTGACCATTTCTCTCAAAGTTCTGCTTTCGCCTCCCCAGAACCCCCCCCCCCCAAAAAAATGTTTATTCTTTTTCCTGGTGAGTTGAAAATATTTTCTAATTTCCTTTGAGAATGTATTTCTGGCCCATCGTTATTTAGAAGTATGCCACTGTAGAGGCACCTCGGTGGCTCAGTCGGTTAAGCATCCGACTTCTGCTCAGGTCATGATCTCGCGGTCTGTGAGTTTGAGTCCCGCGTCGGGCTCTGTGCTGAAAACTCAGAGCCTGCTTGGGATTCTCTCTCTCCGTCTCTCTTTGCCCCTTCCCTACTCATCCATGAACTCTCTCTCTCTCTCTCTCTCTCTCTCAAAATAACTAAATAAGCCTTAAAAAAATAATTTGAAAAAAAAAAAGAAAGCTTTCTGCTTACAAAGGGTGGGAGAGGAAGTCAAACATTAAGTATGACCTGTGGACACCGCGGTAGCTTTAAAACACAACCATCAATGCCCCCTCTTTGGAGAAAGTACTTATTCATGCCCCATGGGGAAGCTGGTTTCCCCTTACCCATCCGCCGCAAAACACAGACGTCTGGATGTACTAAACTGTTTCCAAATGCCCATCTAATTGGATCCTTTCGAGGCATTTAGGTATGAATCTGATTTACAAAAGCATTTCTTCAGAGCCTAATTACGACAGGATTTACACTTGAAGCGCCTCGTTTTTCTGCCCCCCCCCCCCCCAGCCCGTCCAGATATGCAGCCAGTGGTGTCAACACAGCATCTAAATCAAGCCCCTTGTTTGGTTTTAATTAGTGCAAGTTTGGCTTTTGTAGGAAAAACATCATTTTGGAAAAAGAAGTTAGTTCTAGGGCTGGAAAATTGTCATCCGTTGCGCAGAAATGAGTGCCTCCAAATTTGCCGCATGAAAATGGATGTTATGGTAAGTTTAGTCTACGTTTTCTTTCAGCAGATAAAAACGTAATTGATCAAGTAAGCATTTTAGAGAGTGTGGGGATCGCAGGGAGAGTTTCACGGAAGGCAAGAATTATTATTTGTGACAACAAGTCAATAGATACAAGAACGGATTGCCGTATGGGTGGATTCCCTGTGAAATGTATTTTAGATTGTGTGTATAGGTACACACATAAATATATACACAAATATCTCTCAAAAATAAATGTAAAGAAAAAAATTTTTTAAAGACTGTAGAACAAAATAAATAAAATAAAAAATAACAAAATGAAGTAAAATAAAATTAAATGAAGTTACATTAAATTAAATTAAAAGTAAATAGGGACGCCTGGGTGGCTCAGTCAATTAAGCAGCTGACTTTGGCTGGGGTCATGATCTCACAGTTCATGGGTTCGAGCCCGCGTCGGGCTCTGTGCAGACAGCTCAGAGCCTGGAGCCTGCTTTGGATTCTGTGTCTCCCTCTCTCTCTGCCCCTCCCCCTGCCTGTCTCTCTCTGTCACATAAACATCAAAAAAAAAAAATTAAAAATTTAATTATCCAGGAGGCACCATGATACAGTAGGTTAGAAATTTCAGGGTAACATAATATATCACCATTTGCAAATTTACAAAGACAATTGAAAGATAGCAACCTGTTCCCTGATTTTTCCCACACACCCTCTGCCACACATATCCCTTTTTGAAAACACGAAAAAATCTACACAAAGTTTTGGAAATTGTCCTGAGACATACAGGTTGTGCTGAGAACCTTCCGGCACACTAGAAGATGCTTGTTTTCTGTATCAGTCAGCTATAAATCAGGCTGTGTAACAAACAATTCTCAACCTCAGTTCCCTGGATCTCAGACCCCCAGCCTCAGCCCTCCCTGGATCTCAGACACCAAGCCTCGACCCTGCCTGGATCTCAGACTTTCATCCTCAGCCCTGCCTGGATCTCAGCCCACCAGCGATGCTGGAATTAAACTGGGAGACACGGGTACCAACACCTGTGGGATCTGTTGCCTCAGGAGGATCATGCCCGTGACCATTCGAGCTTCACCGTCTCCAGTTGGCACAGTTAACTCAGTTCTTGAATTCTGCATCCTGGGCAGATGTCAACACAGCTCACCCCGGGAGCTCACTTATCCAGCTCTGGATGTTTCCAGGATCCTGAGTCTGTCTGTCTGTCTGTCTCTCGCTCTCAAGCCCTGAATGCCAAAAGGAAGGAATTAAAAGTAACACTGTAGGGCACCTGGGTGGTTCAGTCGGTTGAGCGTCCAACTTTGGCTCAGGTCATGATCTCATGGCCTCTATCACCCCAGCTTTGTGACACTGAACGTCGAGGCGTCTTCTGACGATGAGACTTCCCGTTTGTGTTAAAGTCACCCAGAAATATGATGTTCAAATACGTGCAGAGGGCTCCGATGGTGTCCCTTGCATGCGGAAGTGATCCAAACAGTAAGGATGGGACCTGGTTTGCAAACAGGGTCTTTGCAGAGGACATTAATTCATTAATTAAGATGAGGTCATATTGCATTAGGCTGGGTCCTCAATCACCAGACAGGTGTCCTTCCAAGAAGAGGGAAATTGAGGTACAGAGACACGGGGACAAGAACACATGACGAGAGGCAGAGAGAGGGTCTCTACAAGGCAGGTGGCCCCAAGGATCGCCAGCGGCCCCGGAAGCTGGGAGAATAAATCTGTGGGGGTTGAAGCCACATGGTTTGTGGCTTTGGGTTACAACGGCCCCTGGAAACATGTGCTGAACCGAGCACGTATTTACACAACAGAGGCTCGATTTTCCTGGCATTTTCCTCGGGCTGCTGGAGATGACCCCTGCTCGGCGTTACCGTATTTCTTTCCCGGGTTTTTCCATTTCCGTGCCCAGCCGGCGTCCTAATCTGCTCGCTTGAAAATACATCGGGGCCAGGCTGCCTCATCCACACGGTCCCTCCCTCTGTTCCCCGCGTAGGAACCTCTCTGATACTTGATGGAGAAACTCCTCCCGGGAGTCGTTCACACTTTGGGCTGATGGCCACACGTCCCTGTGGGTTCGGAGAGTCCCTGGTGGGGACCAGAGTCCCCCACCGACCGTGTGCCCGCGTTCCACCCCCCGGCCCCCGCCCCGCGCCCAGCGCAGCTCGATGCAGAGACCCCAGACCTGCGTGCTATTTTTTTTTTTTAACTGACATCCAAGTTAGTTAGCATCTGGTGCAACAAGGATTTCAGCAGTAGATTCCTTCGTGCCCCTTACCCGTTTAGCCCATCCCCCCTCCCACAGCCCCTCCAGTAACAGGGCAACAGAGCCTCGTACTTCTGGGGGCTCCTGGAGGCAGCCCCGAGCTCCTGCACAGACAAGGCCGAGAACCCGCGACGGGTAAGCCCCGAGGGAAAGGAGGTAACGCGCACAATCCAGCCCTTTGCAAAGGCACTCATACGAACACCTGCGGAGGCCAACTCCTGGAGGGACGTGGGAAATGTGGAGACTTCTGGAAAGGACCCGGCTCCACTTGGCAAAGATCAATCACACCTCCGCCCGCCGTGAGCCTGGCTCGTTTCGTCCGAGATGCGCGGGGAGCCCCCCAGGATGTGCCATGCAGCTCCCGCCTGCCTCCTGTGGACGGCCGGCTTCGGCCTGGACCTCGGCGTGGCCGTATGTCACGATACAGCAAAGACCCACACCTGTGTCCAGGCGAATAAATAAACTCACTGTGTTCAGTGCAGCACAGCATCTAAATGTCATTAGGTTCCCCCAGCTCTGGGGCCCCGGGAGCACGGCCTGGGGCTCTTTTAATTAGAGGTTTATCCAGCTTTGAGATACACGCCGGGCTGGAAAGGTGAGGCCACAGCTCCCTCAGCACCTGCTGGGTCGATGAGTGCGGATTTGACAGGAAGCCCGTAGCAGGTGGCCAACGTGTGCTGTGCTCCAAGAGGGAGCAGACCCTGAAAGGGAGGGGAGAGAAGAGCCCCCGTCAACTGCTTTCCGGAGCTCCCTGTGTTCAGGCTGCTGTAACAAAACACCCGAGACCTGGTGGCTTCAACAACAGACATTTCCTATCTCCCTCCTGGAGGCTGAGAGTCAGAAAACAAGAAGCCGCCGAAGCTGGGAGTCTGAGGTCCAGGCAGGGTGGACGCTGTGAGTCTGAGGTCCAGGCAGGGCTGAGGATGGGGGTCTGACAACCAGGCAGGGCTGACTCTGGGAGGCTGAGATCCAGGAGGGGCTGAGGCTGGGACTCTGAGATCCAGGCAGGCCTGAGGCTGGGAATCTGAGATCCAGACAGGGCTGAGGCTGGGGGTCTGACATCCAGGCAGGCTGAGGCTAGGAGTCTGAGGTCCAGGCAGGGCTGAGGCTGGGAATCTGAGATCCAGACAGGGCTGAGGCTGGGGTTCTGAGATCCAGGCAGGCTGAGGCTAGGAGTCTGAGGTCCAGGCAGGCTGAGGCTAGGAGTCTGAGGTCCAGGCACGGCCGAAGCTGGGGGTCTGAGACACAGGCAGGGCTGAGTTTGGGGGTCTGAGAACCAGGCAGGGGTGAGGCTAGGAGTCTAAGGTCCAGACAGGGCTGAGGCTGGGTGTCTAACATCCAGGCAGGGCTGAGTCTGGGAGGCTGAGATCCAGGCAGGGCTGAGGATGAAAGTCTGAGATCCAGGCAGGACTAGAGGCTGGGAGTCTGAGGTCCAGGCAGGGCCGAGGCTGGGGGTGTGAGATCCAGACAGGGCTGAGGCTGGGACTCTGATTTCCAGGCAAGGCCGAGGCTGGGAATCTGAGATCCAGGAGGGGCTGAGGCTAGGAGTCTGAGGTCCAGGCAGGGCAGAGGCTGGGGGTCTGAGACACAGGCAGGACTGAAGCTGGGGGTCTGAGATCCGGGCAGGGGTGAGGCTAGGAGTCTGAGGTCCAGACAGGGCTGAGGATGGGGGTCTGACATCCAGGCAGGGCTGAGGCTGGGAGGCTGAGATCCAGGCAGGGCTGAGGATGAAAGTCTGAGATCCAGGCAGGGCTGAGGATGGGGGTCTTAGATCCAGGCAGGGCTGAGGGTTGGAGGCTGAGATCCAGGCAGGGCTCAGGCTGGCATACTGAGATCCAGGCAGGGTCGAGGCTTGGAGTCTGAGGTCCAGGCAGGGCTGAGGATGGGAGTCTGACAGCCAGGCAGGGCTGAGTCTGGGAGGCTGAGATCCAGGAGGGGCTGAGGCTGGGACTTTGAGATCCAGGCGGGGCTGAAGCTGGGGGTCTGAGATCCAGGCAGGGCTGAGGCTGGGACTTGAGATCCACACGGGGCTGAGGCTAGGAGTCTAAGATCCAGGAGGGGCTGATGCTGGGAGTTTGAAAATCAGGCAGGGCCGAGGCTGGGAGGCTGAGTTCCAGGCAGGGCTGAGGCTGGGAGTCTGAGATCCAGGAGTGGCTAAAGCTGGCATACTGACATCCAGGCAGGGGGAGGCTGGGAGTCTCAGATCCAGGCAGGGTAGAGGCTGGGAGTCTGAGATCTAGGCAGGGCTGAGGTTGAGGGTCTGAGACCCAGGCAGGGGTGAGGCTAGGAGTCTGAGGTCCAGACAGGGCTGAGGATGGGGGTCTGACATCCAGGCAGGGCTGAGGCTGGGAGGCTGAGATTTAGGCAGGGCTGAGGATGAAAGTCTGAGATCCAGGCAGGGTTGAGGCAGGGCTGAAGCCAGGAGTCTGGATCCAGGCAGGACTAGAGGCTGGGAGTCTGAGGTGCAGGCAGGGCCGAGGCTGGGGGTGTGAGATCCAGGCAGGGCTGAGGCTGGGACTCTGAGTTCCAAGCAAGGCCAAGGCTGGGACTGTGAGATCCAGGAAGGGCAGAGGCTGGGGGTCTGAGATCCAGGCAGGGCCGAGGCTGGGAGGCTGAAATCCAGGCAGGGCAGAGGCTGGGAGTCTGAGAACCAGGCAAGGCTGAGGTTGGGAGTCTGAGATCCAGGCAGGGCTGTGTCTGCGGGTCTGAGGACCAGGCAGGGCCGAGGCTGGGAGGCTGAGAACCAGGCAGGGCCAAGGCTGGGGGTCTAAGGTCCATGCGGGGCTGAGGTTGGGGGTGTGAGATCCAGGCAGGGCAAAGGCTGGGAGTCTGAGGTCCTGGCAGGGACGAGGCTGGGAGTCTGAAATCCAAGCAGGGCTGAAGCTGGGAGTCTGAGATCCAAGCAGGGCTAAGCCTGGGAGTCAGATCCAGGAGAGGCTGAGGCCCTTTTTTCCTGAGGTCTCTGTCCTTTGCCTGTGAAGACCGTCCTCTTCCCGTGTCCATCATGGCTGTCTCTCTGTGAGGGTCTCTGTTTTCATGCCGTCTTCTTATAGAGAAACCTCAGGGCAGCCAACCCCGGGCCTGGTGATGTCATTACAGTTGTGGGTAATGAGGGTTTACAGGTATTTTAAGAGCTTGTGCGTAAGACCCTAAGCAACTCAATCTGCGGGGGAATTAGAGGACGCCCACACAGAAGATAATTCTAGAAAAGTATTTGAGTATACGGGCTGACTGTCCCCAACCTTTGGATAAAACGGACTATTTCAACGTTGTGAGATTAATCTTTCGGAGATCGCCCAATCCCGATCACGTATTTTACCCACAGGGCTTTCTGGCAGAAATCTTTCTCAAATAGCTAACACCTTCGGCTTCCTGTAACCGTTTTAAGTTTATGTAGTTGTTTTGAGGGAGAGAGAAAGCACGGGGCAGGGAGAAAGGGAGAGAGAGAGTGAGAATCTGTCAGTGCAGAGCCCAACGCGGGGCTTGAACTCACACACCGTGAGCTGAGATCAAGAGTTGGATGCTTCAGCGACTGAGCCACGCAGGCACCCCGGCTTACTAGAATTTTTAATGATTCAAGGTAGTCGACATCGGTCCCTGGTTCAAAAACAAACAAACGAAACAGTGATCACGAAGGCATTGATCGCAGCTATTATAAATAGTTCTCGTGGGGCAGGCACAGATATAGTTTTCATCTCATCTTGTTGGTGTAATGGCGCTTGGGGAAGACACATGCTGTCCCTTCGTCTGGGCACATGGAAGGATCGTCTGCCCCCACCCATCGGACAGAGTCATGGCACACATCCTCAACGGGTTATGAGCACAAATGATGACGAGTCACTTTTGAGCTGATTCTGTCTGTAACTGGCTGTTGCCCTGGGTCCGGTAAGTCACAAGAAAGGGGGGACTCGTTTTATCCACCGTGCCCCTGGGAAATGTACTCGTTCCAGTAGAACTCCTAGATGCCTTGGGACTGTTAGCTGCCATTTTTAGCTTTAAAAATATTGAATTTTGCTTCCTTTCCCTTTGCCCGAGCTTTCGGCTGTGTTTTCCATTGTATGGATTTCATTTCTCCATTAAAATATTTCTCCCTCCGTATGCTGTTCGTGGGAGATCCCCGTGAAAATCTCTGATTCAACCCTCAGTTTAGCAACTGCTTTTGAATGCAGGGGCGCTTGGGTGGCTCAGTCGGTTCAGCGTCCAACTTTGGTTCCAGTCACGATCTCACAGTTCGTGACTTGAACCCCTGCATCAGGCTCTGCGCTGACAGCTCAGAGCCTAGAGCCTGCTTCCAATTCTGTGTGTCCCTTTCTCTCTGCCCCTCCCCCGCTCACGTGCGCTCTCTCTCTCTCTCTCTCTCTCTCAAAAATAAATAAATAAACATTAAAAACAATTAAATGCAATGTCCCAGGGGCTGACCTAGCAGACCGTCCAGTCTGGAAGTCTCTTAAACATCTCAGACTTCACCCATCCAAAACAGAAATGTCTGCACAGACTTCTCCGTCCGTTACGTCCCCTGGCTTCCATGAACATTGGCACCCGTGCTCTTTTCCAAGCTGTCGGCTTTCCAGGTGAGAATCCACAGTGGGCGCGAGTCTGGGAGAACGTGGAGCGTTCTGTGCCACGGCAACAAGGAGCCACCAGGGTGAGCTGACAGATTCATGCGTGATGAATCAGCGAGAAAGTGTCTCGGCAAACATACCAGCTGCCAGCTGACCAGCCCTCACGTCTGAAGGCCATTCGATCGAGAATAGCGGACGGCGCATTCAGACCACAAGTGACGGATGCACCGTCGCTCGTATAGTTTCCAGTTCCCGCGTCATCCACGGCCCCCCAAATCCCAGGCAGTTCACACAGCTCGCCACTCCCGGAATCACATCCTCCTCGTCTGTGATTGGGGTCGCTGGCGTGTTGGTGCAGGAGACACAAAATTCAGACCCAGTATCTCGCACTTCCTGACATCTGGTAATGTCGGGAGGTCCCCACAGCCTCAAACCACAAGTTCTGTCTACACTGCTCCTGCAGATAAAGTCCCATAGGTGAATAACCTCCTTATTACGGGGACCGGGCACAGAGCCTGCTTATGCCCACCACCCCATGGAAGTTTTATTTAGATGGCCAAGCACATCCTCCCAGGGACCATTCACATTGTGGGGTGGCCATCCCCACCGTCACCTGTAGAAATTTCCATCTTCTGAAAGCTGTGTCCCCATGAAACACTGACTCGCTGTCCCCATCTCCAACCTGTGGCTCCACCATCTACTTTCTGTCCAAATGGATGTGACTCCTTTAGGGACCCCATATACATGGCATCACACAGGATCCGTCCTTCTGTGGCTGGTTTATGCCACTGAGCATCACGTCCCCAAAGTCCGTCCACGTTGTAGCAGATGCAGAACGTCCTTCCTTTTCAAGGCTGAGCCATATTATACTGTGTGCATGGACCACATGTTATTTAGCTATTCATTCATCCATCCATCCATCCACTCACCCACCCAGCTGTGCAACCATCCATCCACCCATGCAACCATCCATCCATCCATCCATCCATCCATCCATCCATCCATCATTTCTTTCATCTACACATTCATGTATCCATCCATCTGTCCAACAGTCTACCCATTTATACACCCACCCACTCACCCATCCATCCATCCACCCACCCACCTGTCCATCCAACCATCCATCTATCCATCCATCCATCCATCCATCCATCCATCATTTCTTTCATCTACACATTCAGGTATGCATCCATCTGTCCAGCAGCCCACCCATCTATACATCCATCCATCCATCCATCAGTCCACCTACCTATTCAATTATCCATCCATCTTTCCATCTATATCTTCCATCAACCCATCCATGCACCCATCCATCCATCAGTCCAAATATCCATCCATCCATCCGTCCGTCCATCCATCTATCCATCCATGCACCCACCCATCCATCAGTCCACCTACCTATTCAATTATCCATCCATCTTTCCATCTATATCTTCCATCGACCCATGCATGCACCCACCCATCCATCAGTCCATCCATCCATCTATTCATCCATCCATCCATCCATCCATCCATCCATCCGTCCATCCACCCACCCACCTGTCCATCTATCCATCCATCCATCCATCCACCCATCCATCAGTCCACCTACCTATTCAATTATCCATCCATCTTTCCATCTATATCTTCCATCAACCCATCCATGCACCCATCCATCCATCAGTCCAAATATCCATCCATCCATCCGTCCGTCCATCCATCTATCCATCCATGCACCCACCCATCCATCAGTCCACCTACCTATCCAATTATCTATCCATCCTTCCATCTATACCTTCCATCAACCCATCCATCCATCCTTCCTCCCATCCGTCCATTTATCCATCCATCCATCCATCCATCCATCCATCCATCCGTCCATCCACCCACCCACCTGTCCATCTATCCATCCATCCATCCATCCATCCATCCATCCATCCATCCATCCTTCCATCAGTCCACCTACCTGTCCAATTGTCTATCCATCCTTCCATCTATACCTTCCATCGACCCATCCATGCACCCACCCATCCATCAGTCCATCCATCCATCTATTCATCCATCCATCCATCCATTCATCCATCTATCCATCCGTCCATCCACCCACCCACCTGTCCATCTATCCATCCATCCATCCTTCCATCCATCAGTCCACCTACCTATTCAATTATCCATCCATCTTTCCATCTATATCTTCCATCAACCCATCCATGCACCCATCCATCCATCAGTCCAAATATCCATCCATCCATCCGTCCATCCATCCATCTATCTATCCATGCACCCACCCATCCATCAGTCCACCTACCTATCCAATTATCTATCCATCCTTCCATCTATACCTTCCATCAACCCATCCATCCATCCTTCCTCCCATCCGTCCATTTATCCATCCATCCATCCATCCATCCATCCATCCGTCCATCCACCCACCCACCTGTCCATCTATCCATCCATCCATCCATCCATCCATCCATCCATCCATCCTTCCATCAGTCCACCTACCTGTCCAATTGTCTATCCATCCTTCCATCTATACCTTCCATCAACCCATCCATCCATCCTTCCTCCCATCCGTCCATTTATCCATCCATCCATCCATCAGTCCACCTACCTATCCAGTTATCCATCCATCTTTCCATCTATATCTTCCATCGACCCATCCATGCACCCACCCGTCCGTCTGTCCCTCCATCCATCCACCCACCCATCCACCCATCCATCCGTCCGTCCATCCATCCATCCACAGACACTCACATGCTTCCACCTCTTAGCTGTTTTGAACCCAGGAGTGCAAGTATCTGTTCAAGTCCCTGCTTTCAATTATTTCCATCTTACTTTTTTTTTTTTAACCTGTGTTCATCAATATGGGGCCATCCACGAGGGCTGTTTCATCACCCAAAGTCAGGACGAACTTCCCTAATTTAATTTCCCAGCTATGCCATCTGATATGCAAATCAGCCATTTCGGCCAAGCCCGGGACAGACAAGTGACATTGTCTTTCCCTGGCACACCGCAGCCCGATGAGAAATGTATTAATTGTACAATCCATCCAAGCATTATGATTCCTGCCAGGCCTGGCTCTGCCTGAGTCTCAGATTGTTAATTATTTAAATCCCTTTGGGTTTCCCTGATGGGTTTCCCCATAATTGAAAAAATGCAAATGAGCCTGACAGCAAATGCCAGGCTCAGGGGCTCACCACTGTTGCTCAGAAAGAGTGCTGTCTCTCGCTCGCTCGCTCTCTCTCTCTGTCTCTCTTTCTGTCATCTGTGCAGCCTCCATCCACCTGCCCCCTTGGCTTGTTGGAACGGGACCATTCGGAGGGGGTGCTGGCTGGAGCTCTGTGGGAAGTGATCAGTTTCAAGGGGCTCAGAGGCATGTGGCTCTGGGAGGGGGGCGGCCAGCCCCAAGGATTCCTGGGTCCCTGATTTGCAGCATTTCCATCTGGACCCCAAATCTTAAATCGGTTCCCACTGCCTGGCCAGCCTGGTCCACGGAAGAAATACACCTGCATCCACAAGTCGGGGAGAGTTTAAAGCCACGTCTGGGCTCCAGAGGAGGGCACTTCTGTGATTGATTAGTAATGTCTGCACAGGGGAGAAAGGGGTGGTCAGGCTGCATGCTGAAAGCTGGCCTCCTTGGTCCCCACAATCTGCTCCTGTGGCATTTTCACTGCACTTTTTTTTTTAATGTTTATTTTGCAAGAGAGAGAGAGAGAGAGAGAAGCAGAGGGGCAGACAGAGACACAGAGAGAGAATCCCAAGTAGGTTCCAGGCCCTCAGTGCAGATCCTGACGTGGGGCTCAAACCCGCGAACCGTGAGATCATGACGTGAGCCGAAATCGGTCGCTTAACCGACGGGGCCACCCAGGCCCCCGTTCGCCGCGCTGTTTTAGTTCCCTAATGGCAAACAGCAAACATCAGTGCATGTAGGAGAGATCGGAGTCCCTGTGCTTCTGGAACAATCCCCAGCTGTGCACCCAGATGGCTTTCTCCGCCAGAAGCACCGCCCTCCGCGGTGGGCATCCCTCCTCCCAGCATCCCCGACTGGGGAACCCAGCAAACTTTGAAGTAAAGACCCTTCAGCACCAACACCGGGATGGGTCCCAAGATCTTGGGGCACAGTTCTCAGACGGGGACGGTTCTGTCCTCATGTAAATCAGATGCCCGGTCAACCACACCTTTCAGTTCACGTGGGGTCCCAACCAGGCCCAGCAGGCCCATCACAAACGAGGGTGGAAAACACATCACAGCCGTCCACACGCCCTGTCGTGAAACAAACAGCAGAGTCCAGATCCTGCGGTCCCCAAACCCTGCGCCAACGTAAAGTCAGGTGCCTGGTGAACCCATAAGGCTGCCTCGCATTGTTTTAAATTTCCAAGACAGGGGCGCCTGGGTAGCTCAGTCGGTTAAGCGTCTGACTTCAGCTCAGGTCATGATCTCACCGTCTGTGAGTCTGAGCCCCGCGTCGGGCTCTGTGCTGACAGCTCGGAGCCTGGAGCCTGCTTCCGATTCTGTGTCTCTCTCTCTCGCTGTCCCTCCCCTGCTCTCTCTCTGTCTCTCAAAAATAAGTAAGAGTGAAAAAAAATTAATTAAAAAAATAAAAATGAAAAAGTTTTAATTTCCGAGACAAACAGACCAAAATCTGTCAAGCACTCGTATGCCGTGTGGGGCCTTTGAAACTCATCCACAGAAATTGGGGTGTTTCTCTTGGGCTCTGGAGGCGTGGAAGAATGACCAAGGCAGAAAGGGTACCGTGAACCAAGGACTTCGGGAACCTCTGCCCTAATGTGCACACAAGACCGCCTGACTGAGATGTGGTCACGAACGCTAAGAGCCCGTCATAACCCAGAGAGCGACGTCTACAGAGAAACAAAAAATGTGTCAAAACCTCCGCGGGGCTCCCGTAAACCTGGAAACATCTCTAGGTTTAAACGTATCAGCTGTAAAACAATCACACAAAGACTTTTCCAAGCCCTGCGGGTGAAGTTACTGGGTGCAATGAAACAATGTAACCTTACTCGGGAATGTTCTAAGGCCGTGGCTCATACCCGGGAGCTGCACCAGATTTCCAGGCAAGCGAGGGTTACTGCCTGGGCCCCGAGGCATCTGCTCTGTTTGATTCAGACAATCTGGTCTGAGTGTCGTAGCAGGCAGCTGGCTCCGGGGCCTTGCTACAGACCAGAACGTCTCCACGTTGGTGATTTTATTCCCTAAAGGACATTTGGAGATACCTGGAGACATTGATACAACTGGGAACCAGGGTAAGGCAGGCTTCTGGCCTCTGGTGGGTGGAGACCAGAGACGCTGGTCATCACCCTACAGTGCACAGCACGCCCCAATCCCAGACGCCCATGGTCCCGAGGCTGAGAAACCCTGATACAGAAAACGTTTCCCTTTAAAACTGAGCAGCAAGCTATGCATCAGCCGCACCCCCCCCCCCCCCCCCCCCCCCCGCCCAGCCTTTCCCTCCTCTCTCTCTGCCCCTCCCCTGCTCGTGCAGTAGACCAGGGAAGCGACCGTGGCCTGAGGGATAAGAAATTCTTCCTCGAGGTTCAGGGAGCAGCAGGGAGGATGGGAAGATGGTTGGCGACCCCGAGAGATGGACCCACCCCAGCAGACGCCCGAAGCTGAGATTCATTCCCACTGCTGATTCCGCTCAGGGAAGGGCTTGGGGCTTGTATCAGTGTCCTGGAACAGCCATAGCAGTGACCGGGAATCGATGGCTTAGGCCAAAGGACATTATTCTCTCCCGGCTCTGGGGACCAGAAGTGTGAGGTCCAGGAGGGGCGTGTGTTATATTCTGCTGCTGCTGTAGCAAATGACTGTAACTGTATATAACATATACAGTATACAGTATAACATATATATATATATATATATATACACAGTATATATATACAGTATAACATATAACATATACAGTATAACATATACAGTAACAATAGAGCACTATATATAACATATATTTAACTACAACTGTATATAACCATATACAACATATGTAACTATGTGTAGAACTATATATAACCATATAGAACTATATGTAGCTATATATATTGCTTTGTATATACCTAAGTATATAACTATATATATATAACTATATAACCCTATATAACTATATATAAATACGGGAGCGCCTGGGTGGCTCAGTCAGCCGAGAGCCCAACTTTGGCCCAGGTCATGATCTCATGGTTCGTGGGTTCAAGCCCCGCATGGGGCTCTGTGCAGACAACTCAGAGCCTGGAGCCTGCTTCCGATTCTGTGTCTCCCTCTCTGTCTGCCCCTCCCCGACTCATGCTCTGTCTCTCTCTCAAAAATAAATAAGCATTTAAGAAAATTTAAAAAAACTATATATAAATGCATAACTATATATAACCATCTAAGTATATACAGGTATATATATATATATATATATATATATATAACCATATAACATATATATATATATAACTATGTAACTATATATAAATACATAATTATATATAACTATATAACATATATTTAACTGTAACTATATATAACCATATGTAATATATGTAACTAGATATATCTACACAACTATATATACAACTATATGTTGTATATGTGCCTATAAAACTATAAAACTATATATACATAACTATATGTAGTATATGTGTGTATATAACTATATATACTATAACTATATGTATTATGTATTTATATATCTATATATACTATATATATATACTATATATATACTATATATATATACTATATATATATACTATATATATATACTATAACTATATATATAACTATGTATATACACATATATATACACTATATATATATATACTATATATATAGTATATAACTATGTATATATATAACTCCATAGAGTATATGTATAGGTTCTCTTTCTCTGGTAGACCCCAGACCGATACAAATCCCAAAAAGAAAAATCCCCACAAGGCTGTGGACAGCCTGAGTAAACCGTGCACAGCCTCACTCAGTTTCTGGTCCCCCACACAAGTGACATTTGGGACTGCCTCATTCTGCGCTCTACAGGGCCATCTTGAACACTGTTTCCCACAGCGACTGACCCCCCAACAAAGGGCTGTGCCTCGCGGCCAGCTCAGTCCTCACGAGGCAGGTGGGGAATATCACTAGATAAGTTTGGTGTAAAAACCATGGGAAATGCCTTTACCTTCCAAGAGGATGGAAGAAATTTCACACTTTCCTCTCTCGGTTTAAACCTCTGGGTCCTAAATGTCCCTGGAATCTGGGGCAGGGGGAAAGGGGCAGGGGGAGGTTTTCTGTTAAGTTTCTCAGGATCCACCTAAGAGTGAAACCATATGGTATCTGTCTTTCTCTGTATGGCTTATTTCACTTAGCATCACACTCTCCATTTCCATCCATGTTGCTACAAAAGGCCATATTTCATTCTTTCTCATTGCCAAGCAGTATTCCATTGTGTATATAAACCACAATTTCTTTATCCATTCATCAGTTGATGGACATTTAGGCTCTTTCCACAATTTGGCTATTGTTGAGAGTGCTGCTATAAACATTGGGGTACAAGTGCCCCTATGCATCAGCACTCCTGTATCCCTTGGGTAAATTCCTAGCAGTGCTATTCCTGGGTCATAGGGTAGTCTATTTTTAATTTTTTGAGGAACCTCCACACGGCTTTCCAGGGCGGCTGCATAGTTTTTATCAAACTAGGCATAGAGAAAACTCGTTCGACCTCACAGAGAGTATCTGCAAAAACGGTCAGCTGTAATACTTAACAGGGGAAAGACAGGGCACGTTTCTCGTAGCAGCAGGATGCAGGAAAGAAAGCCCAGACGCTCATACCCATTTCTGCAACACGGGACAGGGCCGCCCAGCCACACGCTTAGCAGAGAAAATGGAAAAAAAAATATATTTATGTATTTTTTTTTTCACGGAGGGGAAACAGTCTGTATTTCTTTGTGTTTCTTTTTTTAATGTTTATTAATTGTTGAGAGAGAGAAGGAGTGTGAATGGGGGAGGGGCAGAGAGAGAGGGGAGACAGGAAAATTCCGAGCCGTCAGCACAGAGCCCACGAGCCGTGAGATCATGACCCGAGCCAAAACCAAGAGTCAGATGCTTAACCGACTGAGCCCCCCAGGCGCACAGCGGTAGACATCTGTGGTCCAAAGTCCCACAAACATGTCCCTAAAAAGGGCACTTTACTAACCTTCCATCAACCCAGCTTAAGAAAAAGTAGAAACCCAGAGACGACCCAGACAAGGGGACGTTTTCAGCACACAGACATTTTTGGGGAGTTGGGCGGCCGGCCGGCTGCGGGACCACCTGGCCGTGGCCACAGGAGGTGCAATTGTCTTGAACTCCCCGGGGCTTTTCCGAAGACGGAGTCCCAACGCGTCACAAACCAAATGCGCCAGGTGGTTCCATGATTCACCCCCAAACTACGGCTAAAAGGGTCGAAATGTACCCGTGACCAACGTCTGTGGATGAAAAGGTTTCCAGAACCAGCTTTGCAATGACGCTAGGCGAGAAGAGTCATGCCTCCAAGCCAGAACCTTCCATACCTGGGCAAGAACCAGAATCATGCCCCCATGTGAATGAGTCAGGTGTGTACGACCGTAAAAGGGCTTTCACCCTACGTTTCCGTTTCTTGCCCAGGTAAACGTTGTAGCTGCAGCATCTGGGCCACTGGTGATGCTGTGGACGAGCCCCTCCGCGGGGAGTGTGTATGTGGATCACATATATTTAGAATTCTGAATCGACGTACGTGTTTATGTATTACATGTATCCTTAAAATTCTGAACCCCCATGCATTGATATATTATATATATTTAAAACTCTGAATCGACGTATATGTTTTTATATTATATGTATACTTGAAATTCTGAACCCCCATATGCATTTGTATATTATATGTATATTTAAAATTCTGAATCTACGTACGTATTTTTATATTATATGTATACTTAAAATTCTGAACCCCCATATGCATTTATATATCATATATATTTACAATTCTGAATCTACATACGTATTTTTATATTATATGTGTGCTTAAAATTCTGAACCCCCATATGCATTTATATATTATATGTATATTTAAAATTCTGAATCTACGTACATATGTTTATATTATATGTATACTTGAAATTCTGAACTCCCATATACATTTATATATCATATATATTTACAATTCTGAATCTACATATGTATTTTTATATTATATGTATACCTGAAATTCTGAACCCCTATATGCATTTATATATCATATATATTTACAATTCTGAATCTACGTATGTATTTTTATATTATATGTATACCTGAAATTCTGAACCCCTATATGCATTTATATATCATATATATTTACAATTCTGAATCTACATATGTATTTTTATATGTATACTTGAAATTCTGAACCCCCATATGCATTTGTATATTATATGTATATTTAAAATTCTGGGGGCACCTGGGTGGCTCAGTCAGTTGGACGGCTGACTACAGCTCAGGTCATGATCCCGTGGTCTGTGAGTTCGAGCCCTGCATTGGGCTCTGTGCTGACAGCTCAGAGCCTGGAGTTGCTTCCGATTCTGTGTCTCTGTCTTTCTCTGCCCCTTCCCTGCTTGCGCTCTCTCTCTCTCTCTCTCAAAAATAATAAAACATTTTTAAAATTTTTTTAAATTCTGAACATGTGTATGCATTTATATATTATATATATTTAAAATTCTGAATCTACATGCGTATTTTTATTATATATATATAGACATATATATATACACTTAAAATTCTGAACCCCTATATGCATTTATATATTATATATATATATCTAAAATTCTGAATCTCTATATGTATTGTATATTATTTATGTATTTAAAATTCTGAACCCATATATATTTATCTGCATAATATATATAACAGACATATATAGTGTTGTACTGTTTTCTTTTTTTACTGCTGCTTTTTATTTCTGTTGTTCTAAGTATGTTTCTTTATTTTGAAGGAGGCAGAGAGAGACAGCACAAGCAGGGGAGGGGCCGAGAGAAGGAGAGACAGAATCCCAAGCAGGCTGAACACCATCAGCATAGAGCCCGATGCGGGGCTTGAACTCACGAACTGTGAGATTGTGACCTGAGCTGGGATCAAGAGTCAGATGCCCAACCCAGATATGTTTCAAGAAAGGAAAAGGCAGGCAGGAGAGGGGCACGGCTGACCACCTATGTTCTATACGGACACATTGCCTATTGTATCCACACCGATGTTTTCTATTGCAAAGTGAGGAGGCCCGGCTTCCAGAGGGGACGATGTAGTCAGAGCCCACACTGGGTACAAGCCCAGTACACATAAGTTCCCAAGATTCCCAGACGTTGGAGACACTATCACTGTTTATGGGTATCCGTGCAAACGAGGAAATGCAGTCCTGTGGCTGCATTTTGCACATTGTCTAAGATACGGTTAGAGTCACAGAAGGAGCCCTTTGTCACTTGGGGACAACTCTCGTTTTGCTTAGAAAAAAGTATCGATGCTGAATAATTAGACTAGAAGCAGAAATTTCCAGTTATTTCCGTGTCACTACAGGTGTGTGTCTATATAACCCTCCACACACACACGCACACACACACACACACACACACACACACACCATCCACTGTGAGACCTCACATTCAGTTTAGAACACACATGGGAAGAAAAGCCGTTCGTGCCCCTGAACGCAGACACCGAGAGACTCTTCCAGAAACAGTGTGGATGCTGGCGGAGGGAGCCCCAGACTCGGGTCAGGCCCTGGAGATTCAGACCCTCCGAAATGGGCAGCGGACGGGGTCCAGGCGCCCACCAATTCCGTTAGGAAGCCAGGGTTGCCCAGGTCGGCAAAGAAGCAAATCACCGTCCAGTCCTGGGGATGCCAAGGCCCCGGGGCCTCTGGCGCTGCGTGCAACTGAAGGGAAGCTCGCCCCAGAAGCGTTCTGTAACAGGGACGAGGTGCCAGCACCTCCCGCGAGATGGTGTCCAGCGACATGGGGCAGTCGGGAAAGGTCACATATTGTGTGATCGCATTTATAGAAAGTCTCCAGAATAAAATCTATAAAAATCTATGAAATCTGATAAAATCTAATAAAATCTATAAACTCTAATAAAATCTATAAAAATCTACAAAATGTAAAATAATGTACAAAATCTATAAAAGTCTATAAAATCTAATGAAATCTATAAAAATCTATACAATCTAATAAAATCTATAAAAAGCTACATAAAATCTAATAAAATGCATAAAAATCTGTAAAATATAATAAAATACAAAAATCTACTAAAATCTCTAAACTCTAATAAAATCTAAAAAAGTCTATAAAATCTTAAAAAATCTATAAAAATCTATAGAAAATCTAATAAATAATAAATCTGATAAATGCATAAAAATCTATAAAATATAAAAATATAAAAACCTGATAAAATCTTAAACACTAATAAAATCCATAAAAATCTATAAAATCTAACAAAATCTATAAAAATCTATAAAATCTAATAAAATCTATAAAAACCTATACAATCTAATGAAATCTAATAAAATCTATAAAAAGCTATATAAAGTCTAATAAAATCTATAAAACCTAATAGAATTATAAAAATCTATAAATTCTACTAAAATGTAATCCAATCTATAAACCCTAATAAAATATAAAAATAAAATGTATAAAAATGTATAAAATCTAATAAAATCTAGAAAAATGTATACAATCTAATAAAATGTATAAAAATCTACGCAACCTAATCAAGTCTATAAAAGTCTATAAAAACCTATAAAATGTAATAAAATCTAATTAAATCTGTAAAAAGCTATATAGAATCTAATAAAATCTGTAAAATCATAGAGACAGCACATTAGGGCTGACAGGGGCCGGCAGGGCAGAGAAGTGGAAATGATTGCTTAATGGGCAAGGGCTTTCCACCTGAGCTGATGGAAACATTTTTGCAAGTAGCTGCTGGTTCCACAGCATTGTGAATGTCCCAGATATCACCGAGTAAATGCTACGTTATGTGTATTTTACCATAATTTACAAATAAACCGAGCCCTAACCCCTTGAGTCAATGTGCCTCAAACTGAGCCACTGAGCATCAAACACCGGCGTCCCATTTAAGAATGCTGCTGCACACGATGAGCGGGTTTCCAGGAACTTTCCATTCGGGAAATCATGCTCAGTTCTCAGCCCTAAGTACACCTGTTCCTGGCAGGTGAGCCCCAAAGGGCACAGGGCGCCTCCTGGTGCCAGGAGAGCCTAATGGCACGTACATACTTGTGTTCAGATCAGTACTCCGGGAGGACTGTGCACCCAACACCCAGCCTTGTAAAATGAGGTCTCTGGTCTGTGCCGGCGGAATTGGGGCAGGAGGAGGGGGGAGCTTGGGAAGAGTGGAACTCCTTGAGCAATTGAAGATGCAGCAAAGCTTTAAACAGGGGTGCAGTTAGGTGTTTGATGCCCTGGCCACCTGAGACCACGGTTCAGGTTCCACTTTGGAAGCCCCCGGGTCTGCTTCGTCTGCTGCAAGTGCAGGAAATAATGACATCAAGTCAGACTGCAGGACGTTCCCACCAGGAATGAGAGGCCCTCGTTATGCATGCACGCTACGGATCCAGGCTCTTAATCCCGGGCTATCCTCCGGGAGAAGCAGGAGATAAACTTTGCCTGTTTTCAACCAAACACCAAGGAAGAATGAAGACGTCAGGAATTTCAATAAGAACGGGCTGCCTCACCAGCTCTATTTAAATGAGGATAATGAAGGGTATGATTGTGTTTCCAGAGCAAGAATAGAGTTCTTATCTTACAAAAACAGGTGTTTTCTGGGGGAGTTTTCATGTTAGTTTCTTTTTATAAGACCTCCCCCGCTTTTCTGTTTTCGGCTCTCAGGAAATAACCGAGGCACAGAAAACAGAAACACCTTCACAAAAGCTCCATGCAGATGGGCACCTGGGTGGCTGGGTCAGGCAACCATCGGACTCTTGATTTCCGCTCAGGTCATGATCCCAGGGTCGTGGGATGGAATCCCGGCACGGAGCCTGCTTCCGATTGTCTCTCTCTCTGTCTGCCTCTCTCCCCCCTAATCCCAGGCCCTCTCTGTCCCAAAAAAAAAAAAAAAGAGGTCCCTGCAGAGATGTAGGAAACTTCTGCACACCCTGCTTCCTCTTTGCCCGCTGCAAACAATTATGACTAATTCAGATAAATGGTGGAGTTTGTTTTCAAGCCTCCTCATTATCTGAGATGGATTATGTAAAAGCCCTCCTCCCCCTCGGAATGGACTGAACCCCTAAGAGAAGGCATTTGAAGGCACTTGGAACCTTGGGAGGCATCAACCCACAAGGTGCGTCCGCGGACGTCCTGACTCATGTTGGTAACAACGTGTCCAAATTGACGATGATGCTCGGCGGCATAAAGAATGCACAGTTAGCACCCCTTGGCGGAGGAAGAAGGGATCATTATCTGTTCCCACTGGACAGGTCAGACATCGAGGCTCAGAGAAGGGTAAGCGTTGACCCCAGGCTCTGATTCAACAGCAGGAAAATCAGAAGGCACCACGGCGCACCTGGCTGGGACCGCGCTTTTTCCGTGGTCCCTGAGCGCCGCGCTGCACGTAGCTTCGCCAGGCTCAGAACCAGGACGCCCTGCTGAGGTCAGCCGGCCTACCGGGTCTCCTGTGTCTCACTTCCTGTTTGGACCCCCCCACCGATGCCGCCCCAGGCAGAGCGCAGGGCAACATCCACACGCACACCACGTCTGTGTCTTGCAAAATTCTCTCTGCTGAAAAGCTCCTGGTGTCTCTGAGGGCCAGCGAAGCTCACAGGTGCTTACGCAGTGACCTTTCCGGGTGTTTACACATCCTTCCCTTCCAGCCGGGCTCTGCGGACCTGGCATTTCACGCGCCCACCTTGCAAGAGCGCCAGGACGGGGCCAGCTTCAGGACGCAGCCCGCGTCTGCGTCCCCTGACACACAATGCTTGGGCGCCATGGGATGCGCGATGAGCGCCGTCCGGACACGCTCCCCAGCCCGCAGGCACTCAGATGCCCAGCGCCTCCCTGTGTCTCCTGCCTGAGCCGGAAACGATGCCCCTGGGTGCTCAGACCCCTGCTCCCCTTGTAAGCAGTGCCACCTGTGTGAAAGCGTGGGCCCACTGATTCAGCAAGCGCCTGGGCATAAATGCAAAGCCGATGCCTGAAGCCTGCGGGTCTTATACAGGGCACCCAGCATGGGACACCACGGGTATCAATGGTCCAGGGGGCGCCTGGGGGGCTCATTGGGTTAAGCGTCCGACTTCAGCTCAGGTCATGATCTCACAGTTCATGAGTTCGAGCCCCGCATCGGGTTTTGTGCTGACAGCTCGGAGCCTGGAGCCTGCTTCTGATTCTGTGTCTCCCTCTCTCTCTGCCCCTCCCTTGCTTGCACTCTGTCTCTGTCTCAAAATTATCAGATAAACATTTAAAAATGTATAATGAAATATTTCGGGGCTCCTGGGTGGCTCAGTTGGTTAAGCGACTTCGACTCAGGTCAGGATCTCTGAGTTCGTGACTTCAACCCCTGCATCAGGCTCTGCGCGGACAGCTCAGAGCCTGGAGCCTCCTTCCGATTCTGTGTCTCCCTCTCATTCTCTGCCCCTCCTCTGCTCACACTCTCTGTCTCTGTGTGTCAAAAATAAACATTACAAAAACTTAAAAAAAAAAAAGAGTCCAGGATTTCCTCGTCTCCCACAACACTCATGGGCGACTGAGGCTCCTCCTATCTGGGCAGGTGTCTCAAATGTGCCCACCATGGGGACCTCTTTGCACGTGTTTCCCCCACGGCTCCCTCCACAAAGCTGTGCAAATCACGTGGCTCCCAACAGGACAAGAGATTGGCCCACGGCCCCGGGCACGCTGGATAAACTTGGAGCTGTGACGTCACAGGACCCAGCTCCCCGTCTGGACCCCACTGCCCAGGACGAGCCTGGGACACCCTGCTTCTAGGCATGAGCTGCCCTGAGGATTGTCCAGGCCGTGTGGACTGCTGGGCCCTCCGAGGAATGGGCCACAATGAGAACCTCTAAGGCCACAGGTTGGATGTGACGCTGTCGTTCCTGGGGGACACCCCTGAGTGTATGCACAGCTTCTTCCCATCCCTCGGCACGTCTGCACCTCCCGGAGGCTTCCCCAGCCCAGCTGGCATCACCTCTGTCCTTCCTTCTTCCCGGAGCCAAGGCTCAAAGCCACACTCCATCCCTCAGCAGCCCCCTCCCTGCTCTCCCTGCCCCTGTCTTTGGCCTGAAGCCTGGAACCAATCAACAAACCAGCCGGAAGCAGCCTTTCCAAAACACCCATCAGATCACACACGTCTCACACCCACGTGAGAACCACGGCACGGTTCCTACAAAGTCCTACAGAGCACCCCAGGCCTCCTCCCTGCCGGGACCCCCACCACGGCCCCCTCATTCATGGTGCTATAGCCCTGCGGGTCTCCCAGCTCGTCTTCGTGCAGCCCAGATTCGCTCCTGATCTCTGGCCTGGCTGTGCCCGGTGCGTGCAAATCAGTTCCCCCGGGACACCTGCATGCAACCCACACCTCCCCCCTGTATTCCTTCAGGGTTTAAACGGGGCACTTTGAGCTCACTTGTATTGCAAACCGACTGGACCAAATACAAACAAGTAAATAAGGACGCTTGGGAATCTGACACGGGAGCCAGTCCTATCCCCCTAGACTGGGTCAAACAGTATCCCCCCACCCCACCCCCAATTCATCTCCAAAATCAGAATGGGATCTTGTTCGGAGACAGGGTCTTTGCAGATGTCATAAGTAAAGACTCTGAGATGAGCTCGTCCTGAATCAGGGGGGCCCTACAACCAATGGCAGGTGTCCTTGTTAGAGACAGAACAGGGGGGGACACACACAGAAGACAGAGACACAGATGGAAAGGATGTAGCCACCAGCCCAGGGACGCCCGCAGCCTCCAGAAGCTGAAGAGGCAGGAAGGACGCTCCCCGGGAGCCTCCATAGGGAGCACGCAGCCTAGCGTTTAGAAATCACTCTGAACCACAAATATGTTCCTTTGTCTCAGCCCTTAAAGAATTGCAGCCCTTGATCTTCTGGGGGCACAGAAAGTCATGTCTGCATTCTCGTTTTCTAACCTGCCTCAAGATCATGTTACCGCCCTGTGTTGGGGGGGCGCCCAAGACCACCCTCAGGCATGATGGTTCACCGGAAGGACCCCTAAGACCCAGAAGCTGTTGGACACGTGGCTGTGGCTTGTCCCAGAGGCAGGTGTGGGCCACGGATGCACGAATCACAACCACCCAAGACCTTGGTTTCCGGGATCCGGTCAAGGGCCAGTCGCGAGAACAGACGCCTCTTGGGAACGTGCAGGGTTCACACAACACAAGCCTGCAGCCGTGACCCCTTCCCGCACGCATTCAATAAAGTATCACCCATGACGCTTCCCAGCAAACTCACTGTTCCCATCCGCTGGCAAAGTCGAGTCAAATATGCTCAGCTTTGCTTTTCCCTTACTTTTGTTATTCTGCAGTAATTTCGCAAACGAGGGAAGCCAAGCCCACGGATGTTCAATTGCATGAGACCGTTATGATATTGCCGGGGACATGAGCCGTCTCAGAGCTCGGGGTCAAGCAAGGAGACGGGACATGGATGATATGTGGGAAGCAGGAGAAAGTTGTCGTTAGGTCTACAGAGACCGAAATGCCCTCTTTCATCAAATGTCAACTCGGCCATCCCTTTCCTCAGACTGGACCGACGGCGGCCGCTGGTGAGTTCTCCTTTGCCCTACGGTTTATCATCCTCTGGATGGTCCTTGATGACTTCAGGGCTGCAAGTCTATTTAGAGACATGCTTGTCCAAGGATGTTCTGAGGCCGATTCCTCATGTCTCCTGGGTCACCAAACAGGCCAGGGTCCCATGACAGACGGGGCCATTGTAGGCACTCAAATATCAACATCCTAGTTCTAGAACACGGGTAGATTCTGTGGCTGTTGCTGATGTAGCAAATGACCACAGACTAGGGGCTCCAAACCACAGGATTCATCCTCCCCCAGCTCTTGAGACCAGAGTCTGAAATCCAGGCAGGGCAGGGCTGAGGAGATCCAGGCAGGGCAGGGCCACTGAGATCCAGGCAGGGCAGGGCCGCTGAGATCCAGGCAGAGCAGGGCCACTGAGATCCAGGCAGGGTAGGGCCACTGAGATCCAGGCAGGGCAGGGCCACTGAGATCCAGGAGGGGCAGGGCCCCTGAGACCCAGGAGGGCAGGGCTGCTGAGATCCAGGAGGGGCAGGGCCATTGAGATCCGGGCAGGGCAGGGCCACTGACATCCAGGAGGGGCAGGGCCCCTGAGATCCAGGCAGGGTAAGACCACTGAGATCCAGGAGGAGCAGGACCAGTGAGATCCAGGCAGGGCAGGGCCACTGAGATCCAGGTAGGGCAGGGCTACTGAGATCCAGGAGGGCAGGGCCAGTGAGATCCAGGCAGGGCAGGGCCACTGAGATCCAGGCAGGGAAGGGTGACTGAGATCCAGGCAGGGAAGGACCACTGAGATCCAGGCAGGACAGGGCTGCGGAGATCCAGGCAAGGCAGGGCCGCTGAGATCCAGGAGGGGCAGGGCCGCTGAGATCCAGGCAGGGAAGGACCACTGAGATTCAGGCAGGGCAGGGCCACTGAGATCCAGGCAGGGGAGGACCACTGAGATCCAGGCAGGGCAGGGCTGTGGAGATCCAGGCAGGGCAGGATCACTGAGACCCAGGCAGGGCAGGGCCGCTGAGATCCAGGCAGGGCGGGGCTACTGAGATCCAGGCAGGGAAGGGCCACTGAGATCCAGGTGGGACAGGACACTGAAATCTAGCAGGGACAAGACAGCTGAGATCCAGTCAGGGCAGGGCCGCTGAGGTCCAGGCAGGGCAGGGTCACTGAGATGCAGGAGGGACAGGGCCACTGAGATCCAGGAGGGGCAGGACCTCTGAGACCCAAGCAGGGCAGGGCCACTGAGATCCAGGAGGGACAGGGCTGCTGAAATCCAGGCAGGGCTCTGCTCCCTCCAGAGGCTCCAGGGGACGGTCCTTCCTGCCTCTTTCAGCTTCTGAGATTCCAGGCGTCCTTGGGCTTGTGGCCGCGTCCCTCCCATCTCTGCCTCTGTCTTCATGTGGTTTCTGCTCTGTCTCTGTGTCTCCCCTTCTGTCTCACAAGGACACCTGTCATTGGATTCAGGGCCCCCCTCCTCCTGGATGGGCTCATCTCAGGTCCTTCACTTACCCACTTCTGCAAAGACCCTATGAGACCCCAGTCAGACATTCCAGGGGTGAGGAGGTGCACATATCTTTGGGGGGGGGGGACAGCACAGTTTCACCCACTACAATGCCCATCTGTGCTCTAGCTGCACGAAAGTTTGTAAAACTGACCTTTGCCACTTTCTGTCTCCATAGGGGAAGGTTCTCCACCTCGTGGGGAAGGTGTCCCCAAACAGAATGGGGTTCAGATAGATGCCGAGCGAAAATTTGGGTTCCCAAATTTCTGAACTACAGCACAGGTGGGTTCTTTCTCCTCCTTCAACGTCAGACACCCTCGTGTGTTAAGTCTTGCCGTACACAGACTGACACAGAGCCGGTGGGTTCCTCAGGCGGTCGGCAGGAGGGGGCCCCAGGCCAGCAGACAGATCAGGAACCGTCAACAGAACAGGCAGGCGGCCATCTCCAGACATGCAGGGTCCCCTTTCTGCCCACCCTCCTCCTCCCGACAAGACCTAAGGTGGGGACAGGGGCCCTCGTGATGGGGCCCATGTTGTAGGGAAGGACCACCCCTCTGTCACATTTCCTCGTGTGGCCACGGGCACCTCAGGGGTCCAGCTAAGGGAACATTTCATGTCAACTGCGGAAGACATTTGGAAGCACATCGGTAGATAAAACCAGTGACAAATGACATATGTCCCTCGAGCATCGGGGACGTGCTTTCTTTCAACAAGTTGAGATTTATTAACCAAAGAGCCGACGGTAAATTCAGTGCATAAAAACAAAAGATGTGGGGACGCCTTGGTGGCTCAGTCGGTTAAGCCTCTGACTTTGGCTCACGTCGTGATCTCAGGGTTCATGGGTTCGAGCCCCACGTCGGGCTCTGTGCTGACAGCTCGGAACCTGGAACCTGCTTCGGATTCTGTGTCTCTCTCTCTCTCTGCCCCTCCCCTGCTTGCGCTCTGTCTCTCTCAAAAATAAATAAACATTGCTGGGTCGTAGGGTAGATCTATTTTTAATTATTTGAGGAACCTCCACACTGTTTTCCAGAACGGCTGCACCAGGTTGCATGCCCACCAACAGTGCAAGAGGGTTCCCGTTTCTCCACATCCTCATCAGCATCTAGAGTCTCCTGATTTGCTCATTTTGGCCACTCTGACCAGCGTGAGGTGATATCTCAGTGTGGTTTTGCTTTGTATTTCCCTGGTGAGGACTGACATTGAGCATCTTTTCATAAAATCAGGCCATTTGTAGCAACGTGGCTAGAACTGGAGGGTATTATGCTGAGTGAAATAAGTCAGGCAGAGGAAAACACATACCATATGTTTTCACTCTTATGTGGATCCTGAAAAACTTAACAGAAGACCATGGGGGAGGGGAAGGAAAAAAAAAGCTAGAGAGGGAAGGAGGCAAACCATAAGAGACTCTTCAAAACTGAGAACAAACTGAGGGTTGATGCGGGGTGGGAAGGAGAGGAGAGTGGGGGATGGGCATGGAGGAGGGCACCTGTTGGGACGAGCACTGGGTGTTGTATGGAAACCAATTTGACAATAAATTTCATATTAAAAAAATAAATAAAAATAAATAAATAATCAATCAATCAATCAATCAACTGCTCCGATATCAATTAGCAAATGGTGTTAGAACTGCTCCCGTCATCCCAGAAGGAATAATTCACTCAGGGGAGGGATCCTGTTTCAAACACGTCATTAGTAGGTCCTTGGATTGTCTGAGAATCTCGTAAATGAAAAATGAGTCGTAGGACTGCACAGGGGAAAGGCTGTCATTTCTCGCCCGTGTCACACAGACCAGCGCCGTCCGTGCAGATAACGCGAGATGTATGAGCTCCTGTCACACAGAGAATGTCGGGAACACGCCCGTTAATGGTGCCGTCAGCTCCAAGTGGATTGAGGTGAGTTAGCGCATGAAGACCAACGCCCGCAAAATACTCCGAAATCTTGTGGTTCTTGTGTAAGAGAAAGAGGACGGAGATTTTCCCAACACTGAAAACAACCCTGGGACAGGTGTGTGACATTACGAAGAAGGCATTAGGACCCTCGAGGAAACACGCCCAAGCCTCAATAAAAAAACAAGTGATCACCTGGGAGAGAGGAAAGACGGCATCGCCTTCCTAGCACCTGTGTAGACGAGATACCTGTGTAGATCAGACGCCTGTATAGATGGGACACTTGTGTAGATGAGACACCTGGGTAGATAAGAAACCTGTATACATGAGACACGTAAGACTTGAGTAGATCAGACGCCCGTGTAGACGAGACCCCTGTATAGATCAGACGCCTGTATAGATGGGACACTTGTGTAGACGAGACACCTGGGTAGATAAGAAACCTGTATACATGAGACACGTAAGACACTCGAGTAGATCAGACGCCTGTGTAGATGAGACACTTGTGTAGACGAGACACCTGGGTAGATAAGAAACCTGTATACATGAGACACGTAAGACTTGAGTAGATCAGACGCCCGTGTAGACGAGACCCCTGTAGAGATCAGACGCCTGTATAGATGGGACACTTGTGTAGACGAGACACCTGGGTAGATAAGAAACCTGTATACATGAGACACGTAAGACACTCGAGTAGATCAGACGCCTGTGTAGATGAGACACTTGTGTAGACGAGACACCTGGGTAGATAAGAAACCTGTATACATGAGACACGTAAGACTTGAGTAGATCAGACGCCCGTGTAGACGAGACCCCTGTAGAGATCAGACGCCTGTATAGATGGGACACTTGTGTAGACGAGACACCTGGGTAGATAAGAAACCTGTATACATGAGACACGTAAGACACTCGAGTAGATCAGACACCCATGTAGATGAGACCCCTGTAGAGATCAGACGCCTGTATAGATGGGACACTTGTGTAGACGAGACACCTGGGTAGATAAGAAACCTATGTACATGAGACACATAAGACACTCGAGTAGATCAGACGCCCGTGTAGATGAGACCCCTGTATAGATCAGACGCCTGTATAGATGGGACACTTGTGTAGACGAGACACCTGGGTAGATAAGAAACCTGTATACATGAGACACGTAAGACTTGAGTAGATCAGACGCCCGTGTAGACGAGACCCCTGTATAGATCAGACGCCTGTATAGATGGGACACTTGTGTAGACGAGACACCTGGGTAGATAAGAAACCTGTATACATGAGACACGTAAGACACTCGAGTAGATCAGACACCCGTGTAGATGAGACCCCTGTAGAGATCAGACGCCTGTATAGATGGGACACTTGTGTAGACGAGACACCTGGGTAGATAAGAAACCTATATACATGAGACACATAAGACACTCGAGTAGATCAGACGCCCATGTAGATGAGACCCCTGTATAGATCAGACGCCTGTATAGATGGGACACTTGTGTAGACGAGACACCTGGGTAGATAAGAAACCTGTATACATGAGACACGTAAGACACTCGAGTAGATCAGACGCCTGTGTAGATGAGACACTTGTGTAGACGAGACACCTGGGTAGATAAGAAACCTGTATACATGAGACATGTAAGACACTTGAGTAGATCAGACGCCTGTGTAGACGAGACACCTGTATAGATCAGACGCCTGTATAGATGGGACACTTACGTAGATGAGACACCTGGGTAGATAAGAAACCTGTATACATGAGACACATAAGACATTCGAGTAGATCAGACGCCCGTGTAGATGAGACACTTGTGTAGATGAGACAAATACATGTTCACACGAAGACAAAATCAAAAAGCATAGATCATACAAATTCGCTTTCACGTCAAGGTCAGATCCAAGGGAAAATACAACAGCATCAGGCAGTTAATTAATAAACACGGCATCTTGCTGGATTCTGGGATGCAGGGCGTATTTGTCAGCTTTTGAAATTTGAACTTGGCCGTGCAACTATTCTAAAGAGAAGAAGACGACTTTCGTAAATGCGGATGCATAATTTCCGACTCTTTTTCTAAAAGGGTCCCCGAATGATAGAAGGACCTCACCCCTGAGACTGTTGAACGTGGCGTGAGTCCCGTGCTGCCAGTCACAGTGAAAGGTAGGACATTGTTTTTCAACCTGTCCCGGGTCTTGGCTCTGCACCAAGAATCCCCTCTCCCAAGTGACTCAGGTAGAGTTCGGGGATCGCTCAACTGTTTAGGACGAGGTGGGACCCCCGCCCCCGACCGTCCAGATTCCCACTTTTGGGTCTCATGGACGATGAACTGTATTGTGTTAGCTCGATTCTATTTCTGTTACTTGCCACAAAGAACCAGACCATTAATCGCCACCCTATAAACGCGACTGTGACGTGTTTCCCATGACCTGCAAATAACTACTTTTTCCAGTCGATTCCCCTGACGCATCTTTGTGTGGGTCCGCGTTGAACTACAGGCTAGGGTCCTAGAAAAGGATGTGTGCATGTTGCGTTTCATCGACACAGCGTGGGCTGGGTTTCTGCCGCTTAGTCCCTCTCACGGCACTGTCCCCAGAGCCCAACCCAGGTGCCGTCCGGAAACCTGTCGCTGACTGTCCCCCGAGTCCACAACCCCATGAGCTGCTCGGGAGGGATACTGAGGCAGGACCAGTTCCCTGGGAGCAGCGGGACCTGTGACCTCTGGCCCTGGGACCCCCTGGCACGTTGGCCGCTTGTTCTCAGGACAGCAAACAGAGCCGACCTCCCTGCCTTGGCTCCAAGGTCACGATTTCTCATCCGGCCTTTTCTCTCTCAGTGAGACTCCCCGGGGCCAGCGCAGACCCGCATTTCGATGGCACGGCTCCCCCGGGCTCCCCGCTGGCCACTCACTGTCCCCGGAGATGCCCCCTCCCCCAGCACACCTGTGACAACGTTCATCCCAGCTCAGCGCCCGCTTCTAGGGGGGACCCAGACGAACACACTGATTTCTGAAAACGCCCTGGGGCCGATCGGTGCCGTAAACACGAGGTGTGCCAGCGGAACCTGGCCCCAAACCACCGCTGTGCGTCCTGGTCCCAGACGCGGCAGCCGCAGCTTCCTCGTCCAGCTCACGCTGCTCCGGGAGCGTCAGGGTCTGCAGGGCGTTGCTGACGGGACCCCCACCGAGGACGTGAGGCCCACGGTGTGCTGGAGACTTCTGTATGTTTTCCAGGCTATTTCCACAAATAAGCTTCTGTGCTTTCAGGGCCGCAGAACTCTTCCTGCAGGTGTGGCCTCTGACAAATGGCGAAGGAGCTCTCCGTGCATCACCACCGACGGGTTACCACGGGTTCGCACGAAAGGAGACACAATGCCTCCAGCTGTGCCTTCTGTATCCGCACCCCCAGAAAGAGGACCTCTGACATCCGTGTTCTCCCGAGAAGAAGGGCCCCCAACCACCACCCTGAGACAGAGCCACTCGAGAGGACTCAGGGAAAAAACCAGATCAGCTGGTCCCACTGGCGGCAGATAAAAACAACAAAGGACCGAAGTTCATTCTCCGCCCCCCACACCCAACCCACTCCATTCACGGTGTCTGCCTTCTGAGATTCTATCTTCTCCCTTCGCACAATAGCATGGATCCCCAGGGCGGATACACACACACACAAACACACACACACACGCACGCACACACACATGCACCTGGTTCTCGGGGTGGTACATTCTATATTCTTTTTTTAAGGTTTATTTCTAAAAGAGAGAGAGCATGAGCACGGGAGGGGCAGAGAGACGGGGAGAGAGAGAATCCCGAGCAGGCCCTGCCCTGTCAGCACGGAGCCTGACGCGGGGCTCAAACTCATGAACCAGATTGTTGTTTTTCTTTTTTAATTTTTTTTAAGTTTATTTACTTATTTTGAGAGAGACAGAGACAGCACACGTGGGGGAGGGGCAGAGAGAGAGGGGGAGGGAAACCCAAGCAGGCTCCCTTCTGTCAGCTGAGAGCCCGAAGCAGGGCTCAAACTCACCAAACGTGAGATCCTGACCTGAGCTGAAACCGAGAGTCGGACGCTCAACCGACTGGGCCCCCCCAGGCGCCCCCATTCTATATTCTCATGTACAATATGTTGATACAAGTTGGGGGATTGCCCCTCAAGAAACTGGTGCGGGAGAAGCCGCCCAGTATGGATGGAGTGGCTACACTTACACCTGTCACACGCTTGGACGCGTCGCTTCTTGCCCGGAAGTCGTAATTAAACCATGATCTAGGAGGAAACTGGAGATGTCCATATGTCGTGACCTGAAAATGTGGCCAAGCCCAAATGCTTCCTTCGCCGTGGTGAATTCACACGCGTCTGAAAGCCGGGTCCGTCCCTGACACGGGAAGGCAGCCCCTGTGCGGAAAGTAAGGGGGGCCGATTGCGCAGGGCCTGGCTCTCTGAGGCTTTCGGGAAGGGAGGCGAGGACGGGGCTCTGCCGGCATGACACGCAGCTTCCCCTGCCAGATGCGCTGAACCTCCCAATCTGACATTTGCAGGAGGCAAATAAACCCTCCCGAGCTGCGTGCGCTCCCCAGAGCAGCTCTGAAGGTCTGCGCTGCCTGCCCCGGAGCTGGTGGCTCAGGGCTCCCTCCCACACAACGCATTGCAAGGTCTGCAGAGACACAGCTAAGACGCTGACCCTTTAATGGGTGTTAAAGCCTTGGCCACACGCTGCCTTCATTGCCCCTGAAGACACGGGATCCGGATTCCCATGAAGCCCGGTTTAGGCTCTTCCTGCGGCCCCCGGGACGGCCCCGTGTTTCCTCTGGACGGACAGAGCCCCAGGTGGTGACAGCTCTCAGCCAGACAGACCAAAGGCAATTTGCAGCTGCGTTGTTAACTTCTTCAGGGGCGCACGGCGAGCGATGAGGCTCTCCAGGCCTGTTTGCGAGCTTGCGACTTCGGATCATAATGGCGTTACCGTTATGGGGAGGCTGTAAAATTAAACGAGGCGGTGCACCTAAATTAGACTCGGGAATGGCCCCTTGGGCACTGCAAGCGCTCAGTAAATGGCAACCACCGGGGTTACTGTTTTAGTTATTTATGAGGACCGGTGCTGCCTCCGGGTCCCCCTGCATCTGAGCTGAGCTCACCAGAAAGGCAATTGGCCCCTGACACTGATGCTTCACAGAACCGTGGGGGTGGACACCATCTGGGACTGTCCTTGCCTCACCCTGGTCTGTATGCCATGGCCTCCCTTTCCTCTGGTTCTAAAAACGTCAGTCCCTACCACCAGACCGGTCGCCATGGCGCCCGCCGACGCCTGCCCCCTGGTGGCCGTCGCTGGGAACTTCTCCCATTTGACCATCCTATCCACTCAGCCTTGCGTCAGAAAGTCTCCCCTACAGGGGCGCCTGGGTGGCTCAGTCGGTTACACCCCCGACTTGGGTTCAGCTCATGATCTCGTGGTCTGTGAGTTCGAGCCCTGTGTTGGACTCTTTGTTGAAGCTTGGAGCCTGGAGCCTGCTTTGGATCCTGTCTCCCTCTCTCTCTGCCCCTCCCCTGCTTGCTCTCTATCTCTCTCTCTCTCAAATATAAATAAATATTAAAAATTTAAGAAACAGAAAGTCTTGCCTACAAACAGGAGGCACAGAAGCATCTTAGAACGAACTGCTTAATCCACTCCCTCCAGAGGAGATGCATTTTAGCTCGTGGGGCAGGACCCTGGCTCCCTTTGTGGCATGTTTTCAAGCTGGAATCACTTGCGGGGGGGGGGGGGGGGATCCTCAAGTCCTGGCGGTTTTTGGCTCTGATTTCCCTCCCTCTTTGCTAGACTTAAAGGTGGTCACCTGCCTGCCGCACACCCAGGAAACACATCTTTGAGAACCATCTCACTGGGACGTGGGCTTCGTTGCGTCCTTTCTGCTTGTAGGCGCCCTGAGCAGAATGCTTGAGAAGCAGAGGGATGGGGAACTGTTGCATCGTTTGGTGAATTCCTCGCACGAATACCCTTGAGGCAAAGCAGCAAATGACTCAGCAAATGGAAGCATCCAAGGACCAACTGTACAAAGAACAATGAACCCTAAGGGTCCATCTCCTGGGCTAGTATTTCTGCACAAAGGGGACGTTTCCATCCTGTAAAGAGACCGCTCAGCAAGGCGACACGGGGCAGTGGGAAAGTGGAACCTTCCCCCGTCAGGACAGCAATACTTGTAAACGATTAAAGAAGGAAAAAGCCGAAAAAGGGGAGGGATACTCCACTACCCGCTGAATCCTACCAGCAGAAATAAAAGGGGGGGGGGTGGTTCCTGGGGAGAATCCGGTAATACAAGAAAAATGCCACCCGAAAATAATGGGCTTTTGATCCACAACTTTCAAGGGCAGCTCTGTGCCAGCAGAGGACTATGAAAATTCAATCTCTAGCTTTTATGGGGTTTGGGGGAATAAAAACATTCCAGTCTCCATATGACATAAAATCATAGTCCCGTGGTAAAAACAACAACAAAAACCCCAGTAAAAGCTGAACTGAACAGATGTCAACAGTATAACGAAACACCCTTCCTCAAAATGCCAGGCCATTAAAAATTTTAATGCCCCATATTTTATTGTTCTTATACCAAAAATGTCAAGGGGACGTGAATTTTTAATTACAGCAGCCTCATAAAAATGCCTAGCACTTTATATATATATATGTATATATATATATATATATATATATACATATATATATATATCCCCAGTGGTGAAACGGATCCCAGAGCAGACACGTGCGGAAGAATGATGGCATTCGTTTAAAGGACAGCAGGTTCCCTGCAAATTAGCGCAGCCCTTGTCTTCCTTGAAATAGAAATAGATAAGATTTGGGGTCCTGATTTCCACCTGCACCCCCAAAATCTCCAACTGAGAAGGAGCACAGGGCTGTCAAAAGCTGTATTACTTCAACACATTGGCCATAATAAGGCACCACAGATGGGGCGGTGTAAGCAGACATTTATTCCCTGCTGACCCTGGAAGGTGGATGTCTGAGATCCAGGCAGGGTTGAGGCCAGGAGGCTGAGATCCAGGTAGGGTTGAGGCTGGGGGTCTGAGATCCAGGCAGGGCTGAGGCTGGGAGTCTGAGATCCAGGCAGGGCTGAGGCTGGGAGTCTGAGATCCAGGAGGGGCTGAGGCTGGGGGTCTGAGATCCAGGCAGGGATGAGGCTGGGAGTCTGAGATCCAGGCATGGCTGAGGCTGGGAGTCTGAGATACAGGCAGGGCTGAGGCTGGGAGTCTGAGATCCAGGCATGGCTGAGGCTGGGGGTTTGAGAATCAGGCAGGGCTGAGGCTAGGGGTCTGAGATCCAGGCAGGGCCGAGGCTGGGAGTCTGAGATCTAGGAGGGGCTGAGGCTGGGGGTCTGAGATCCAGGCAGGGCCGAGGCTGGGAGTCTGAGATCCAGGCAGGGCTGAGGCTGGGAGTCTGAGATCCAGGAGGGGCTGAGGCTGGGAGTCTAAGATACAAGCAGGGCCGAGGCAGGGAGTCTGAGATTCAGGCAGGGCTGAGGCTGGGGGTCTGAGATCCAGGCAGGGCTGAGGCTGGGAGTCTGAGATCCAGGCAGGGCTGAGGCTGGGGGTTTGAGAATCAGGCAGGGCTGAGGCTGGGGGTCTGAGACCCAGGCAGGGCTGAGGCTGGGGTCTGAGATCCAGGCAGGGCTGAGGCTGGGGGTTTGAGAATCAGGCAGGGCTGAGGCTGGGGGTCTGAGATCCAGGCAGGGCCGAGGCTGGGAGTCTGAGATCCAGGAGGGGCTGAGGCTGGGAGTCTGAGATCCAGGAGGGGCTGAGGCTGGGGGTTTGAGAATCAGGCAGGGCTGACGCTGGGGGTCTGAGATCCAGGCAAGGCTGAGGCTGGGAGTCTGAGATCCAGGAGGGGCTGAGGCTGGGGGGTTGAGAATCAGGCAGGGCTGAGGCTGGGGGTCTGAGATCCAGGCAGGGCGGAGGCTGGGAGTCTGAGATCCAGGAGGGGCTGAGGCTGGGGGGTTGAGAATCAGGCAGGGCTGAGGCTGGGAGTCTGAGATCCAGGCAGGGCTGAGGCTGGGGTCTGAGATCCAGGAGGGGCTGAGGCTGGGAGTCTAAGATACAAGCAGGGCCGAGGCAGGGAGTCTGAGACTCAGGCAGGGCTGAGGCTGGGAGTCTGAGATCCAGGAGGGGCTGAGGCTGGGGGTTTGAGAATCAGGCAGGGCTGAGGCTGGGGGTTTGAGAATCAGGCAGGGCTGAGGCTGGGGGTCTAAGATCCAGGCAGGGCCGAGGCTGGGAATCTGAGATCCAGGCAGGGCTGAGGCTGGGAGTCTGAGTTCCAGGAAGAGCTGAGACTGGGAGTCTAAGATACAAGCAGGGCCGAGGCAGGGAGTCTGAGATTCAGGCAGGGCTGAGGCTGGGAGTCTGAGATCTAGGAGGGGCTGAGGCTGGGGGTCTAAGATCCAGGCAGGGCCGAGGCTGGGAATCTGAGATCCAGGCAGGGCCGACTCTGGGAGGCTGAGGTCCAGGCAGGGCGGCGGCTGGGAGTCTGAGGTCCAGGAGGGGCTGCAGCTGGGGGTCTGAGATCCAGGTAGGACTCTGGTTGCAAGTCCGAGGTCCAGAAAGAACCAAGGCTGGGAGTCTGAGATCCAGGCAGGGCCAAGGCTGGGGGTCTGAGGTCCAGGCAGGGCCGAGGCTGGGACTCTGAGATGCAGGCAGGGCCGAGGCTGGGGGTCTGAGGTCCAGACAGGGCTGAGGCTGGGAGGCTGAGTTCCAGGCAGGGCTGCATCTGGAGGTCTGAAGCCCAGGCAGGGCTGAGGCTGGGGGTCTGAGGTTCAGACAGGGCTGAGGCTGGGGGTCTGAGATCCAGGGAGGGCTGAGGCTGGGGGTCTGAGGTCCAGGCAGGGCTGAGGCTGGGGGTCTGATATCCAGGCAGGGCCGAGGCTGGGAGGCTGAGATGCAGGCAGGGCCGAGGCTGGGAGGGTGAGATCCAGGAGGGTCTGAGGCTGGGAGTCTCAGATTCAGGCAGGGCTGAGGGTGGGAGCCTGATGTCCACGCAGGGCTGAGGCTGGGGTTCTGAGATCCAGGCAGGGCCGAGGCTGGGGTTCTGAGATCCAGGCAGGACTGAGGTCCATGCAGGGCTGAGGCTGGGTTCAGGTCCATGCAGGGCTAAGGCTGGGGGTCTGAAGTGCAGGCAGGCCCGGAGTTGGGGTCTGAGATCCAGGCAGGGCCAAGGCCGGGAGGCTGAGATCCATGCAGGGCTCAGGCTAGGGTTCTGAGATCCTGGAGGGGCAAAGGGGGGGAGTCTCAGATCCAGGCAGGGCCAAGGCTGGGGGTCTGAGATCCACGCAGGGCTGAGGCTGAGAGACTGAGATCCAGGCACGGCAGAGGCTGGGACTCTGAGGTCCAGGCAGGGCCGACTCTGGGAGGCTGAGGTCCAGGAGGGGCTGCAGCTGGGGGTCTGAGATCCAGGTAGGACTCTGGTTGCGAGTCCGAGGTCCAGAAAGAACCAAGGCTGGGAGTCTGAGATCCAGGCAGGGCCAAGGCTGGGGGTCTGAGGTCCAGGCAGGGCCGAGGCTGGGACTCTGAGATGCAGGCAGGGCCGAGGCTGGGGGTCTGAGGTCCAGACAGGGCTGAGGCTGGGAGGCTGAGTTCCAGGCAGGGCTGCGTCTGGAGGCCTGAAGCCCAGACAGGGCTGAGGCTGGGGGTCTGAGGTTCAGACAGGGCTGAGGCTGGGGGTCTGAGATCCAGGCAGGGCTGAGGCTGGAAGTCTGAGGTCCATGCAGGGCTAAGGCTGGGGGTCTGAGGTCCAGGCAGTCCTGAAGTTGGGGTCTGAGATCCAGTCAGGGCCAAGGCCGGGAGGCTGAGATCCATGCAGGGCTGAGGCTAGGGGTCTGAGATCCTGGAAGGGATAAGGCAGGGAGTCTCAGATCCAGGCAGGGCTGAGGCTGGGGGTTTGAGATCCATGCAGGGATACGACTGGGGGTGTGAGGTTCAGGAGGGGCCCAAGGATGGGAGTCTGCGATCCTCGCAGGGGTGAGACTAGGAGGCTGAGGTCCAGGCAGGGCTGAGTCTGGGGGTCTGAGATCTAGGCAGGTTGGACGCTGGGAGTCTGAGGTCCAGGCAGGGCTGGAGACTGGGAGTCAGAGATCTAGGCAGGGCCAAGGCTGGGAATCTGAGATCCAGGCAGGGTGTAGGCCAGGAGGCTCGGATCTAGGCAGGGTGGAGGCTGTGTGTCTGAAGTCCAAGCAAGGCTGAGGCTGGGGGTCTGAGATTCAGGCAGGGCTGAGGTTGGGAGTCTGATATCCAGGAGGGGCTGAGGCTGGGGTTCTGAGATCCAGGCAGGGATGAGGCTGGGGGGTCTTAGATCCAGGCAGACCTGAGGCTGGGAGTCAGATCCAGGCAGGGCCGAGGCTGGGAGGCTGAGATCCAGGAAGTGCTGAAGCTGGGAGTCTGAGATCCAGGCAGGGCTGAGGCTGGGGGTCTGAGATCCAGGCAAGGCTGAGGCTGGGAGGCTGAGGTCCAGGCAGGGCTGAGGCCATGAGGCTTAGATATCACCCTGTGTGACTGTGTTATGTCTGTTCCTCGTGCGTTTCCAGCTCCAGCTGGCGGTGGTCAGTGCCCGTCCCCAGCCCGAGGTGTTTGGAGAGGTTCCGGGGTCCCCCTTCCGGCCGCCTCACCCCTGCCAGGTGACCTGTAGTTAATAGGTTGCTGACATTCACAGGTGCCTTGCGTCTGATGCACAGACTCAGACCATGGTTCTGGGAAACTGTCCCCATTCCCGAGGGGTAGAGTCACTTCGGAGGACAGGGCAGGGAGGTCAGCCGCCACGGGTGACCCCTGGGCTTCAGACGCCTTGATTCCTCCCGGTCCTCAGATCTCCGGATCCCGCAGCTGGGGCCCCTGTGCTGCCGCTCCCGTCTTTTCCAGCCCCATCGTCACTTTATGTACCTCCTTGGTCTGAAATAGGCTTCCAAATCCCAAACCCCATGCGAGGCACTCGGCCTCCCTTCACGTTGGGTCATTTACCCAAATGGGCCCCCACACGTCTTAGGAAACTCTGCCAGACCCCTGAGGCCTTTGGGGGGGGGGGGGGCGGTGTGTGCTCGGGATCTCCTAAGAAGCAAAACAAACAGAAGGTTTGCAGGGAAAGAGAGGCACTGTGAAGAATCATCCCATGTGATTATGCAGACTGGAAGGCCCAATATTTGCAGGACAGGCTGGTGGAGGCCCGCGGAAAAGCACACGCTGCCATCTGAGTCCGGACCTTCTGCTGCCAGAATTCCCTCTTCATCCGGTGAGACCAGCCTTTTTCCCGTCTGCGACCTTCAACTGATTGGGTGAGGCCCACCCCCACCGATACCTCCTGCATATGCAATACATTGTATATATATAATATATACACATATATACACATATGTATTATATACACATATATGTGTATATATACTATGTATAATAATGCATAATGATATATAGTATATATAATATATAATATACATATAACTATATATAATATATAAATATATAATATATGTAAATATATACAATGTATACATACAATCACATACTGTATATATATAGTATGTATATTGTACATATATATAATAGCACATAATGATATATATATTGTGTGTATATATAATAATAGATAATGATCTATAGTATATATAATATATAATATATACAAATATGTACAGTATATATACAATTATTGTGTATATACTACATATATAGTATATATAATAACATATATATTGTGTATATATATAATAATACATAATGATATATAGTATATATAATATATACTATGTACTAAATATATACAGTATATATACTATATATAATAACACATAATGATATATATTGTGTATATATATATGATAGTAGATAGTGGTACATATAATATATAATATATATACAATTGCATACTGTATATATATGTATATATACTATATGTAATAACAATGATATATATTGTGTGTATATGTATAATACATAATGATATATAGTATATATAATAGATAAATATATACAATGTATATACAATTACACAGTGTATATATGTATGTATACTATATATAATATAATAACATAATGATATATATTGTGTGTATATAATATATGATGATATATAGTATATATAATAGATAAATATATACAATATATACATAATATATATACAGTAACAGTGTGTACATATATATTTATCTTGCACATATACCGTATATAATAACACATCACGGTATATGTCGTGTGTATATATAATATGTGTATAACTATATCTTCACTGAACTCAGGGGGGCGACACAGTTCCCATACTGTGACGTAAAGATCCTTCCTTCACTGAGCTGGTTCTGAAACAGCCAGCTTTTAGCTGCCGGTTGACCTTGACAACCGTTAATTAGTGGTAACCTTCATCTACGCACAGCAAACCAAATACTGTGGCAGAAAATACTGTCCCAATGACTCATTATCTCGAACAATAAAACTCCCGCCGCGTAAGCCGTGCCTGCAAAGACACTGTCCATCACAGGGATGAAGGGACAGAACCTTCCATGCCCAGCACTTAGGATTCTAGAAACTGTATAGAGACCTGTTTGAAGGTGTTGTTTCTACACATGGTAAAGCATTCAGATTTGCTCTCTATTGTGTCTCAGCCGCCTTGGGGACGTGTGTTGTCCTGCTCTGTGAAATGTGAGGGCCCCAAACAGTGGGAAACGGAGACGGCAGACCTGGGTTCGAGGCGCACCTGTCCCTCAATCAACCTTTATCACACAGACCACCCTGGTCACAAGGGGACGGCCCTTGTGGGCAGCACGGGTGCGTAGGGTGCGGACGAAATGACCTGTGAGGTCACCGGGTCATGCACGGACACACGCAGGCTTCCAGACATATAAACGCCCACGGATATGCCTGCACCTGCTGGGCCACGGAGATACACACAGACTCCCAGAAATATAAACACACACAGAAGCATGGCACGCACACACACACACACGCACACACACAAAGATATAAACACATACGGCTGTGTCACAGGAACCCGTCTGTCTTGTTTCCTCGAACCCAGCACGCCGTTGAAGTCCTACCCTTGTACCTGTAAACAGGGCCTTATTTGGAAATAGGGTCTTTGTAGGATGTTGTTAAACCTAAGATGAGCCCATCCAGGAAAGACAGTTAGCTAACAGACACGTGACTCACTTACCAGCCCTACAAAGTAATTGCAGGGGAAAAACAAAAACAAAAATATTTCTTCTACCCTCTTATGTTCTACACCCGAGGTGTGTGAATTAAAGTGAGAAAAAGATTACCCACAGAAAAGCTTCATACATCAGTTAATCAAGTGATGATACATTCGTGGAGGAGTGATGAGACAAAGGAAAAGGGGTTTAGGGGCTTCTAGGAGCATTCAATTATGGAAAGATACGTATTTCACAGAGCAGGACAACACACGTCCGCGTGTATATATTACATGATACTATATATTGTATGCTATCTGTTATATATCAAATTGTATCATAATTATATTATATATGTGGTACAAAATATACCATATTATATATCATATTATGTTGTACAACACAGCGTATAATACAGCAATACCAGAATAGGATATAATGTGGATTTTGTATCTTTACTTTTATATAAATTACATGCACGTTATATATGATGCTATGCGTTTTATGTATTATGCACCTTGTAATTAGCATATCACAAACCATACAAAGCCAGGAGGGGAACCATAATATTATTTGAGGCCTCTGATGCATATTTTAACCACTCTTACGGAGTTTCAGCAAGCCGTGTGACAGGACCCAAAACCCGGGCGCGAGGGAACAGCTGCCAGGTCCCTACAGAGCTTTCTGGTGCGTGTGTGACGCCTACAGGAAGACGGCCGTGTGTCTGAAGATTCCTGGGCGGGTCCAGGACAGCGGACGCCGGGTGTAACAGTCCAGGTGGCTGTGGATTCCGGGATCCGTGAGCAGACCCTGCAGGTTGGCGTTGGAAGCCGCACTCGCCTCTTCCTGTGCAGGGATCTGCTCCGTGACCCTCCCTTCCCCCTCCTCCTCCGTCCTGCCCACGCCCGGGCCGCGGCCTCCTTCCTTCCTCCTACCGAGCCCACACCCCCCAGGCCCGAGTTGCCCTTGTCTTCTCATCCAGGAACCAGGCCACCGAGGACACCGAGGCTGATGCCCAGCCCTCCACACACACCCCTCTGTGTCCATCCCCCAACAGTATTCTCCAGCTGTATCAGTAGGATTCCCAGAGAAATAGAACCAGTGGGATACGTGGATGGATAGAAGATAGATAGATAGATGACAGATGATAGACAGACACATAGAGACATAGAGACATAGATACGTAGATATGATAAATAGATGATGGATAGATACATAGATAGATGATAGATAGATAGATAGATAGATAGAGATAGATTATGGACAATAGATATATAGATAGATGATAGATATGTAGATAGATAGATATGATGGATAGATAGACAGACATGATGGATGGATGGGTAGAAGGATGGATGGATAGATAGATAGATAGATAGATAGATAATAGGTATATAGATGCACAGATATGATGGATGAATGATAGATAAATCGGTAGATAGATACAGGGATGGATAGATAGACAAAGGTATATAGATACAGATCATATAGATACAGATATGTTCTCCATTCCTCCCCGGTTTTGTTCTACACAGATCTTCAACTGATTAGACAAGACCCACCCACACTGGCAAAGGCCATCTGCTTTACTCAGTGCACTGATTCAAATGCCGGCCTCATCCTACAAAACCCCCCCAAACACACCCAGAAACCGTACTCAACCAGGATATTCAGGCACCACCCCACCCCCACATACATAAAATTAAGTTTCCGTGGAAAATTAACCATCGCAAGGAGTGAGCCACAGGAACAGCTACATGGGCGGGGAAGCACCGAGTGGACACTCCCGTTGTCTCCCCAGGTGCAGCCCCACAGGACAGCTTGTGGCCCTGGTGCCTCGGAGGTTGTCCCCCAGGAATCACCCGCCTCCACGGAGACGTCCACACGTGCCCGCATGCTCCTGTCTCCGTGGGATGGTGTCTGGAAACAGCCGACGCAGATACGCCACCACGGGAGCCCGGACCCACAGACATCGCTGCCCTCCCTGTCCCGGCCACCTGTTCCCAATCCTCGTGTGGAAGAAATCGGAAGGACGGACGCCATCGCCTCTGAGCCCTTTGGAAAAGGCTGGACACGCCCACGTGCAAAATTCAAAAGGAAACATTCTCATCTCAATTCCAGACACACAGCCTGTGAAAACCAACACCCGTGCGGTCAAACCTGTGACTTACCCGCTGCACAAAAATCCTGCGAAATCGCTATAAGGCAGCCACGCAGGGTCTCCTTTGGCGGGTGAGTTAGGAATATGTTGTTTTTTAACATTTATTTATTTTTGAGAGACAGAGAGAGAGAGAGAGAGCAAGGGAGGGGCAGAGAGAGAGGGAGACACAGAGTCCAAAGCAGGCTCCAGGCTCTGAGCTGTGAGCACAGAGCCTGATGCAGGGGTTGAAGTCATGAACCGTGAGATCATGTCCTGAGCCAAAGTCGGACGCTTAACCGACTGAGCCCCCCAGGCACCCCCACAGGTGTTTCTAACCTGCATCAAAGACTCAGGGACATTGTATCTCAGGTTTCCCGTCCTACGACCAAGAGACGTGTCTGCTGTTCTGTCTCTTACGAGGACCCCTGTCATTGGATTCAGGGCCACCCCGATCCAGGATGAGCTCACCCTAAGATCCTTCATGCACATCTGCAAAGACCTTTTTTCCAAATAAAGTCCTGTTCCCAGATTCTGCGGGTTAGGATGTGAACACGTCTTTCTTTGGTGGGGGGCCGGGGGGTGTGGGCGGGAGACACCCTTGTACCGAGTAAACCCGCGCGTATGGCCATGTTTTAACCACAGAAGCAGCCGGTGAATCACAGGGTCCTCACACTGTGTGCACATGAGACGGGAACAGTTTCCCCCCGATGAGTCAGAACACAGACGGATCCCGGCGATGCAAACGCGTGGAAATATTCCTGGAATTCACACCTCACGATTTCACCGCACCTGGGTCTGTGCGCATTTCGGAAACCAGCACAGGTGCAGGAAGAGGCAGTGACCGCAGAATTAGAAGCCGGGGACCCCCTCCTGCACCCCTCAGAGCCTCCCTGACCTGGGGCCCGTCGTCTCGACTATCTGTGGTCCCCACGCCCCCCTCTACGCAAAGTGGGAATCGGGTGGGGGGCTTGGATCCCGCACCCCGAGTCCCCAAACCACCCCCAAGTGTGAAATGCATGTTCCCACACGCCAGCCTTGGGCCAACCTGATCTCACTGTTCCCAAGTTCCAGCCCCGCGCGGGGCTCCCTCTCTCTCTGCCCCTCCCCCGCTCATCCTCTGTTTCTCTCTCTGTCTTTCTCTGAGCTTTCTCTGTCTGTGCATTGGACGATTCATCGTTCGAAACTCTGCCAACCGGTTTCCTTTTTTAAAAACACTTTTTTTTAAGTTTATTTATTTATTTTGAGAGAGACCACGACCTGAGCCGAAGGCAGACACCCAACCCACTGAGCCACCCAGGTGCCCTTAGCCAACCTGTTTTCTGAAACCGCTTACGTTAACTCTGTCCTGCATGTGTCTGGTCTATGTGAGAATGAATTCTCCACCCCCACCCGTCCGCACGTTGATTTTCAGGCACAGAAGCAGGGCTCAGAGGCAAGACGGTGTCTGTGGGTTAAACACCTCCCTCCCCGAGGGGCGGGCACTCATTCTGCCTCCTTCTGTTTGGGAATTCACAGGAAACCGCTGGCAAAGTGACTGCAGGCAGCCGGCCCTTGTGCTGCGTCCCCTGGGAAGCCAGTGGCCACATCCAGGACTACACTAATTTCCTGGGTCTCCCGTGACAAATGCATGGCACGGGGTGCCTTGGGCAACAGACATTCCTTCTCTTTGTCCTGGAGGCCGGGAGTCTGAGGTCCAGGCAGGGCGGGAACTGGGAGTCTGAGATCCAGGCAACGCTGAGGCTGGGAGTCTGAGATTCAGGCAGGGGTGAGGCTGGGAGTCTGAGATCCAGGCGGGGCTGAGGCTGGGAGTCTGAGATCCAGGCTGGGCCGAGGCGGGGAGGCTGAGAAGGGAGCCTGAGATCCAGGCAGGGCTGAGGCTGGGGGTCTGAAATCCAGGCATGGCCAAGGCTGGGGGTCTGAAGTCCAGGCAGGGCTGAGGCTGGGGGTCTGAGATCCAGACATGGCCAAGGCTGGGGGTCTGAGTTCCAGGAGGGGTGAGGCTGGGGGTCTGAGGTCCAGGCAGGGTCGAGGCTAGGGGTGTGAGTTCCAGGCAGGGCTGAGGCGGGGAGGCTGAAGAGGGAGCCTGAGATCCAGGCAGGGCTGAGGCTGGGGGTCTGAGGTCCAGGCAGGGTGGAGGCTGGGGGTGTGCGTTCCAGGCAGGGCTGAGGCTGAGAGGCTGAGAGGCTGAGATCCAGGCAGGGCTGAGGCTGGGGGTCTGAGGTCCAGGCAGGGTTGAGGCTGAGGGTCTGAGGTCCAGGCAGGGCTGAGGCAGGGAGGCTGAGGAGGGAGCCTGAGATCCAGGCAGGGCTGAGGCTGGGGGTGTGCGTTCCAGGCAGGGCTGAGGCTGAGAGGCTGAGAGGCTGAGATCCAGGCAGGGTGGAGGCTGGGGTCTGAGGTCCAGGCAGGGTCGAGGCTGGGGGTCTGAAGTCCAGGCAGGGCTGAGGCAGGGAGGCTGAGGAGGGAGCCTGAGATCCAGGCAGGGCCGAGGCTGGGGGTCTGAGGTCCAGGTAGGACTGAGGCTTGGAGTCTGAGGTCCAGGCAGGGCTGAGGCTGGGGGTCTGAGATCCAGGCAGGGCCAAGGCTGGGGGTCTGAGATCCAGGCATGGCCAAGGCTGGGGGTCTGAGATCCAGGCAGGGCTGAGGCTGGGGGTCTGAGATCCAGGCATGGCCAAGGCTGGGGGTCTGAGGTCCAGGAGGGGTGAGGCTGGGAGGCTGAGATCCAGGCAGGGCTGAGGCTGGGAATCTGAGATCCAGGACGGTGAGGCTGGGGGGTCTGAGATCCAGGCAGGGCTGAGGCTGGGAGTCTGAGATCCAGGCAGGGCTAGAGGCTGGGGGTCTGAGATCCAGGCAGGGCTGGGGCTGGGAGTCTGAGATCCAGGAAGGGCCGAGGCTTGGGGTCTGAGATCCAGGCGGGGCTGAGGCTGGGAGGCTGAGATCCAGGCAGGGCTGAGGATACGGGTCTGAGATCTGGGTGGGGCTGAGGCTGGGAGGCTGAGATCCAGGCAGGGCTGAGGCTGGGGGTCTGAGCTCCAGGCAGGGCTGTGGCTGGGAGTCTGAGATCCAGGCAGGGCTAGGCTACAGGTCTGAGATCTGGGCGGGGCCGAGGCTGGGAGGCTGAGATCCAGGCAGGGCCGAGGCTGGGGGTCTGAGGTCCAGGCAGGGTGGAGGCTGGGGTCTGAGGTCCAGGCAGGGTGGAGGCTGGGGTCTGAGGTCCAGGCAGGGTGGAGGCTGGGGTCTGAGGTCCAGGCAGGGTCAAGGCTGGGGGTCTGAGGTCCAGGCAGGGCTGTGGCTGGGAGTCTGAGATCCAGGCAGGGCTGAGGCTACAGGTCTGAGATCTGGGCGGGGCCGAGGCTGGGAGGCTGAGATCCAGGCAGGGCCGAGGCTGGGGGTCTGAGGTCCAGGCAGGGTGGAGGCTGGGGTCTGAGGTCCAGGCAGGGTGGAGGCTGGTTCCTCCTAAGGCCTCTCTTTGGGTATAGACACCGTCTTCTCCGTTTGTCCTCACCTGGTCGTCCCCCTGTGTCTGTGTCCCGACCTCATCTTCTTATCGGGACCCCAGTCCCATGGGATCAGGGCCACCCTCGTGACCTCATGTTACCTTAAAAGACCCCTGCTCCAAATATCGCCCCGCGGTGACATCGTTTTCTTAGGACGTGTGCGTATGGTCTTTGGTGGGGACACATCTCAGCCCACGATCTAGTCCCCAACGTCCACAGCCCAGATTCCCGTCAAGGTTCCCGCCTCAGACCTTCCAGTGCTGGGTCTTGGCCGGCCCAGCGACCACGCTCATGCCCCCGGGGGGCTGCCCGTGCACTGTCAGGGAGACCTTGCAAGGGACACGTGTGCACAGGTGGGGACGTGAGGCGGTGAGAGCCTGGGGACCTGACGGGAGCCAAGATGTGGAAGAACCGAGTGTCCACAGATAGTTGGAAGGAGGAGCAGAGTGTGGGCCATGCCCACAGCGGACTATTAGGCAGCCTTGAAAATTAATAGATCAACATTAAAAAAAAAAGAAAAGACAACTCTGCTTCCGGTCAGAGTGTTGGGCAAGACGTCTCCAAAGCCCTCGACCTCGCACCGTGGGCCGCAAACGCTCAGCCAACAGCGGGCAGATGCACAGCTTGGAAGACGGCGTGGCCCAGGGACAGGGTCAGGACACGCGTGGGGTCCCCACGAAGCAAGCGCGTGTTCCCTGCAGGGTCTCTAACGCACGCGTCCCAGAGCCCGGAGCCAGCCGGGCACAGAGGAGCCCAGGTGTCCCCCAGATTGCTCCGTAGCTCCCGCCTTCCCGCCCTGGGGATGTTACCCCTGCAAACCCTTCCGGCCGCCCAGCCGCTGTATCAGCCCGGTCAGGCTGATCCTGTGTCCCAACACCAGGCCCGAGGGCTCCGGGCACGTCTGTCCTGGGCTCAGATAGAGCGTAAAGGGAAGCATTTCCCAGCCGAGGACAGACGGGAAATTATTGGTTGTTTTTTTTCTTTTATAAAAAGAAAGAAACACAGCGTGGAAGCATAAAATAGTGATTTAAATACATCAAACGGGCAAATCCAGAGGGGGCACCGCCCCCCGCCATCAATTGCACACCTCACCCCGGCACACTGAGGGCTGAAAAAAAGAAAGAAACAACGCACCAAAACTTACGTTTCTGATTCAATTCAGGGAACGGCGTTCTCAACCCAAGCGCGAAGGCAGAAAATAAAAGTGTGATGTCGCGTTTGCTCTGCAGGGAGAAGGGGGCCAGTTGCAAAGCAGATCACGTGCTGTGCCCACCTCGGAACCGGGTTTCCCCGGGTCAAACGCAGCCTCCCAGACCATAGAGCAAACGTGCAGAACGGCTGATGGGTTTTCTTATTCTTTACTCGTCTCCATCGATACGGACGCTGTCCAGCGGGAAGGCTGCTGGCTTCTGCCTTGCGGACCCACCTGTGTTGTGTGACCTCCAGAGTTCTTTGCTTTTTTTATTGTTTTAAGTGTATTTATCTATTTGAGGCAGACGGAGACACAGCACGAGCAGGGGAGGGGCAGAGAGAGAGGGACACACAGAATCGGAAGCGGGCTCCAGGCTCCGAGCTGTCAGCACGAGCCCCACGCGGGGCTGGAACTCGCAAACAGTGAGATCATGACCTGAGCCGAAGTCGGACGCTCAACCGACTGAGCCCCCCGGGGCGCCCCAAAACCTACATTGTTCTGATCCGCCTCGGCCCAGATTCTGTTCAGAATTCCTTACCACTGACGGCTCCTAAAACCCGTTTGTTTTTTGTCCTGTCCGTTCTCCACAAACATATTGTCTCTCCTTCTCCAAGATGTATAAAAATGAATGAAAATTGCCTCCGTTGATCATGTCTTTGGGTCTCGATTTCATTATCGGGCTTCTGTGCACATGTAATAAAACTTTGCTTTTTCGGTTGTGTTCATCTCACTCGTATTAATTCCTAAACCAGCCCGGAGATCCCACCGGGGAAGGGGCAGGGCAGGGCATGGGGGAAGAAAATCTCTCTCTCTCCCCCCAACAACGGTCTCCGTGGGAGGGGCCACGGAAAGCCCCAACCCAGACGTGGACATGAGCAAGCCACACACGGGTCACAGAAGAGTCGCAGGAACCAGGCGCGTAAAAGCGTGAGAGGTGAGCGACCGTGCAAATTCTATTATCTGCAACAACACTTTCCAGTCTCCCAAATATATTCGAATGAAGACTTGCCGTCCCTTGTGGACAGAAAAGTGACGTCGGCTTTTATTTCCAAAAGCATAAACCAACGTCGAGCAGCAAAAGCCACAAGGCGTTGAACGCTGGGGGCCACGTGGGTCATTCGATGACACAGATTCACCGTGGGAAGCCAGAGCCAAGAGCGTGAGCTGGACGCTCGCCCGAAGACACTGGTCACAGGACACAAACCACGGAATGGAGGGATGCAGGTGGACATCAGCGGGTCGTTTACATCAGCAAAGCGTCAGAAACCAGGCGAAGCCCCTACAAACGCAGAAACGACATATCTCTCCGCAGACACGAAACGTCACACGCGTAGGGCAATATTCACACAGCGGCGACAGCCTCCTGGGAAACAGCAGGTCAAGCAGGGGGGCACGGGCGAGCCCGTCTACACCCGGAATCCCTGGAGAAGCCAGCGTGTCCCCAGGTCCTTCCACGACCGTCTTTGTCCCATGACCGTGACAGGCTGACATTTTATTGCACCTGCTGGGGTGCTGGGGACACCCAGGTGATGAATGTCCCTGCTCACGGCTGTAGGTCCAGGATTGCGGTTCTGTCCTGGGTATGGGTTGCTCTGTGGCCCAAACGGCCCTGTCCCCACACCAGCTCTGCCAGCGGGGTCCTGGGTTTCGTGAAGCCCCACCTGCACGGTGAGTCCCGCCTCGAAGCCCCTGCCAGCACGTTGTGAACTCACCCCGTGTCCCCTGGTCACCCTGTGCCGACGGCCTGCACCTCACCCATCAACAGGCAATGTCGCCTTCTCAGGACCCCACGGGACATTGGGACCTAGACCTCCGGCAAACTCCCTAAAGTGAGCCAAGGACTCCCATTCCCGTCCTCCATGGGACCTCCCGTGTGGCGGCCCCGTGGGCCGCGACTCCACTCTGCCGTACGGATTTCTCTGGAAACCGTCAGGCTTGGAAATGCAGCACAAAAAGGAAGGTCTGTGATAAGGAGACAAAAGGCAGGGAGAGAAATACAGGTGTCCTCTGGGCTAATTGGGGCTGTGAATTCTTAGCACAGACACCTTACAGGGCGGGGAGGGAGGCGGGGAGGCCGCCACGGAGACAGGTCTCATTAAGGCAACATCTGTTTACAGACAGATAATGTACCATTGACTCCCCGGGATGAATTTCTACAGAGCCATCTGGTCGACCACCAGATGGAAAACCAATGAGGCGAGGGCGCCCCCTGCTGTGCACGGTGACACCTGGTCTTTCGCACCTGGTCCCCTGCCATGGACTTGACTTCCTGGAAATGTCCCCCAGCCCCGCCATCCCGCCTGCTGGGGTCTGAGGGGGGTTGGGGACCGGGTATCTGGCAAACGATTTTACTATAAATGACACATTTTTAAAAAGCAATTGGAGGGACGCCTGGGTGGCTCAGTCGGTTAAGTATCCAACCTGATCTCGGCTCAGGTCATCATCTCACAGTTCGCGGGTTCGAGTCCTGTGCTGGGCTCTGTGCTGACAGCCTGGATCCCAGTTGGGATCCTCTCTCTCTCTGCCCCTCCCCTGCTTGCTCTCTCTCACTCCCTCAAAATAAAATTAAAATCAACTTAAAAAAAATAATAAAAAGCAATTCAAGTTTCTACTTTTCCAAACCTGGCTATTTTTTGTAGGCATTTCAACCTACTAACATCTCTTGTTACTAAAAAAACAAAACGAAACAAACACACAAAAAAACGAAAAACCTACCGTATGACTTCACGTTTGTTAAGCAATCACACCAGGAAATAAAAAAGAAACCACTTGGGGCTGGCTCCGTCTGTGGAGTGTGCCTCTCTTGATCTCTGGGTTGTGAGTTTGAGTTTCACATTGGGTGTACAGACTGCTTAAAACCTCTAAAATTACATTACATTACATTACATTACATTACACTAAATTAAATTAAAAATAAAATAAAAATACATGACATTAAATTAAACGAAATTAAATTGAATTAAAAATAAAATAAAAACACATGGCATTAAATTAAATGAAATTAAATTGAATTAAAAATAAAATAAAAATAAAATGTCTAAAATAAAATGTCTAAAAATTAAAAAAAAAAAGAAAAGAAAAAGAAAAAGAAACTGCCAAGCTACGGTCCCGCTGCTGAAGCCAAGTTGTGCTAAGGAGAAAGTAATACCTGTTTGCACAGCTTTGCACTCAGACACCTATGGGATTCCGTTCCGCGTGGTCAATGTCTCAGAAATCTCAGATGAGACAGTCCAGCAAGGTGGGTTCTGTGAAAGGGGATCCCCGAGGGAGGGTGATGCACCCCGAGGCCTCACGCAGCAAAGGAGGGAGCAGGTCTAAGAGGGTCCGGTCAGGGACAAGAACCCAGACACCTGCGAATCCTGAGGAGCCAGCAGCAGGGAGGGGACGAGGAAGAAATCCTCCGGCTCCTCTCTCTGGTCCCGCCCCCTTCCCTCCTGCCGCTGCCTCCCATTGGCTGAGCCCACCTGGAAGTCATTGTGATGCCGGCTGTCAATCATCCAGGGCACAGAGCCCTGCAGCGATGGCTCAGGCAGAATCTGGAAGAAACCTAAGGCATCTCCCGCACACGCAGGACCAGTATGTGCATGAGATCCAGGGCGGGAAGGCTCTGCAAACACAGCAGTGTTGTTGGCGCCCTCTACCGCTGCTTCCTTCAATAATGTACTTGTTTCTTCGTGGTGTTTCGTGCAGATTGATGGTTTTCCAGGAGTGGGGAGAGAAAAACAAGAAACGCAATTCATAGCAGAAATGAGCGTCAAGACACCATCGGTGTCCTGATGGGAGCTGGGGGCTGCACGCAACTGTCCCCTGCACGCAAAAGGGTTCTACTGTGTGTGGCACAGGGCCCCAAGGAGAGGCTCTCCAAGGAACGTAAACACTTCCTCTGGAAAGTGTTCAGTTCAGCTGACCTTGTCCCAGTGTGGAAGCTTCTACTGTCCCAGAATCACAGGGCACGGGGTTCCCGTTTTCTGGGGCAACCTTTTGAAACTCAGTGTTTTTCTTTTAACCCCAAAGCGGCCATGCCCGGCTGTGTTTTTGTGTGACCTTTCTTCTGAACAAGTCTCCAAACAGTACAATCGATCCTTAAGAAATCTATCCTCCGTGAAGTAGCCTAAGGAATACAACCCATCGGGCATTTTTAACAATGTTTTAATTTTTTTTCTTTTAATGTTTTTTCAGGGGCACCTGCGTGGCTCAGTCGGTTGAGCGTCTGACTTTGGCTCACGTCATGATCTCACAGTTTGTGGGTTCGAACCCCAGGTCGGACTCTGCTGACGGCTTGGAGCCTGGAGCTTGCTTCGGATTCTGTGTCTCCCTCTCTCTCTGCCCCTCCCCTGCTCCACTCTGTCTCTCTCTCTCTCTCAATTTCAAAAATAAATAACGAAAAAAAATTTTTAATTAAAAAAATGTTTTTTCAGGCGTTTGGCATTACTATCTTTATATATTTTATTTCCGTCATCCTCTCGTCTTAGGTTGGGTTTAAGACGTATGGCTTCCGTGGCTAGAATTTCTTTTTTTAAGTTTATTTATTTACTTTGTGAGAGAGAGAGAAGATCTCAAGCAGGCTCCAAGCTGTCAGCACAGAGCCTGACACGGGGCTCGAACCCACAAACCGGGAGATTGTGACCTCTGCCAAAATCAAGAGGCAGACACTTAACCAACTCAGCCACCGGGGCGCTCCCTTCTCTGACTAGAATTTAAATAAAAATTTGGAAGGGGGGGAAAAAAACGACATGGCTTCGCTAAAATCATGATTTCCGGAAACTCCTGGTAAAACCCAAATTGCTTTGAAGCGAATCTGGCTCGCGTTAAACCTGGAGTCCGTGCAAACGAAAAGCAAACGACCTCTCGCAACATGAGGTCATGTTTGGAAGGAACGAAGAAGGGAAGGAAAGAAGGAAGGAAGGAAGGAAGGAAGGAAGGAAGGAAGGAAGGAAGGGAGAGTAAGACCTGGAAGAAATGATGGAAATGGGTTTATTATTCTTGTAGTTTAAGAAACTGACAAATTTTTTTTTCACATGTATTTATTATTTCTGAGAGACAGAGCGTGAGCAGGGGAGGGGCAGAGAGAGAGGGAGACACAGAATCCGAAGCAGGCTCCAGGCTCTGAGCTGTCAGCGCAGAGCCTGATGCAGGGGTTCAAGTCACGAACCGTGAGATCATGACTGGAGCCGAAGTCGGACGCTCAACCGACTGACCCCCCAGGTGCCCTGCATCATTTTTTATTTCCTTATGAAGTGTCTCCGAGCGTCCAATTGTCTCGCACAAACCGGGGCAGCTCTCAGTTTGCAAGCACAGCATGAAGGGGTTCTGTGTGGCTGACCAGCTCCCCCTGCCACCCGATGTCACGTTGGCTGCGCCTTGTTCTGTGTCTCCAGCTCCCACATCCCAGCATCAGGGACGCTGCTCGGGAGCACGTATGTGCAAAAAGAAACATAGTGAGGGGAGCCCGGGTGGCTCAGTTGGTTGAGCGTCCGACTTTGGCTCAGGTCAGGATCTCACAGTCCGTGAGTTCAACCCCTGCATCAGGCTCTGTGCTGATGGCTCGGAGCCTGGAGCCTGCTTCGGATTCTGTGTCTCCCTCTCTCTCTGCCCCTCCCCTGCTCACGCTCTGTCTCTTTATGGGTCAAAAATAAATAAACACTTAAAAACATTTAAAAAAAATAAAAGAAACACAGTGAGAAAGTCTCGTTCTGCCGTCGTTGCCCCGGTGGCTCTTTGAAACCCAGATGGGGTCCGAGGGGCGCATCCCAGCCTCCGGTCAAGTGTGCTGGGCATGAGGCAGGGAAGCTGGGCTCAGACAGACACAGCACGCACAGGACGCAGAAAAGGAGATGCGACCCCTGAGCCGCGCGCGTCCCCGCGGGGACTGAGCCGGTCGGCAGCCTCTGGGGCTCAGGTCCCCTGACGAGGACCTGGGAGAAAAGTGTAAGGGAGTAAAGGGGTCACCGCCGCCTTATTTGGGACCTTTGCAGGATGCGCGAACCGGGCCCATCAGCTGCCCCGCAGCGCCACCTGCTGCCGGACGCGCAGGTGGGTCCCGAGAGGTCCGCGCGTCGCCGTGGCAACAGGAGAATGTCCCCCACACGCGCCCCCTCCCTCCCGCGCAGGCTGTCCTGACATGAAACAGGAAAAAGCCAGGGCCAGTGCTTCCTGGCGCCCTGGAGGGTCCCTCCGGCCAAGCCCACCCCCAACCTCCTGCTGGGAGGTCTGCCTGACCCTAAAAGCCAACCTTGTCGCCGTAGCCACGAGCACTGATGAAGCTCCCATGCGCCCTGTTAACCGAGCATCTCGCGGCCTCAGGGCTGTGGACGTGTGGGGCTGGGGCCCCGTGTGCTGGGGTGTCCCGGGCACGGAGCCATGTCTGTGGTCTCCACCCACTGTCGACCCCGTCCTCAGAGTGACAGCCCAAGATGCCATTGCCTTGTGTCCCCCCAGGAGGACACAATCACCCCCGTCGAGAACCACTGCTTTAGGAGGTTTAAGATACTCCGGGCATCACGGGTTGTGCAGTCTCTGTCTTCGGTGTGCAAGCTGGGGTCCATCAAGGCAGCTGTCCTGCCCGAGTGCTGAGTGGCCGCGGATGCTGGGATGGGGGGCCCCAGCGCCAGGCTGTCCCCCCACAGCTCACGTCCCTAGGCATGGCCTCCCCCAGGAACAATGTCGGCTTTAACCAGACCGGCTGGACCCCCCCCCTCCAGCATGGTGCACTTTAATGGGCCACCTTGAAGTCACGGGTCCCCAGGCTTAATTCCCTAAGTCCCAGAGCACTTGCCAGTTTGTGGGCCGGGAATTACTTTGTCTGGGCCACTCAACGCGTAGATTCAGGGCAGAAAACCCTGCACCTGGTCCTGAAGAGGTTACGATTTTGGGGAAACACACACAGAGATACATGCCCATTATTAAAGAGGTGCAGTTTAATCTAGATCAGCCAACTTCATAGATACAGAACGTAAGGTGGCGGGTGGGGGCTGGAGGGACCAGGGACTGGGGACGTGGACGGAGAGTTGGTGTTTCACGGGGACAGAGCTTCAACCTGATGATGAGAAAGTTCTGGACACAAACAGTGGGTCTGCCTGCACGACCAGGCGAATGTCCTCAATGCCAGCTTGCCGTGCACCACAGGAGGCTTAAAACGGCGAATTTCGTGCTCTAGCTTGCCACACGGAGAGAAAAGTTAACATAAATTGCCATGAGGACGCTGAGGGAAGTAACTCCGACAGAGGAAGGCAAACACCATATGGCCTCACTTGTCGGTGGAATCCAAAAGAAAACACAGCAACGACCAAGGTCATGGATGCAGAGGACAGAGCTGTGGTGTGCAGGCGTGGGGGTGGGGTGGGGGAGACGGTGGTCAACGGGCCACAAACTTCCAGGCGTGAGTGGACTGAGTCCTGGGGCTTCGTGTTCAGCGTGGCGATTATGGCGAACGGCACTGTGTCGTATAGTTGAAAGTGGCTAAGACATCAGATCTGAAATGTTCCCAACAACACCAACAAAAAGTAACCGGGGCGAGGCCGGGGTGTGTGTGTGTGTGTGTGAATTAGCTCAGTTCGGTTGTCACTGCACAATGTGTGTGTACATCAAATTAGCACGTTGTACAGCTTCAACGTGTATAATTTTGTCAATTATAGTGTCAGAAAGCTGGAAATAATAGAATAGAATAGAATAGAATAGAATAGAATAGAATAGAGTAGAATAGAATAGAAGAGTAGAATTGGATATAACAGAAGACAGAATAAAATAGAATAGAATAGAGAACACAATAGAATGAGGTATAACAGAATAGAGAATAGAACAGAACAGAATAGAACAGAATACAGGATATGATAGGATCGAATAGAAAGAACAGAATAGAAGAGAAAAGAAGAGAAGAGAAGAGAAGAGAAGAGAAGAGAAGAGAAGAGAATAGACTTGTATATAACAGAATAGAGACTAGAATAGAACAGAACAGAATACAGGATAGGATAGGATAGGATAAAACAGAATAGAATTGTATATAACAGAATAGAGACTAGACTAGACTAGACTAGAATAAAACAGAATCGAACAGAATACAGGATAGGATAGGACAGAATAGAACAAAACACAACAAGGCAAAATCCACAGAGCGATGCATATCCCACAACCGTGAGCAGAGACCCCCAGTCCCTTGTCAAGCCCCCCAAACGAGGAAGCCCACGGAGGTCGCCCTTTTCGGGGTGCTCGGGTCGGGCTGCTAGCTGCAGCCGGCAGGGAGCCCCGTCCTGCCTAGAATGGCATCGTACAGGCCCCCGGTCCTCCTGTACTGCACGTCCCGGAAGCCGGCAGGGCCCAGGAGCGCGAGGTACTGGGCAGGGGTCCTCTCCCGGCCCTCTGTCTGCACGAGCATGTTCAGCGAGTACAGCTGTGTGGTCAGAGGGCCCCGGCCGTCCGCGTCCAGGAGGCTTTCAATCACCAGGACAGCGCCCCCTGTCACGGGGACAGGCGGCCGTGAGCAAGGGACAGGGACGGGCCGGCCTGAGGACTGCCCCCCTCCTCCCCGGCTCCTGTCCAAGCCCCCAGCCCCTCTGAGTCCCCTGCCGCCCTGGGTGCCTTATGTCCTCATCGGGGCCCGCACCCGATGCCCCCCGACCCCTCCGGGCACCAGCCAGGTCTCCACCAGCCAGGAGAAGAGAATGTGCACAAAGTGACCCCCGCCCGGCCACACGGGGGTCCAACCAGGAGAGAGCTGTGCACCACGAGAGCCTTCGACTTCCCGTGGGTTGAGGTGCGATGCGTTACAGGACGGGTATGCACGCCGCGGGGGTTCAATGAGTGGCCTGACCCAAACGAGACCGCGGCAACACGGCCCCTGAACGGGGTCCCCACTCTGTGCGGACACGTGGCCCCACGAGCTACCTGGTTTGCAGGCCTGACGGATCCTCGCCAGCAAACGGGCACATCGCCGGTCGCTCCAGTCGTGCAGGACCCTCGCCAGGATGTAGAGCTCTGCCTCCGGAAGGGGGTCTTCGAAGAAATCTCCTGCGGCACGGGCAGGTGGCCTGGGGTCAGCGCACGACAGCCCCGCCAGACGAAAACAGCACCCAGCATGGCAAGGTCACCTGGGCCGTGGCACACGGTCCCCAGGGGTTCCCAGCTGCCACCCCAAAACCCAGCCCTGGTGCAGAAAAGTCGGCACGGTGTTTGGGGCCCCTCTCTGTCCCTCCGTCCTTCGGACGCAGGACACGGTTTTCATTTCCAACTTCTTTGCGAAGGTCACGAGCACACAGGTCCCTCAGCACGGATTTCAGGACGCCCCAGCCAACCGGTCGGAGGCTCCCATCGCGGATGCCCTGGGCCGTAGAGGGTCGACCGCACGGCCGGATCGCGTCCCAAGCCTAAGATTCACAGGTCCCGGGCGGCCTGGGGGCGCGTCTCCGGGTCCCCGTGCACACGCACAGCACAGGCGAACCCACCTTCCCAGAAGCGGATGCGGTCGTCCTCCAGGAATGGGAAGTGCTCCTTGGCCGCGCGCACGACATCGGGGGTGTCGAAGACGGTGACCCGACACCCAGGGTACAGGGCCGTGCACTCCTTGGCCAGAGCCCCGGAGCAGCCTGCAGGTGACCGGAAACAGACGACGGGCCCCTCGATGCATCCGGGACCACACCCCAGGCAGCTCGGCCCAAACTGGCGAGCCTCCAACCTGCCCCCAGAACCTGCGTCTCCCGGGGGGCTGGTGCGCAGTGACGCGGGCTCGGACGCGAACGCAGCGCGCCACGGTGAGGGCAAGAGCGTTTGCTCGAAAGGCACAGAGGGTCGGCAGACCCTCGCTGCTAACGCCTGGACCTCACCTGAGCCCCACCTCCGCACCCTGTGTGGACAGGACAGCCCCCCGGCCAGGCCCCGGACCGTGTTCTGCGTGCACCTGCAGGCACCTGGGAAGCTCGCCCCCTCCACTTTCCGGCAGCCGAGCGCCGGCCGCACCCGCGCCCCGCTGAGCCAGGCAGCGTCTGCACCTGCGTGGCCCGTGCACGGGCGGGATCGGCGTCTCTGGGAGCACAGATTGTGGGTCCCGCCCGCAGGCCCCGGGTCAGAGCCACAGAGGGCAGGTTGTGCTCGGGGAGGAGCTGACGTCCCCACAGGTGCACGTGAACGGGACGCTTCCGCCCCGACCCTCAGTGGGACTCCCACCGTATTGCCTCGCGGGCTCGCAGGGCCCCAGTCCCGCGCGTGGCGCCCCCGCTCACCGCCGACGTCGCAGATGAGCCGGAACGGAGACAGGTCGAAGGCCTGCAGCACCGCTCTCCCGCTGACGCTCCAGACGTCCTGCAGACCGCGCATGAACTGCACACGCTCGCCCTCCGACCTGCACGCAAAACCGGCTGGTCAAGGCCACGCCACAGCCCGTGCGCCCATCGCGGACAAGGCAGGGCTCCGAGCAACCAGCCGTGTGCCACAGGCGGGTCGGGAAGGCGCGCGTGCGGGCATCGACGTGTGCGCGTCCCGGACAGCGCGTGCTGTCGGGAGCCTCTGCTCGGCCGCCCAGCAAACCCACCTGAGGTCACCTGCTGTGGGGCTGAATGTCATGGTCCTTGGTCTCTGGAAGCCACTATGGGGACCCATTGCCACCAGAATCGGGGTTCTGCTGGTTTGAATTCGGGGAGCTCAGGAAGGTGTCCCACACCCCATGTGAGAGGTCATCGGGTCCACACACCCTCGGGCAGTGGCCCAAACAGTGAGAGTCGAGGGACATGGGGACAAGGGTGGCCAAAGAAGCAGGGGTCTTGGAAGGACAGGAGGGGAGCGGAGGCACAGCCCAGAGGACTTCCCAGCCCCTGCTTGTCCTTCTTTCCCGGCCGTTAGCCACCCGGGAACCCTGGAAACAGCCACTGGGGCATCAGCAGCTCAGAACTTCAACACCAGACCCCACGTCCACACCACACCCGTGTCCAGACTGGAGCGAACCCACTACCTGTGTAAGTCTGCCCCAAGTAAAAAGTGTGCCTCAGTTTTGCACATCACTGATGCTGGGCATCGAGCCCTGTGCAGGGACGGACAGATTCCCACCTGCTCAGGAAAGTCACCAGCACAGACATCACAGCAGCAAAGTCGGCTGCTTTTTTTTGCTTTGTTTTGTTTTGTTTTAATTTAAGTATGAACTTGCTTCTGTTTTGCTCTGTTGGAACATGGATTCAACCCCGTGAGGATGTGTGACGTAAACGTCATCCTGTAAGCGGCCACGTGGGGCCTTACCTGTAGATGGCCGTGAAGAGCTCATCGGAGGGAACCCCAAACGCCTCCTGGTACCGGTTCTTGCCATCCCTGCAAACAGGCAGGACACGGTCACCCAGGGCCTGACACAGTCGGGGAAACCAGCAGGCACACACAAGGGGTCGAACTTCCCACCTCCCGTCACAGAGAGAACACACAGGGGACAGAACTCAGTGACCAAACATGGGCACGGACCCCCTTCGGGTGCGGAACACACGCATGTCCAGGGCCACAGGCCACACGTGTAGCCTGGCTGTGCCGTGTGAGCGAGGAAGGACAGAATCTAACGACCGCGTAAAGGGAGCAGGAAGTGATGTGAGTTTGGGCGATGCTGAGGCCAGAGGACTTGTCGGCCGCCATCTGGGGACAGAAGGGCCCATGCTATGCTATTACCAATGCCTATCAGTATCTGTCACATACCTATACCTATTCATCAATATCTGTCTATTAATATCTATCAATATCTATCTACTATTGATCTACCTCCCTATCCATGCATCCATCCATCATATGTATGTATCTATATATGTATGTGTCTATCATCTATCCATCCATCCATCTACCCATCCATCCATCATGTCTGTCTATCTATCTATCTATCATCTATCTATCTATCGATCTATCCATCCATCCATCTACCCATACATCATATCTATCTATCTATCTATCTATCCATCCATCCATGTATCCATCCATCCATCATGTCTATCTATCTACCCATCTATCCATGATGTCTGTCTATCTATCTATCCATCCATCCATCCACCCATATATCATATCTATGTATCTATGTATCTATGTATCTATCTATCTATCCATCCATCCATCCTTCTACCCATCCATCCATCATGTCTATCTATCTATCTATCTATCTATCTATCATCTGTCTATCTATCTATCTATCTATCTATCCATCCATCCATCCTTCTACCCATCCATCCATCATATCTATCTATCTATCTATCTATCTATCTATCTATCTATCCATCCATGTACCCATACATCATATCTATGTATCTATCTATCTATCTATCTATCCATCCATCCATCCTTCTACCCATCCATCCATCATGTCTATCTATCTATCTATCTATCTATCTATCTATCATCTGTCTATCTATCTATCTATCTATCTATCCATCCATCCATCCACCTATCCATCCATCCATTCACCCATCCATTATATCTATCTATCTATCTATCTATCTATCTATCTATCTATCTATCATCTATCCATCCATCCATCTACCCATCCATCCATCACATCTATCTATCTATCTATCTATCTATCTATCTATCTATCCATCCATCCTTCTACCCATCCATCCATCATGTCTGTCTATCTATCTATCTATCTATCTATCTATCTATCCATCCATCCACCCATACATCATATCTATCTATCTATCTATCTATCTATCTATCTATCCATCCCTATATCTATCCATGATCCATCATATCGATGTATCTAGCTATCCATCCACCCATCTATGTATCTATTATCTACCCACCTACCCACCCATCTGTCTATTTCAGCAGTTTCCACTTGCAGGTGATTCTGTCCCCAAGAGGCACTTGAAATGTCGGGACATTTTTTTTATTATCATAATTGGAATGATTGTACCAACACATGGTGGGAGAAGACCAGGGACACTGCTCAACTCCCTGCACAGCCCAGGACGCCCCACCTCAGACTCTGGTCCAGCCACAGACGCCCCCAGTGCCAACCCCAAGAATAGTTGTGGGAGCAGTATCTTATTGTACACCCCCTTCCCCATTTTGCTTCCTCAGCCCAAGGCCCTTTCCCTGGGCACCACTGAAGATCAAGGACTTGTCATCAGGACAGATTAGCACTACGTGAATTACGTCGGTTAGGACCAGGGGGTTTCTCACACCTGCTCTGGACCCCAGACCCAGCAGGGTTGCATTTGATTCTAAGGGAAACCTGGCAGTTCAACTGCACAGATGCCCTGAAACCAGCCTGCAGGGAACCCTGGGGCCCCGTCCACGCCGCCGACCCCTCACCCACCTCACGGCCTGGGCCAGGTGGCCCCAGCACAGGTACGTCGTCCTGGCCAGGTACAGAAGCATGTTGCCCTGGTACTTGGGACTGGCCCTGACCAGGTAGGTGCTGGAGAGCTCTGTGTTTTGATATAAAGCTGCAAAGAAACACAAAGAAGAGGTTGGATTCTAAGTCACTGTCATGTGCCCAGAGGCCACCGTGCAGCTTTGAGGCAAGTCCCGGCTGCGAGCTACCCCCTCCCTGCACGTCTGTAAAGTGCCAATCCCTGAGCGTGCGTCCTTGTCTCCTGTCCTGGGAACCAGGGTTCACGAATCTAGCATCCTAAAAATGGACAGAACGAGCAACATACAGCTAAAATCTTGAATTTTGCCAAGTAAGGACATTAAAAGCAAAACAGAACCCACCATCACCACATTTCATAAGAGAGAAGCCATCTCAACACCAAAATAAGGATATAACGTCATATCGAATGGCAACTCTTTAACGGGATAGATTTAGTTCGATTGAGAATTACTCCCTTGTGGGCGATTTCCCCCCATTTTTCACTTGCTCACTGGATAACTCGTGAGGGTAGCAATGCATGCACCAGCCCTTGGAGACCCCTAGAATGCGGTCAGCAAAGTACAGCCTGGGCAGTAAATGTGGCCCACTGCTTGTGTGTGTAAATAAAGTTTTATTGAAACCCAGGCACGCCCACTCATTTACATAAAGCCTCCTTGAGCCCAAAGCTGCTTCAACATGTCCTACACGGCTGGAAATACTTATTCTCTGGTTCCTCACGGGAAAACTGTGCCACGTACGTATTGAAATGCCAAGCCGGCTTACCTTTTCCTCTGCTCGTCTCCACCTGAAGCAGCTTCAGGGACACACAGGTGTCCAGCAGGAGCTGTGTCCCATGGGAGCTGGTGCCCAGACGCACAGCCACTGCCGCTGAGCCCAGGGGCTCCGGGGCCTCGGAGAGGAGGTCAAACACACCCAGCTCACAGGCGGCAAACAGAACCTCGGAAACAAGGGGCCAGCGGTGAGTGAGCGTCCTGGGGACCACACTCACAGAAGCGCGGGGAGGCAGGGATGTGATTTCAGAGGGCACAGTGCTGCCATGGAGAACGCTATGGCCGTTCCTTAAAAACTCAGACACAATGGTTGTGGAAACCAGGAGTTCTGCTTCTGCGTGTGGACTCCAAGGAATTGTAAGTGGACCTTGGAAAAGGCACTTGTGGATCTGTGCTCACCGGAGCGTTATCCACGGGAGCCAAGATGTGGAAGAACCAAGTGTCCACGGATGGATGGAAGGATGAGCAGACTGTGGTCCATGCACACAGTGGACTGTTATGCAGGCTTGAAAAGGAAGGACGTTCTGCAACAACGTGCATGGACCTTGGGGACGTGATGCTCAGTGACACAAGCCAGACACAGAAGGACAGGTCCTGTGTGATCCCACATATATGGCGTCTCTAAACAAGACACATCCGCAGAGACAGAGAGTAGATGGTGGAGACAGGGGCTGGGATGGGGACGGGGAGTCAGTGGTTCATGGGGACACAGCTTCAGTTTGGGAAGATGGAAAGTTCTGGAGATGATGGTGATGATAAGTGCAAAACAGTGAATGGGCTCAGAGCCACTGATCTGTGCATGCAAAACAATTAAAACAGTGAACTTTGTGGTATTTCTATTTTAAAACAATAACATTTTCAAAAAAACTAAAAATTAAAAAAAATTTTAAAAATAAAAACAATAACATTGTCAAATTAAATTTTAAATCGAAACCTCCAGTTAATTTTTTAAATTGAAAACAAAAAAGTGTTTAAACAGAACTTAAACAAATGTTTGAATATGTTAAATTAATATTTTAAATACTAAGGTATTTAAATATTTGAGTAGAGTACATAAAACAAATAAAATAAATAAAATTTGAATAAATAAGTATTTTAAACAGAACAGAATCTAGTACGTGAAACAAATAAATAAAATAAAAAATTACACTCAGGCTTGTCTCCCTCTGTCTCAAAAATAAATAAACATTAAAAATTTTTTTAGGGGCGCCTGGGTGGCTTGGTCGGTTAAGCATCCGACTTCGGCTCAGGTCATGATCTCGCGGTCCGTGAGTTCAAGCCCCGCGTCGGGCTCTGTGCTGACAGCTCAGAGCCTGGAGCCTGTTTCAGATTCTGTGTCTCCCTCTCTCTCTGCTCCTCCCCTGTTCATGCTCTCTCTCTCTCTGTGTCAAAAATAAATAAACGTTAAAAAAAAAATTAAAAAAAAATTTTTTTTAATTAAAAAAAAAGGGGCGCCTGGGTGGCTCAGTCGGTTAAGCGTCCAACTTTGGCTCAGGTCACAATCTCGCGTTTCGTGAGTTCAAGCCCCGCGTCGGGCTCTGTGCTGACAGCTCAGAGCTTGGAACCTGCTTCAGATTCTGCGTCTCCCTGTCTCTCTGCCCCTCCCTGACTCGCACTGTGTCTCAAAAACAAATAAACATTAAAAAAAATTAAAAATAAATAAATAAAACTCATTAAAATATAAAATAAAGTAAGATGAAATAAGGAAAAGAAAAAATTAAGTTAAATTTAAATACAAAGTAAGGAACAGGAAAAATAAATTAGAATAAAATAAAATAAATAAAATAAAATAAAATAAAATGAACTAAAGTGTAATAAAATAAAATAAATAAAATAAAACATCAGAAAACAAAATAAAATAAAATGGAACGAAATAAAACAAAACAAAACAAAATAAAGTAAAATAGAATAGAATAAAATGAAATAAAATAAAATGAAATGTAATGAAATAAAATAAAACAAAGCAAAACAAAACAAAATAAAATATAATGAAAGGAAATATAATAAAATAAATAAAATAAAATAAAACATAACAAAACAAAACAAAATAACATAAAATATAATGAAATGAAATATAATAAAATAATATAAATGAAATAAAATAAAACAAAACAAAATACAAGGAAATGAAATAAAGTAAAATGAAATGAAATGAAATAAACAAAACAAAATGAAACAAAATAACATAAACTAAAATGTAATGAAATGAAAAGAAATAAAATAAAATAAATAAAACAAAATAAAACATAGCAAAACGAAACAAAATAAAATAAAACAAAAGAAAATAAAACAAAACAAAACGAAATAAAACAAAAAATAATATAAAACAAAAGGAAATAAAACAATATAAAACAAAAGATAAAACAAAATAAAACAAAAAATAAAGTAAAATAAAACAAAAAATAAAATAAAACAAAAAATAAAATAAAATAAAATAAAAAAGTAAAATAAAATAGAATAAAACAAGATAAAACAAAAAACGAAACCAAACCAAACCAAATACGAATACGCTTCCACTGTGCACTCGGGGAGCACCTGTTCGTGCCGCTGGTTGGGGGGGTGGGGGGCGCTGTGGGGTCGACCAGCCGTCCAGGGTGTCGCCATCCAGCGGACAGGCTGGTCCTCAGGGCGGGTGAGGGCCAGGGCTGGGCGGAGGGCGGCCCGGAGCAAGCAGGGCGCGACGAGCCCCTCCAGCGGCTGGGCAGCCCGCAAGGGGGCGCCCGAGCGGCTCTGGGGTACCGCCTCCCGCCGTCCCCCCCCCCCCCACCCCACCCCGTCTGGCTCCACAAGATGCTCAGTAAACCGCCCCCCGCCTGCCCCGCCGTCGGGCCCGGAACAGCATCGCCCCGCAAAGAAACAGCCTGGGACCCGTCCTGGCAAAGACACAGCGTCAGAAGGAAGCTTCACCCTTTGCATCCCGACTCTCAGCAGCGACCTTCCCTGCAACGCCTGTCGCTTGTGTTGTGCCCACGGCTCCGTCTGGGGACCTTCACAGCTCGTGCCTGCAAGTGATGCGCAAAGTCTTCCAGGAACCGGCAAATCATCGCCGCGTTGTGCTTTCCCTCTTGCACAGTGTTTCGCATGGGTGCAGGGCCGGGGCGACCTCGCTGACAGTGGCCACTCACGTCCCACGTGGGCAGATGGCCCTTGGAGACAGGCGCGACCCACAGCATGGTCACCGCACACGGATGACGAGCGCCGGCTCCACACGTGCCAGGACGCGAATAGCGGTAGGTCCGCCTGCGTCCAACTCGAGCGTCGAGGCTACAGTTTCCTCCCGCACTGAGCTCACTGCACAGCCCCAAAGAGGCCCGCGGCCGAGGGGACCGGGGGCCTGTCGTCATGCTGTGTTACCTCGTACCCTGTGATGAGGGTCCTACCAAGTGTTGTGCGTGAAGCCAGGGCTTCCGGACCTCAGCACGGCGGACATCGGGGGCCGAAGACCCTCTGGGACCGGGCGTGCTGTGCACCGTAGGGCGATGAGCAACGTCTCTGGTCTCCACCTGCCACAGGCCAGGGGCGCCCCCATCCCGGCTGTGACAATCAAAAACGTGCCCAGACACTGCCAAGAGGCTCCTGGGGGTAAAGTTCTATCCATTTATCGACAAGCTCTATCTATAAAATCCCGTTAAAATCATACTAAATCTGCACGAGTTTGTACGGTTAGTGCTCTGTTATAGTCACACCGCCTCTTATTTAAGATTGTATCACCTGTTGTCACCCTTTCATTGCTTGGTATTCTACTAAGGTTGTGTTAACTAGTCCTGTACGAAGGTTGTCTTAACTCCCCCTGTACTAAGGTTGTTGTGGTAACTCTCCCTGTACGAAGGTTGTGCTAACACTCCATGTACTAAAGTTGTGTTAATTCTCCCTGTACTAAAATTGTGTACTAAAATTGTACAAAGGTTGTGGTAACTCTCCCTGTACAAAGGTTGTTGTATTAACTCTCCCTGTACTCAGGTTGTGTGAACTCTCTGTACTAAGGTTGTGTTAACTCTCCCGGTACGAAGGTTGTGTTAACACTCCCTGTACTAAAATTGTGTTAACTCTCCCTATACTAAGGTTATGTTAACTCTCCTTGTACTAAGGTTGTTGTGTTAACTCTCCCTGTATGAACCTTATTGTCTTTAACTCTCCCTGTACGAAGGTTGTGCTAGCTCCTTCTGTACTAAAGTTGTTGTGTTAACTCTCCATGTACTAGATTGTGTTAACTATCCCTGTACAAATGTGTTAACTCTCCCTGTGCTAAGGTTGTGTTAACTCTCCCTGTACTAAGATTGTTGTGTGAAGTCTACCTATACAAATGTTTTGTTAACTCTCTCATTGCTTAGGTTGTATTAAATCTCTCTGTGCTAAGTTTGTGTTAAATCTCTGTGTGCTAAGGTTGTTTTAACTCTCCCTGTACTAAGTTTGTTGTGTTAACTCACACTGTACTAAGGTGGTATTAACGCTCCCTGTAAGAAGGTTGTTGTGTTAACTCTCCCTGTACGAAGGTTGTGCTAACACTCCATGTACTAAAGTTGTGTTAATTCTCCCTGTACTAAAATTGTGTACTAAAATTGTACAAAGGTTGTGGTAACTCTCCCTGTACAAAGGTTGTTGTATTAACTCTCCCTGTACTAAGGTTGTGTGAACTCTCTGTACTAAGGTTGTGTTAACTCTCCCTATACTAAGGTTATCTTAACTCTCCTTGTACTAAAATTGTGTTAACTCTCCCTATACTAAGGTTATGTTAACTCTTCCTGTAAGAAGGTTGTTGTGTTAACTCTCCCTGTACGAAGGTTGTGTTAACACTCCATGTACTAAGGTTGTGTTAATTCTCCCTGTACTAAAATTGTGTACTAAAATTGTACAAAGGTTGTGGTAACTCTCCCTGTACAAAGGTTGTTGTGTTAACTCTCTGTACTAAGGTTGTGTTAACTCTCCCCCTACAAGATTGTGTTAACTCTCCCTGCACTAACATTGTGTTAACCCTCCCTGTACTAAGATTATATTAACTCTCCCTGTACGAAGGATGTATTAACACTCCCTGTACTAAAATTGTGTTAACTCTCCCTATACTAAGGTTATGTTAACTCTCCTTCTACTAAGGTTGTTGTGTTAACTCTCCCTGTATGAACCTTACTGTCTTAACTCTCCCTGTACGAAGGCTGTGTTAGCTCTTGCTGTACTAAGTTTGTTGTGTTAGCTCTCCATGTACAAAGGTTGTGTTGAATCACCCTGTATGAAGCTTGTTGTCTTACCTCTCCCTGTACGAAGGTTGTGTTAACTCTCCCTGTACGAAGGTTGCCATGTTAAGTCTCCACATTCAAAGCTTGTCTTAACTCTCTCTGAGCTAAGGTTGTGTTAATTCTCTTTGTGCTAAGGTTGTGTTAACTCTCCCTGAACTAATGTTGTCGTGTTAACTCTCCCTGTACTAAAGTGATGTTAACTCTTCCTGTTTGAAGGTTGTTGTGTTAAGTCTCCCTCTACGAAGGTTGCTGTGTTAACTCTCCCTGTAAAATGGTTGTGTTAACTCTCCCTGTAAAATGGTTGTGTTAACTCTCCCTGTAAAAAGGTTGTTGTGTTAACTCTCCCTGTATGAGATTGTGTTAACTCTCCCTTTACTAAGATTGCTGTGTTAACTCTCACTGTACTAAGGTGCTGTTAACTCTCCCTGGACTAACGTTGTGTTAACTCTCCCTATATGAATCTTGTTGTCTTAACTCTCCCTATAAAAAGGATGTGTTAAGTCTCCCTGTACGAATGTTGTTGTGTCAACTCCCCCTGTACTAAGATTTTGTTAACTCTCCCTGTACAAAGATTGTTGTGCTAACTCTCCCTGTACAAAGGTGGTTGTATTAACTCTCCCTGTATGAAGGTTGTTGTGCTAACTCTCCCTGTACTAAGGTTGCGTTAACTCTCCCTGTACGAAGGTTGTTGTGTTAAGTCTCCCTGTACAAATGTGTTAACTCTCTCATTGCTTAGGTTGTGTTAACTCCCTCTGTGCTAGGTTTGTTTTAACTCTCCCTGTGCTAGGGTTGTTTTAACTCTCCCCGTACTACAGTTGTTGTGTTAACTCTCCCTGTACTAAGGTTGTGTAAAATCTCCCTGTACTAATCTTGTGTTAATACTCCCTATATGAAGGATGTTGTGTTAAGTCTCCCTGTACTAAGGTTGTGTTATTTCCCCCTGTACTAAGGTGGCCTTAACTCTCCCTGTACTAAGGTTGTTGTGTTAACTCTCCCTGTACTAAGATTTTGTTAACTCCTTCTACTAAGGTTGTGTTAACTATCCCTGTGCTAAGGTTGTTGCGTTAAATCTCGCTGTACTAAGGTTGTGGTAACTCTCCCTGTACTAAGGTTGTTGTGTTAACTCTCCCTGGACTAGATTGTGTTAACTATCCCTGTACAAATGTTGTGTTAACTCTCCCTGTGCTAAGGTTGTGTTAACTCTCCCTGTACTAAGATTGTTGTGTTAAGTCTACCTATACAAATGTTGTGTTAACTCTCTCATTGCTTAGGTTGTATTAAATCTCTCTGTGCTAAGTTTGTGTTAACTCTCCCTGTGTTAAGGTTGTGTTAACTCTCTCTGTGCTAAGATTGTGTGAATTCTCCCTGAAATAAGGTTGTTGTGTTAACTCTCCCTGTACTAAGGTTCTATTAACTCTCCCGGTACTAAGGTGCTGTTAACTCTCCCTGTATTAAGGTTGTGTTAACTCTCCCCATCTAATGTTCTATTAACTCTCCCTGTATGAAGCTTGATGCCTTAACTCTCCCTATATGAAGGTTGTTGTGTAAAGTCTCCAGATACAAAGGTTGTGTTAACTATCCCTGTACTAAGATTGTTGTGTTAATTCTCCCTTTACTAAGGTTGGTGTGTTAACTCGCCCTGTACTAAGTTTGTTGTGTTAACTCACACTGTACTAAGGTGGTGTTAATGCTCCCTGTATGAAGGTTGTGTTAACTCTCCCTGTACTAAGATTGTGTTAATTCTCCCTGTACTTATGTTAACTCTCCCTGTACTAAAGTTGTTAACTCCCTGTACGAAAGTTGTGTTAACTCTCCCTGTACGAAGGTTGTTGTGTTAAGTCTACCTGTACAAAGGTTATGTTAACTCTTCCTGTACCAAGGTTGTGTTAACTCTCCCTGTCTAGGGTTGTGTTAACTCACCCTGTACGAAGGTGTTGTGTTAACTCTCACTGTACTAAGCTTGTTGTGTTAATTCTCCCTGTATGAAGAATGTTAAGTCTCCCTGTACAAAGATTGTGTTTACTCTCCCTGTACTAAGGTTGTGTTAACTCTCCCTGTACTAAGGTTGTGTTAAATCACCCTGTATGAAGCTTGTTGTCTTAACTCTCCCTGTCTGAAGGTTGTGTTAACTCTCCCTGTATGAAGGTTGTTGTGTTAAGTCCCAGTACAAAGGTTGTGTTAACTCTCTCTGTGCTAAGGTTGTGTTAACTCTCCCGGTATTAAGTTGTTTTGTTAAGTCTCCCTGTAAAAAGGTTGTGTTAACTCTCCCTGTACTAAGGTTATGTTAACTCTCCCCATAAAATTGTTGTTTTTTAACTCCACCAGTACTAAGTTTGTGTTAAACCTCCCTGTACTAAGGTTGCGTTAACTCTCCCTATAGTAAGGTTGTTGTGTTAATTCTCCCTGTACTAAGGTTCTATTAACTCTCCCAGTACTAAGGTGCTGTTAACTCTCCCTGTACTAAGGTTGTGTTAACTCTCCCTGTCTTAAGTTGTTTTGTTAAGTCTCCCTGTAAAAAGGTTGTGTTAACTCTCCCTGTACTAAGGTTATGTTAACTCTCCCCATAAAATTGTTTTTTTTTAACTCCACCTGTACTAAGGTTGTGCTAACTCCACCAGTACTAAGTTTGTGTTAAATCTCCCTGTACTAAGGTTGCGTTAACTCTCCCTATAGTAAGGTTGTGTTAATTCTCCCTGTGCTAAGGTTCTATTAACTCTCCCAGTACTAAGGTGCTGTTAACTCTCCCTGTACTAAGGTTGTGTTAACTCTCCCTGTCTAATGTTCTGTTAACTCTCCCTGTATGAGGCTTGATGCCTTAACTCTCCCTGTACGAAGGTTGTTGTGTAAAGTCTCCGGGTACAAAGGTTGTGTTAACTATCCCTGTACTAAGGTTGTTGTGTTTGTTTCCCTGTACTAACCATGTGTTAACTCCCCCAGGACTCAGGTTGTGTTAAGTCTCCCTTTATGAAGGTTGTTGTGTTATATCTTCCTGTACAAAGGTTGTGGTAAGTCTCCCTGTACGAAGGTTGTTGCGTTAACTCTACCTGTACAAATGTTGTGTTAACTCTTTCATTGCATAGGTTGTGTTAACACTCTCTGTGCTAAGTTTGTGTTAACTTTCCCTGTGCTAAAGTTGTTGTGTACTAAGGTTGTGTTAACTCTCCATCTATGAAGCTTCTTGTCTTAACCCTCCCTGTATGGAGGTTGTGTTAAGTTTCCCTGTTAGAAGGTTGTTGTGTTAATTCTCCCTGTACAAAGGTTGTGTTAACACTCTCTGTGCTAAGGTTGTGTTAATTCTATCTGTGCTAAGGATGTGTTAACTCTCCCTGAACTAAAGTTGTTGTGTTAACTCTCCCTGTACTAAGGTAGTGTTAACTCTCTCTGTATGAAGGTTGTTGTGCTAAGTCTCCCTATACAAAGGTTGTTGTGTTAAGTCTCCCAGAACAAGGGTTGTGTTAACTCTCCATGTACTAAAGTTGTATTAACACTCCCTGTACTAAGGTTATGTTAACTCTCCCTGTACTAAGTTTGTTGTGTTGACTCTCCCTGTACTAAGGTTGTGTTAACCCTCCTGGTACTAAGGTTGTGTTAACTCTCCCTGTACTAAGGTTGTGTTAACTCTCCCTATACTAAGGTTGTGTTAACGCTCCCTGTACTAAGGTTGTGTTAGCTCTCCCTGTGTTAAGGTTATGTGTTAACTCTCCCTGTACTAGATTGTGTTAACTATCCCTGTACAAATGTTGTGTTAACTCTCCCTGGAATAAGGTTTTTGTGTTAACTCTCCCTGTACTAAGGTTGTTGTGTTAACTCTCCCTGTACTAAGATTGTGTTAACTCTCCTTGTATGAAGCTTGATGTCTTAACTCTCCCTGTACGAAGGTTGTTGTGTAAAGTATCCCTGCACAAAGGTTGTGTTAACTCTCCCTGTATTAGGTTGTGTTAACTATCCCTGTACTAAGGTTGTTGTGTTAAGTCTCCCTGTACTAACCATGTGTTAACTCTCCCTGTACTAAGGTTGTGTTAACTCATTCCTGTATGAAGCTTGTTGTCTTAACTCTCCCTGTACAAAAGTTATGTTACCTCTCCCTATGCAAAGCATGTTGTGTTAGATCTCCATGTACAAATGTTGTCTTCACTCCCTCATTGTTTAGTTTTGTTAACTCCCTCTGTGCTAAGTTTCTTTTAACTCTCCTTGTGCTAAGGTGTTTTAACTCTCCCTGTACTAAGGTTGTTGTGTTAACTCTCCCTGTACTAAGGTTGTGTTAACTCTCCCTGGACTGAGGTTGTTGTGTTAACTCTCCCTGTACTAAGGTTGTGTTAATTCTCCCTGTACTCAGGTTGTGTTAACTCTCCCTTTACAAAAGTTGTTCTGTTAACTCTCCCTGTACTAAGGTTGTGTTAACTCTCCCTGGACTAAGGTTGTTGTCTTAACTCTCCCTGTACTAAAGTTGTGTTAACTCACCCTGTACTTAGGTTGTTGTGTTAACTCCCTGTACTAAGGTTGTGTTGACTCTCCTTGAACTAAGATTCTGTTAACTCTCCGTCTGAAGTTGTTGCATTAACTCTCCCTGTACGAAGGTTGTTGTGTTAAGTCTTCTTGCACAAATGTTGTGCTAACTCTCTTTGCTAACGTTGTGTTAAGTCTCTTTGTGCTAACTTTGTGTTAACCCTCACTGCGAAGGATGTGTTAACTCTCCCTGTGCTAGGTTGTTGTGTTAACTCTCCCTGTACTAAGGTTCTGTTAACTCTCCCTGTACCCAGGTTGTGTTAACCACCCCTGTACTAGGTTGTTGTACTAAGTTTGTATTAACTCTCCCTATACTAAGGTGGTGTTAACTCTTCCTGTACTAAGGTTATTGTGTCAACTCTCCCTGTGCTCAGACTGTGATAAATCTCCCTGTATTAATATTGTGTTAACTCTCCCTGTACTAATGTTGTGTTAACTCTTCCTGTACGAAGGTTGTGTTAACTCCCTCTGTGCTAAGGGTGTGTTAACTCTCCCTGTACTAAGGTTGTTGTGTTTACTTTCCTTGTACTAAGATAGTTCTGTTTGCTCCCCCGTACTAAGGTTGTGTTAACTCTCCCTCTACTAAGTTTGTGTTACCCCTGCCTGTACTAAGACTGTGTTAAATCTCCCTGTACTAATGTTGTGTTAACTCTCCCTGTATGAAGGTTTTTGTGTTAACTCTCCCTGTATGAAGGTTGTTGTGTTAACTCTCCCTGTACGAAGGTTGTTGTGTTAACTCTCCCTGGACAAACGTTGTGTTAACTCTCTCTGCACGAAGGTTGTGTTAACTCTCCCTGTTCTAGGGTTTGTTAACTCTCCTGTTCTAAGGTTGTTGTGTTAACTGTCCCTGTACTAAGATTGTGTTAACTCTCCTGTACTAAGGCTGTTGTGATACCTCTTCCTATACTCAGTTTGTGTTAACTCTCCCTGTACTAAGGTTGTTGTCTTAGCTATCCCTGTACTAAGGTTGTGTTTACTCTCTCTGTATGAAGCTCGTTGTCTTAACTCTCCCTATACGAATGATCTGTTAACTCTCCTGTACAAAGGTTGTTAAGTCTACTTGTACAAAGGTTGTGCTAACTCTCTCTGTGCTAAAGTTGTGTTAACTCTCTCTGTGCTAAAGTTGTGTTAACTCTCTCTGTGCTAAGGTTGTGTTAACTCTCCCTGTACTAAAGTTGTGTTAACTCTCCCCGTACTAAGGTTGTGTTAACTCTCCTTGTACTAAGGTTGTGTTTACTCTCCCTTTACTAAGATTGTTGTATTAGCTATCCCTGTACTAATGTTTTTGTGTTAAGTCTCCCTGTACATAGGTTGTGTTACATCTCTGTATACTAGGTTGTTGTGTTACTCTCCCTGTATGAACGTTGTTGCGTTAAGTCTCCTTGCACAAATTTTGTGCTGACTCTCTCTTTGCTAAGGTTGTGTTAACTCTCTGTGTGCTAACCCTGTGTTAACCGTCACTGGGCTAAGGATGTGTTAACTATCCCTGTCCTAAGATGTTATGTTAACACGCCCTGTATTAAGGTTGTGTTAACTCTCCCTGTACTCAGGTTGTGTTAACTACCCCTGTATTAAGGTTGTTGTTTTAACTCTCCCAGTACTAAGGTTGTGTTAACTCTCCCAGTACTAAGGTTGTTGTGTTAACTCTCCCTGTACTAAGACTGTGTTAAATCCCCGTGTACTGATATTGTGTTAACTCTCCCTGTACCAAGGTGGTGTTAACTCACCCTGTACTAAGGTGGTGTTAACCCTCCCAGTGCAAAAGGTGTGTTAACTCTCCTTGTACTAAGGTTGCTGTGCTAACTCTCCCTGTACTAAGGTTGTGTTAACTCTCCCCATACTACGGTTGTTGTGTTAACTCTACCTATACGACAGATGTGTTAACTCTCCCTGTACTACGGCTGTGGTAATTCTCTCTCTACTACGGCTGTGTTAAATCTCCCTCTACTAATGTTGTATTAACTCTCCCTGTGCTGAGGTAGGGTTAACTCTCCCTGTACTAAGGTTGTTGTGTTAACTCTCCCTGTACTAAGACTGTATTAAATCCCATGTACTGATATTGTGTTAACTCTCCCTGTACCAAGGTGGTGTTAACTCTCCCTGTACTAAGGTGGTGTTAACTCTCCCAGTGCAAAAGGTGTGTTAACTCTCCTTGTACTAAGGTTGTTGTGCTAACTCTCCCTGTACTAAGGTTGTGTTAATTCTCCCCGTACTATGGTTGTTGTGTTAACTCTACCTATACTATAGATGTGTTAACTCTCCCTGTACTATGGCTGTGGTAATTCTCTCTCTACTACGACTGTGTTAAATCTCCCTGTACTAATGTTGTATTAACTCTCCCTGTGCTGAGGTAGGGTTAACTCTCCCCGTACTAAGGTTGTTGTGTTAACTAAGGTGGTGTTAACTCTCTCTATATGAAGCTTTTTGTCTTAACGCTCCCTGTACTAAACTTGTTGTGTTAACTCTCCCTGTACTAAGGTTTTGTTAACTCTCCCTGTTGTAACGTTGTTGTGTTAACTCTTCCTGTTGTAAGGTTGTGTTCACTCTCCCTGTTGTAAAGTTGTGTTCACTCTCCCTGTTGTAAACTTGTGTTCACTCTCCCTGAACGAAGGTTGTTGTGTTAACTCTTCCTGTTGTAAGGTTGTGTTCACTCTCCCTGTATGAAGGTTGTTGTGTTAACTCTCCCTGTACTAAGGTTGTGTTTACTCACCCCATACTACAGTTGTTGTATGAACTCTCCCTATACTAAGGTTGTGTTAACTCTACCTGTACTAAGACTGTGTTAAATCTCCCTGTACTAATGTTGTGTTAAGTCTCCCAGTACTAAGGTTGTGTTACCTCTCCTTGTGCTAAGGTTGTGTTAACTCTCCTTGTACTAACATTGTGCTTACTCTCCCTGTAATAGGTTATGTTAACTATCCCTGTACTAAGGTGGTTGTGTTAAGTCTCCGTGTACTAAGAATGTGTTAACTCTCCCTGTATTAAGGTTGTGTTTACTCTCCCAGTACTCAGGTTGTGTTAACTCTCCCTTTACTACAGTAGTTGTGGTAGCTCTCCCTGCACTAAAGTTTTTGTATTAACTGTCCCTGTCCTAAGGTTGTGTTAACTCTCCCTGTACTAAGGTTGTGTTAACTCTCTCTGTATGAAGCTTTTTGTCTTAATGCTCCCTGTAGAAATGTTGTGTTAACTCTCCCTGTACAAAGGTTGTTGTGTTAAACCTCCCTGTAAAAATGATGTGCTAACTCTCTCATTGCTTAGGTTGTGTTAACTCTCTGTGCTAAATTTGTGTTAACTCTCCCTGTGCTAAGACTGTTTAAATTCTCCTTGTACTAAGGTTGTTATATTAACTCTCCCTGTGCTAAGGTTGTTGTGTTAACTCTCCCTGTACTAATATTGTGTTAACTCTCCCTGTGCTAATGTTGTGTTAACTCTCCCTGTACGCAGGTTGTGTTAACTCTCCCTGTACTAAGGTTGTGTTATATCTCCCTGTACTAAGGTTGTGTTAACTCTCCCTGTACTAAGGTTGTGTTAACTCTCCCTGTACTAAGGTTGTGGTAACTCTCCCAGTACTCAGGTAGTGTTAACTTTCTTTACTAAAGTTGTTGTGTTAGCTATCCCTGTACTAAGGTTGTTGTGTTAACTCTCCCTGTACTAAGGTTGTCTTACCTCTCCCTGTATGAAGGTTGTGTTAAGTCTCCTTGCACAAATTTTGTGCTAACTCTGTCTTTGCTAACGTTGGGTTAACTCTCTGTGTGCTAACTTTGTGTTAAAACTCACTGTGCTAAGGATGTGTTAACTCTCCCTGTCCTATTAACTCTCCCTGTCCTAAGGGTGTTGTGTTACCACTCCCTGTACTAAGGTTGTGTTAACTCACCCCGTACTATGGTTTTTGTGTAAACTCTCCCTGTACTAAGGTTGTGTTATATCTCCCTGTACTAAGGCTGTTTGGTAACTCTCACTGTACTAAGGTTGTGTTAACTCACCCTGTACTAAGGTTGTGTTAACTCTCCCTGTACTAAGACTTTGTTAAATCTCCCTTTACTAATTATGTGTTAACTCTCCCTGTACTAAGGTTGTTGTGTTAACTCTCCACGTACTAAGGTTGTTGTGCTAACTCTCCACGTACTAAGGTTGTGTTAACTCTCCCTGTACTAAGTCTTTGTTAATCTCCCTTTACTAATTATGTGTTAACTCTCCCTGTACTAAGGTTGTTGTGTTAACTCTCCACGTACTAAGGTTGTTGTGTTAACTCTCCCTGTACTAAGGTTGTGTTAACTCTCCCTGTACTAATATTGTGTTCATTCTCTGTATACTAAGGTTGTGTTAACTCTCCCTGTACTAAGGTTGTGTTAACTCTCCCTGTAGAAAGGTTGTGTTAACTCTCCCTGTATGAAGGTTGTTGTGTTAAGTCTCCCTGTACGAAGGTTGTTGTGTTATGTCTCACTGTTCAAAGGTTGTGTTAAGCCTCCCTGTACTAAGGTTGTGTTACCTCTCCCTGTGGTAACGTTGTGTTAACTCTCCATGTACTAAGGTTGTTGTGTTAACTCTCCCTGTAGTAAGGTTGTGTATACTCTCCCTGTACTAAGGTTGTGTTAACTCTCCCTGTATGAAGCTTTTTGTCTTAACGCTCCCTGTACAAAGGTTGTTGTGTTAAGTCTCCCTGTAAAAATGTTGTGTTAACTCTCTCATTGCTTAGGCTGTGTTAACTCTCTCTGTTCTAAATTTGTGTTAACTCTTCATGTGCTAAGGTTATTATTACTCTCTCTGTACTAAGGTGGTTGTGTTAACTCTCCCTGTACAAAGGTTGTGTTAACTCTCCCAGTACTAACGTTGTTATGTTAAGTCTCCCTGTACTAAGGTTGTGTTAACCCTCCCTGTACTAAGAGTGTTGTGTTAACTCTCCCGGTACTAAGGTTGTCTTAACTCTCCTTGTACTAACATTGTTGTGTTAACTGTCCCTGTACTAAGGTTGTGTTAACATTGTTGTGTTAACTGTCCCCGTACTAAGGTTGTGTTAACTCTCTCTTTGCTAAGGTTATATTAACTCTCCCTGTACTAAGGTTGTGTTTACTCTCCCTGTACTACGGATGTGTTAACTCTCTTTGCTAAGGTTGTCTTAACTCTCCCTGTAGTAACAATGTTAACTCCCCCTGTACTAAGGTTGTGTTAACTGTCCCGGTACTAAGGTTGTTTTACCTCTCCCTATACTAAGATTGTGTTAAGTCTCCCTGTACTAAGGTTGTGTTAACTCTCTCTGTGTTACAGTTGTTTTACCTCTCCCTATACTAAGATTGTGTTAAGTATCCCTGTACTCGGGTTGTGTTAACTCTCCGTGTACTAAGGTTGTGTTAACCCTCCCTGTACTAAGGTTGTGTTATCTCTCCCTGTAATAAGGTTGTTTTGGTAACTCTCCCTGTACTAAGTTTGTGTTAACTCACCCTGTACTAAGGTTGTGTTAACTCTCCCTGTACTAAGTTTTTGTTAACTCTCCCTGTACTAAGGCTGCATTAACTCTCCCTATACTAAGGTTGTTGTGTTAAGTCTCCCTGTACTAAGGTTATGTTAACTCTCCCTGTACTAAGGCTGCATTAACTCTCCCTACACTAAGGTTGTGCTAACTCTCCCTGTAGAAAGGTTGTGTTAACTCTCCCTGTATGAAGGTTGTTGTGTTAAGTCTCCCTGTAGTAAGGTTGTGTTAACTCTTCCTATACTAAGGTTGTTGTGTTAACTCTCCGTGTATGAACGTTGTTGTGTTAACTCTCCCTGTACTAATGTTGTGTTGCTCTCCCTGTACTAAGGTTGTGTTAACTCTCCCTGTGCTAAGGTTGTTTTAATTTTCCTTGTACGAAGGTTGTTGTTTTAACTCTCCCTGTACTAAGATAGTTTGTTTTCTCTCCCTGTAGTAAGATTGTGTTAACTCTCCCTGTACCAAGACTGTGTTAAGTCTCCCTGTACTAATGTTGTGTTAACTCTCCCTGTACAAAGGTTGTTGTGTTAAGTCTCCTGGGACAAATGTTGTGTTAACTCTCTCTGTATATAGGTTGTGTTAACTCTCTCTTTGTACTAGGGTTGTGTTAACTCTCCCTGTACTATGGTTGTGTTAACTTTCCCTGTACTGAAGTTGTTGTATTAAGTCTCCCTGTACTAAGGTTGTTGTGTTAGCTCTCTCTGTACTAAGGTTGTGTTAACTTTCCCCGTACTAAGGTTTTGTTATCTCTCCATGTACTAAGTTTGTGTTAACTCTCACTATACTCAGGTTGTGTTAGCTCAGTCTTTACTAACATTGTTGTGTTGTTGTGTCAATTCTCCCTGTATGAAGATTGTTGTGTTATGTCTCCCTGTACAAACGTTGTGTTAGGTCTCCCTGTACTAAGGTGTGTTTACTTTCCCTCTACTAAGGTTGTATTCATTCTCCATGTACTACGATTGTGTTAAGTCTCCCTGTACTAAGGTTGTTGTGTTAACTCTCCCCTTACTAAGGTTATGTTAACTCTCCCTGTACGAAGGTTGTTGTGTTCAGTCTCCCTGTACTAATGTTGTGTTACCTCTCCCTGTGCTAAGCTTGTGTTAACCCTCTCTTTGCTAAAGCTGTGTTAACTCTCCCTGTAACAAGGTTGTGTTAACTCTCCCTGTACTAAGGTTGTGTTAACTCTCTTTGTACTAAGGTTGTGTTAACTCTCCCTGTACTAACGTTGTTGTGTTAACTGTCCCTGTGCTAAGGTTGTGTTAACTCTCTCTCTGCTAAGGTTGTGTTAACTCTCCCTGTACTAAGGTTGTGTTAACTGTCCCTGTACTAAGGTTGTGTAAACTCTCCCTGTACTAAGATTGTGTTAAGTCTCCCTGTACTAAAGTTGTGTCAACTTGTGTTAACTTGTGTGTACTAAAGTTGTGTTAACCCTCCCTGTACTAAGGGTGTTATGTTAACTCTCCCTGTACTAATATTGTATTAACTGTCCCTGTGCTAACGTTGTGTTAACTCTGTCTTTCCTAAGGTTGTGTTAATGTCCCTGTACTAAGGTTGTGTTAACTGTCCCTGTACTAAGGTTGTGTTAACCCTCCCTGTACTAAGGGTGTTGTGTTTACTCTCCCTGTACTAAGGTTGTCTTAACTCTCCCTGTACTAATATTGTGTTAACTGTCCCTGTGCTAAGGTTGTGTTAACTCTTTCTTTGATGAGGTTGTGTTAACTCTCCCTGTACTAAGGTTGTATTATCTCTCCCTGTAATAAGGTTGTTTTGGTACCTCTCCCTGTACTAAGGTTGTGTTAGCTCACCCTGTACGAAGGTTGTGGTAACTCTCTATGTACTAAGGTTGTTGTGTTAACTCTCCGTGTACTAAGGTTGTCTTAACTCTCTCTGTACAAATGTTGTGTTAACTCTCTATTATGGTTGTGTTAACTCTTCCTGTACTAAATTTGTGTTAACTCTACCTGTACCCAGAATTTGTTAAATATCTCTATACTAATGTTGTGTTAACTCTCCCTACACTAAGGTTGTGCTAACTCTCCCTGTAGAAAGGTTGTGTTAACTCTCCCTGTATGAAGGTTGTTGTGTTAAGTCTCCCTGTACGAAGGTTGTTGTGCTATGTCTCACTGCTCAAAGGTTGCGTTAAGCCTCCCTGTACTAAGGTTGTGTTACCTCTCTCTGTGGTAACATTGTGTTAACTCTCCATGTACTAAGGTTGTTGTGTTAACTCTCCCTGTAGTAAGGTTGTGTATACTCTCCCTGTACTAAGGTTGTGTTAACTCTCCCTGTATGAAGCTCTTTGCCTTAACGCTCCCTGTACGAAGGTTGTTGTGTTAAGTCTCCCTGTAAAAATGTTGTGTTAACTCTCTCATTGCTTAGGCTGTGTTAACTCTCTCTGTGCTAAATTTGTGTTAACTCTTCATGTGCTAAGGTTATTATCCCTCTCTCTGTACTATGGTTGTTGTGTTAACTCTCCCTGTACAAAGGTTGTGTTAACTCTCCTGGTACTAACGTTGTTGTGTTACCTCTCCCTGTACTATGGTTGTGTTAACCCTCCCTGTACTAAGGGTGTTGTGTTAAGTCTCCCTGTACTAAGGTTGTGTTAAGTGTCCCTGTACTAACATTGTTGTGTTATCTGTCCCTGTGGTAAGGTTATGTTAAGTCTCTCTGTACTAAGGTTGTGTTAACTCTCTCTTTGCTAAGGTTGTCTTAACTCTCCCTTTAGTAAGATTGTGTTAACTGTCCCTGTACTAATGTTGTGTTAACTCTCCCGGTGCTAATGTTGTTTTACCTCTCTGTACACTAAGATTGTGTTAAGTCTCCCTGTAGTAAGGTTGTGTTAACTGTCCATGTACTAAGGTTGTATTAACCCTCCCTGCACTAAGGGTGTTGTGTTAACTCTCCCTATACTAAGGTTGTGTTAACTATCCCTGTACTAATATTGTGTTAACTCTCCCTGTACTAAGGTTGTGTTAACTCTCCCTGTACTAATATTGTGTTAACTCTCCCTGTACTAATATTGTGTTCATTCTCTGTATACTAAGGTTGTGTTAACTCTCCCTGTACTAAGGTTGTGTTAACTCTCCCTGTAGTAAGGTTGTGTTAACTCTCCCTGTACTAATATTGTGTTAATTCTCTGTATACTAAGGTTGTGTTAACTCTCCCTGTACTAAGGGTGTTGTGTTAACTCTCCCTGTACTAAGGTTGTCTTAACTCTCCCTGTACTAATATTGTGTTAACTCTCCCTATACTAAGGTTGTGTTAACTCTCCCTGTGCTAAGGTGTTTGTGTTAAGTCTCCCTGTATGAAGTTTGTGGGAACTCATCCTATGCGGCTTGGATTAGTTCTTCTTCCGTTAACGGTGCACCAACTCCTTCCCTCTGGCTGCGTCCAGCTTTACTCCATCCACACGGTATTAGCTCCTCTTTGGTGAAAGGTGTATTGACCGGTATTCTGATCATGTGGCACTAAGTCCTATTAGGACTCGGTTAGATCGTGTACTGAGCCTGTGTGACCTAGCCTATTTAGGTTTCACGAAGTCATTTGGTCGAGGTCGCGGTGCGTGCTAGTCTTTCAGGGTCATGGGAAGCATCGCTCCATCACGGTCTTTGGGGGTCGTGTTACGTATGATCGCATCACGGCCGCCTTCAGGGTCCGTCCAGCGGGTCGTGTGGGGAACAGACGTCGGTCCCCAGACGTGGGACGCGCCCGCCACCCCTGGGACCACGAGTCACACGTTCAAGCCCCAGGAAACCAGCCCCTCGTTGCGGCTGTTTTCCGGCAGGATGCGCCTTCTCACTATCCGCGGGGCTCTCCCCGAGGCGTCCTTAACCCTTGGGGGCCGAAGACCGACTCCGGGGGGCCCTCGAGCCCACTCGGGGTGCAGGGGACGGCGTTCCGCTTCAACTCGCGGTGCCCAGCAGGCGCGTCAGGCATCCAGCACGTGCAACGACGACCGCGTTACGATCCCCGCGAGTCTGTGACCCGGGAGGGCCACGAACACATCCCGTGTCTCAGGACCCCCCCCCCCCCCCGCTCAGGGCCCTCCAAGTCACGCACACGGTACCCCTGGCTTGGACCCCACTGGGTGCACACACACCTGCCCAGTCGTGCTCCCCCCGACCCTGCATCCCTGGCCATCTGTCTGCAAAAACCCTGGGACAAGCGCATCGTCTCCGCAGACGCGCCCACATGGGGGGAGGGCGTTCCTACCTTCTGCACCCACACCCCCCCCCCTGCACACGCACATGCTCAGCGCCCGGACCCCAAGACATTTCCAGCAAAGCCTGTGGGCGTCCTGCCAGAGACCCCTCCCCTCGGCCCAGGTCCTCCTCCGGGCACAGGCTTGAGGCCGCTGGGGCTTGGAAATACCGCACCGAGGGGGCCCCTGGGGCGCTCAGTCGGTTGAGCGTGGGACTTGGGCTCAGCTCATGGTCTCACGATTCGCGGGTTCGAGCCTCGCGACCGGGTCTGTGCTGAGAGCTCAGAGCCTGGAGCCTGCTTGGGATTCTGTGTCTCCCTCTCTCTCTGTCTCTTTCTATCTCTCTCTCAAGAATAAACATTAAAACAAATAAATAAATAAATAAATAAATAAATAAATAAATAAAACACACAAAAATAAACCAGGAAAACACAAAACCCGAGTGTAACCGGCCTCTACTCTCCTACGGAAGGAAAATGCACGCAGCACAAGGCTCAGGCCTCACCGTCTTAAATGAAACGACTCAGGGGCGACCGGTACGTTCGCGGTGCTGTCCCATCCCACGCCACCCACCTCTGTCCGGGTCCAGAACATTCTCCCCCACCCCCGGGAAGGACAGCCCGTCCCCCTGAGCGGTCGCTGCCCAGCCCCCGCCCCAGGGCCTGGCAAAGCGCAGCCTGGTTCCCGTTTCTACGCATGTGCTCCTTCTGGATGTTTCGCAGAAATGCCACCATTTCTGGGAATGGGGGGGGGGGGGGGTGGGGGGAGGCTGTGTGTCCTGATCTCCCACGGGATCGTCCGAGCTCAGACCCCAGCGGGGACGAGAGTGACGCGCGCTGCGCTGTGCACGGACCCCCGGACTCGCGTGTTCCAGCCGCGTCCCCCGCGTCCCGAGCGTGTTAACGGGGAGCCCTCTATGACCCCAATCACAGCCTGTCTCAACTATTTCCATCACCGCCCTTCAGGGAAGGCTCCCAGGCGCCCCGCCGGCCTCGCCTGTGTCCAGACACCCGCCGGTACCTCCGCGACCTCCCCGCCTCCCCCAGGAAGTCCTCCTTCCCATCCCATCAAGCTCTCAGTTCCCGCTGCCCACACGCAGCTCCCGCCCCCGGGAGGCCAGGCAGGCGAGCTGGAATGTTCTCCGCACCCCATTCCTACCTGGGACAGCATGAAACCATTCGTGTACTCGGTCAGGAGCCGGAAGCCCTGTTCCTGCGGGGAGCTCATTTTGGGCCTCCGTCCAAACCGGGCCCCGGGCCGTCCCAGCTGTGCGGAGTGTGGGTCTGTCAGCACGCTGGGGGCGGCCAGCCGCTCACTGCCGCTCCCAGGAGCTCCTTGCGGGAGGCCCCGGGTGAGCCCAGGCCGATCACCGCACAAAATCCCATTAGCCTTATTAAGGGGACGACCAGGCTTCAGGGTACTCGCGGCACTCGTGCTCAGTCCTTCTGTCCCTGCTGTGCACACAGCCCTAAACCAGCCTGCCCCTCTCACCTCCCTCCCCCACACCACCAGCTGTGGAAGTGACCCAAAACCAGTATGCTGCATAATCAGTAGCCTTGATGACGCATGTTATGCATTGACGAGGCTCCATGGTCCTTCACACGGGGAGGCAAGGGCTCTACTCCACCTTCTACGGCCGCCTGAACAAATGACCCCAAGATCATCAGCCTAAAACCAAAGAAGCTGTCCTTCCCCAGCTCTGCACACAAGAAGTCAGATCCAGGCAGGGCAGAACCGCTGAGATCCAGATGGGGCAGCACCCCTGGGATCCAGGAGGGGCAGGACCCCTGAGATCCAGGCAGGGCAGGGCCCCTGAGATCCAGGCAGGGCCACTGAGATCCAGGAGGAACAGGACCACTGAGATCCAGGCAGGGCAGGGCCGCTGAGATCCAGGAGGGGCAGGGCCACTGAGATCCAGGAGGGGCAGGGCCACTGAGATCCAGGAGAGGCAGGACCACTGAGATCCAGGAGGGGCAGGACCACTGAGACCCAGGAGGGGCAGGGCCGCTGAGATCCAGGAGGGGCAGGGCCGCTGAGATCCAGGAGGGGCAGGGCCACTGAGATCCAGGAGGGGCAGGACCACTGAGATCCAGGAGGGGCAGGACCGCTGAGACCCAGGAGGGGCAGGGCCGCTGAGATCCAGGAGGGGCAGGGCCACTGAGATCCAGGAGAGGCAGGACCACTGAGATCCAGGAGGGGCAGGACCACTGAGATCCAGGAGGGGCAGGACCGCTGAGACCCAGGAGGGGCAGGGCCGCTGAGATCCAGGAGGGGCAGGGCCACTGAGATCCAGGAGGGGCAGGACCACTGAGATCCAGGAGGGGCAGGGCCGCTGAGATCCAGGAGGGGCAGGGCCGCTGAGATCCAGGAGGGGCAGGGCCACTGAGATCCAGGAGGGGCAGGACCACTGAGATCCAGGAGGGGCAGGACCGCTGAGACCCAGGAGGGGCAGGGCCGCTGAGATCCAGGAGGGGCAGGGCCACTGAGATCCAGGAGAGGCAGGACCACTGAGATCCAGGAGGGGCAGGACCGCTGAGACCCAGGAGGGGCAGGGCCGCTGAGATCCAGGCAGGGCAGGACCGCTGAGATCCAGGAGGGGCAGGGCCACTGAGATCCAGGAGAGGCAGGACCGCGGAGATCCAGGCAGGGCAGGACCCCTGAGATCCAGGCAGGGCAGGGCCACTGAGATCCAGGAGGGGCAGGGCCACTGAGACCCAGGCAGGGGAGGACAACTGAGATCCAGGAGGGGCAGAATCACTGAGATCCACCCAGGGAAGGGTCGCTGAGATCCAAGCAGGGCAGGGCCACTGAGACCCAGGCAGGGAAGGGCCACTGAGATCCAGGAGGGACAGGGCCGCTGAGACCCAGGCAGGGCAGGGCCCCTGAGATCCAGGCAGGGCAGGACCCCTGAGATCCAGGCAGGGAAGGGCTGCTGAGACCCAGGTGGGACAGGGCTGCTGAGATCCAGGCAGGGCAGGACCCCTGAGATCCAGGTAGGGCAGGACCCCTGAGATCCAGGCAGGGCAGGGCCACTGAGATCCAGGAGGGGCAGGGCCACTGAGACCCAGGCAGGGGAGGACAACTGAGATCCAGGAGGGGCAGAATCACTGAGATCCACCCAGGGAAGGGTCGCTGAGATCCAAGCAGGGCAGGGCCACTGAGACCCAGGCAGGGAAGGGCCACTGAGATCCAGGAGGGACAGGGCCACTGAGACCCAGGCAGGGCAGGGCCCCTGAGATCCAGGCAGGGCAGGACCCCTGAGATCCAGGCAGGGAAGGGCTGCTGAGACCCAGGTGGGACAGGGCTGCTGAGATCCAGGCAGGGCAGGACCCCTGAGATCCAGGTAGGGCAGGACCCCTGAGATCCAGGCAGGGAAGGCCTGCTGAGACCCAGGTGGGACAGGGCCGCTGAGACCCAGGCAGGGCAGGGCCCCTGAGATCCAGGCAGGGCAGGACCCCTGAGATCCAGGCAGGGAAGGGCTGCTGAGACCCAGGTGGGACAGGGCTGCTGAGATCCAGGCAGGGCAGGACCCCTGAGATCCAGGTAGGGCAGGACCCCTGAGATCCAGGCAGGGCAGGGCCACTGAGATCCAGATGGGACAGAGCTGTGCTCCCTCCCGAGGCTCCAGAGGAGGGTCCTTCCGCCGTCTTCCAGCTTCTGGGGCTCCAGGCGCCCCTGGGCTCGTGGCCGCGTCCCTCCCGTCTCTGCCTCGGCGTCACGGGGCTTCTCCTCTGCGTGTGTGTCCCTCTTCTGTCTCTTACAAGGACACCTGCCGTCGGATTCAGGGCCCCCCTCATCCAGGATGAGCCCACCTCAGATGCTTCACCTGCTCACATCTGCAAACACCCTGTTTCCAAACGAGCCCCCATCCTGCGATTCCAGCTGTTAGGGCGTATCTTCGGGGGGGCGGGGGGGGGGGTGGGCACCATGTAATGCACGGAGGACAGGGGGTGGGCTCAGTTGCTTTAAGACAGGTGACACGGGGAGGGCGCTTCCAAGGCGGGGGGGGGGGGTGGCGCACGCTGGGGCCTGGCTGTGGGGATCCCTCTCGCTCTCTCCCCCTCCCCCCGCCCTTGGGAGCTGGGTCCTCCTGGGACAAGTTAACGCCGGGGCAGGACGGGCCCCGGTGCCCAGCACTGCGGTCGTCAGCACCTACCAGGCCGGCGGGCGGGAGGCGGGGTCCAGGCTGCGCGCAAGACGGTTGTGCGCAAAGTTCACGTGAGCAAGGACGGGGGCAGGGAATGTGCACTGGGCTGAGGGCCGAGGAACAGAGAGGGCGCAGACACACAGCAGCCAGACCACACCGGGGTAGTGCTAGTTTGTTTTAATTATTGCATTTCATTTTATTTCATTTTATTTTGTTTTATTTTATTTTATTTTATTTTGCTTTATTTTATTTTATTTTATGTCTTATTTTATTTTGTTTTATTTTGCTTTATTTTATTTTATTTTATGTCTTATTTTGCTTTATTTTATTTTATTTTATTTTGTTTTATTTTATTTTGTTTTATTTTATTTTATGTCTTATTTTATTTTGCTTTATTTTATTTTATTTTATGTCTTATTTTATTTTATTTTGCTTTATTTTATTTTATTTTATGTCTTATTTTATTTTATTTTATTTTGCTTTATTTTATTTTATTTTGTTTTATTTTATTTTGTTTTATTTTGCTTTATTTTATTTTATGTCTTATTTTATTTTATTTTGCTTTATTTTATTTAATTTTATGTCTTATTTTATTTTATTTTATTTTGCTTTATTTTATTTTATTTTATTTTATGTGTTATTTTATTTTATTTTATTTTATTTTGCTTTATTTTATTTTATTTTGTTTTGTTTGTATCTTCATTGACGTCCTCGCAGCGTATTTTATTCTGTTGCTTTCACTGAACGCAATCTCCGCGGGACGCGATGCCAGTGTTCCCAGCGTCCGGACGCCGCCCCCCGTTCCCCGTGTGACCTGAGTGTCCACCGTGTGTCCCCACGTCCCCCGGGGGCCGAACTGCATCCGTGCGCTGGCGCCCGGCAGGTGCAGGGGCCCATGAGCATCATCCTGTCTCCTGCGTCCACACCGCATCCTGGGAGATGACGTGGTGTCGTCTCTACTGCTCTGCGCCCCCGTCCAGTGGGGTCCCCGCTGCTGGGCTTCTCCTCCTCGCAGGCTGTGAGTCAGGCCTTCAAGGTCTCCGAAGAAATGCCCCGCTTTTCCGATGCAGACGACCCGGAGCAGACTGACCTGCCATCACACGTTCTGATTCATGGGTCGCTTCAGTGTCCGACTTGGGCTCAGGTCATGATCTCACGGTTTGTGGGTTCGAGCCCCGCGTCGGGCTCTGTGCTGACGGCTCAGAGCCTGGAGCCTGCTTGGGATTCTTTGTGTCTCTCTCTCTCTCTCTCTCTGCCCCTCCCCTGCTCATGCTCTGTCTCTCTTGGTCTCAAAAATAAATAAACGTTAAAAAAAATTAAAATAAAAAAAGATCACATATCTAGGGGCGCCTGGGGGGCTCAGTCGCTTAAGCCCCAACTTCAGCTCGGGTCATGATCTCATGGTTCGTGAGTTCAAGCCCCGCATTGGGCTCTGTGCTGATGGCTCAGACTGTGGAGCCTGCTTGGGATTCTTTGTGTGTGTCTCTCTCTCTCTCTGCCCCTCCCCTGCTCATGCTCTGTCTCTCTCGGTCTCAAAAATAAATAAACATTAAAAAAATTAACATAAAAAAAGATCACATATCTAGGGGCGCCTGGGGGGCTCAGTCGCTTAAGCCCCAACTTCAGCTCAGGTCATGATGTCGCGGTTCGTGAGTTCAAGCCCCGCATTGGGCTCTGTGCTGATGGCCCAGACTGTGGAGCCCGCTTCGGATTCTGTGTCTCCCCCTTTCTCTGCCCCTCCCCCACCCTCGCTCTGTCTCTCTCTCTCTCAAAAACGAATACACATTAAAAAGAGAAGTTAAAAAAGATCACGTATGTACATTCATTCTCATGAACTCATTTTTAGCTTGTGTCTGTCCCGCCTCTTTGTGCACAGAACCTGCAGGTGCGACAGTGAAGGGCCCTCTGCAGGGTGGGGGCCACTCAGGACCGACACAAGGAGCAGCCACGGCTCACATTTGCTTGATTGAAGTGCAGGCTCAGCCCCTCGGAGGGGACGCCCCATCCCCAGCAGGTACAATCCCCCCGGATCTCCCGTTAAGACGATTACTTTCCTAATGAGATTGAGGGCTGAGAAGGCACCGGATCCTAAGGAGAAAAGCTCAAGGTCGGTGCTCAAAGTCGGCCCCTTCGGAAGCAGAGTCTCGGACACGACTAAGCAAAGGACTCGAACCACAGAGCTGCTGGAAACGCCGTTCGCACGTGGCCGGTCATCGGGACAACGTCCATGCTGGGCAACTAACACCAACGGTCCGTGCTTCTGGCCAGAAAGACACGCCATACGGACGAGAGAATTCCCAGCGTGCAAGCTGGAGACAGAACGGTATGTGGGTGGACAGGAGTTCTTTAAAACGGACCGAGGTTTGAGCCCCGCGTCGGGCTCTGTGCTGACGGCTCAGAACCTGGAGCCTGTTTCGGATTCTGTGTCTCCCTCTCTCTCTGCCCCTCCCCTATTCGCGCTCTGTCTCTCTCTGAAAAATAAATGAACGTTTAAAAAAAAAAAAAAAACAGACCCAGGTAATGGGTTTCTTTTGGGGGAGGGACAAAAATGTTCTCAAGTTCACTGGGGGTGACACTCACACGCGACTATAGCCCAAGATGCTGGATTGTACAATTCAAAGAGGCAGGTACGGGTGCCAAGGCCCTGGGGCAGAGCATGTGTGACCTGTTCAGAGAAGAGCTAAAGAACAGAGGTAGGTGCAAAGGCCCTGGGACAAGAACATGTGCAACTTGGTCAGAGAACAGCAAAGAGGAAGGGGCAGGTGCTAAGGCCCCGGAGCAGCAGCATGTGTGAGTTGTTCAGAGAAAAGCAAAAGAACAGAGGCAGTTGCAAAGCCACTGGGGCAGCCGTATGTGTGACCTGTTCAGAGAGAGAAAAAAACACAGATAGGTGCAAAGGTCCTGGGGCAGTGCATGTGTGACCGAGCCATTCAGAGAAGAGCCAAGGGACAGGGGCAGGTGCAAAGGCCCTGGGACAGAAGCGTGTGTGACATGCTCAGAGAACAACAAAGGAGAATGAGCAGGTGCAAAGGTCCTGGGGCAGTGCATGTGTGACCGACCCACTCAGAGAAGAGCCAAGGGACAGGGGCAGGTGCAAAGGCCCTGGGACAGAAGCGTGTGTGACATGCTCAGAGAACAACAAAGGAGCATGAGCAGGTGCAAAGGCCCTGGGGCAGTGCCGTGTGTGACGTCCTCAGAGAAGAGCAAAAGAACATGGGTAGGTGCAAAGGCCCTGGGGCCGCATCGAGTGTGTGAGCTGTTCGGGCAAGACCAAAACAGCATGGACAGGCGCCAAAGCCCTGTGGCAGCAGCGTGTGTGGTCTGTTGAGAGAAGGGCAAGGAACCAGCAGGAGTGCAGGGGGGAGTGAGCAGAGTAGGGAGAGGGGGTGGCGGGTGGAGAGGCCCCAGGCCTGCGGGGCTGAGACACCAGGTGTACTGTTGCCAGCGGAGACCTCCTTGCCACGCCCCCTCCCGGGATGGTGCTCTCGGCCCCCTCCCCCTCCCCACCCGCCGCGCCACCCCTCTGCCCCCCGACGGGATGCGACCGCACAGGTGCTGAGCAGGTGCCAGCCGGCGTGGACCACGTGTGGAGCGCCGCGCGTGCACGTTCGCGCGCACACCCGGGTCCGGAAGGGTCCGCGTCCTCAAGGGTCCGCGTGGCGCACACGGAGCCTGGCTGCGGGCGTCACGGGCGGGGCTCCTGCGGGGAAAGACGGCGCCCGCGGCCCTGCCTTGTGCGGAGCGAGGGGCCGAGCGGCGGCCAAGGGGCGAGGCCAGGCGCGCGGGGCGCGGGGAGGTCACCCCAGGCGTGCGCCCGCCTCAACAACTCGGCGTCAGCCGGTGTCTCGGCTGCGGCGGCGGGAGGAGTAATGGCACAGGCGAGGCCGGGCGCTTGCGAACGACGGACGCGTGCTTGTCGTGGTCCTGGGGCCTGCGCGTCCCACATCCAGAGGCGCGCGGACCCCGGGGTCTGGTGAGGACCTGCTTCCTGATTCGCGAATGCCCGCCCAACCCGCTCCCTGGCGCCGTGGAGGGGCCAGGGGGCTGTCTGGGGTCTCCCAGGGACGCCAATCCTGTTCATGGGGGCTGCGCCCTCGTGCGCTAACCCCCTACCCAAGGCCCCACCTCCTAACACCACCAGCTTCAGGGTCAGGATCCACATACGAATCTCGGGGGCGACAGAGACACACAGCCGGGCACCGGCGCCCTGGTGGGGGGAGCGGAGGGGTGATGCGAGCCTGGGGGGCCGTGCCAGCCCGTGCTGCAGGGAGGGGGTGTGCGCAGGAGCGAAGATGCTCCAGCTGGACAGGGAGGGGGCTGCGGGGAGGCGTCTACACTGCGCAGGATGCGGGTGGCCGCCTGCTTGCACCGCAAGCCGGAGGGAGGGGCTGCTGGCACGGGTCCTGGAGCAGGAAGTGTACGCATGCGCAGTGGGGGAGGGGGGGGGGCACCCTGGCATCCACCGTACTTCCCCAGCCCCATGGGGAGCAAGGAGAGGTGAGCGAGGGGGCGGAGGGGCGGGCGGTGAAGCCGCACACCTGGGGCGGGAACACGGTGCACCCTGGGGCGCCGGCATCCGGGCCTCCAGGGACCCTCCTGACCGAGGGCGTCTCTGCGCCCCCAGACCCGCCGGCGGGAGCCGGCCCCGTGACCTCACCCCGACGCTGTCCCCGTGCACCTGCAGGGCTGAAACCAGACCCCCGTCCTGGACACCGTTGCACACGTTCCCCCACCAAAGTTCATTTATTTTGAGAGTGTCAGCAGGGGAGGAGGAGAAAGAGAACCCCAAGCAGGCCTCCGTGCGGTCAGCGCACGGCCTGATGTGGGTCTGGACCCTGGACAGATCATGACCTGAGCCCACAGCAAGAGTCTGACGCCCAAGCCACCGAGACACGCAGGCGCCCCCACCTTCCCACACTTATGTTCTCTAACGTGTTCCCCAAAATGCAGACGGTGCGTTTCTGGGCAGACACTGGACATTTCTAACAAACTTTGCCTGCGGTGTTCAGGATGGGCCCCAGACGCCCCTGTGACCCAGTGCCCTTGGGTCTAGAGAACATGTCTGCTCTGTTCCTCCATCAGGGTGCAGCCAAGGAGAAACAGGGCCCCCAACAGTCACCTCAGAGTATAAATCCGGGGGGGGCAGGGGGGGAGAGTTGTTCCAACGGCTTTAGATCGGGTGACACAGGGCACGTGAGGTACAGGGGACTTTCTCGGCAAAAGGGTGGACACATGCCGAGGTCCCAATTGCAGACGTGGGGACATCGGCGGCCCAGTGCTCAGGGAGAACCTCAGCGTCAGAAACCGGGAATGAACTAGGATCTCCCTTTGTCGCCCCCCCCCCCGGGGTGGAGAGTCGGCCAATTCACTTGTGTCAAAGTTCAGCCAGGTAGAACCACAACAGATCAGGGGGCGGTTTTGAGTTCCCCACAATGAGATCATGATGCCGCTCACCTAGAAAAAGGCTTGGGGCAAAATGCTATAAAGGAGAGACAGACACAGAGACAGAGGGACAAGCAGACCCCCAACCTCGCCTCCCAAGTGTGTGGGAAAATGCTTGCGGGGTTGAAATATCCCGGTGATTCAGGACACATTGTCTATTCACAGCCCCCACTGTCTGCAAAACAGTCGCCTCGGCCCGAAAGGGAGAAACCCAGGTTCCGGCGCAAGGATAAAACCTCATCAGTGACAAGCATGTTTCAACCGATCTGCACTCCCGCCGATGACCCCTTGTCGGCTGCTAAAATACCCGCAGGAAACAGTTCTTAGGATGTAACTGGCAGTACGTGAGAAAATCCCACCCTCACTCCTGAAGAGAACACGAGCGCCAAGTCCAAAGTGAACCCAGACGGTGTCCTTCACATCATCCCCACTTATCACTGGCCACCCCACTCTCCCCGTGGAATACACGTTAGGGAAAGCGGTTCAAAGCCAGGCACTCTGGTTCCGGATCCACATTCATCATCGTGTTGCTCTGGGGTCTCCAGAAGAATCTGCTGCATGACAACAAAACTCCCCTGGCCTTCATCCCTGTCAAGTGCACAACGTGGCCGAAAGGACGCACTCGTGTGTCGAGCCACAACCCTTTTTCTAACACCCTTTGATATTGTGTGTGTGTGTGTGTGTGTGTGTGTGTGTGGCTAAGACTCCATCGTAAACCATAATGGACACCTCTTCCTGACAGATTTGTTTCTTCCCCGTTTTGCACCAGATACTTCTGAACAAGAAAAATTACCAGAAGACTAAAGAAGGGTATGCCCCATGACCGAGGAGTCAGTCCTCCCCAGAAAGGCCCATCCTTAACGCATACGCAACCAATAACACAGAGTCAAAACACAAAAGTCAAAAACTAACAGGACACCAAGGAGAAACCGCTGCATGTACTATTATGGCTGGAGACGTCAACACTGCCGCTTTCAGGAACAGATGGATCCAGCAGGCACAGGAACAGTGAGGCTGGCCTGGACCGCAGCACTGTGAGCGCTCCACCTTCCTCGTAGCTCGGGATAGCATCAGTGGGTGGGGTATTCAAAACTCAGATTCCTCAGTGGCTTTCCCAGCGATACGCCCTTTGCTGTAGGTCTGGTGCTGGCATTCTCCAGCTTCCTAGGGCCCTCCCCGGACCCCATCCACATACACAGCCCACGCTCTGTGATGGCCACACACACCCGTTGCACCTACCCTGGCCTCTCCCCTGAACCCCTTGCCCACGCGACGTTGACACCTGTTGCCACAAGTCCCCTCCTCACCCCTGCTCTCTGCACCACTGTGTCACCGTACCCCCAAATTCAAGCCCGCCTCCCTCTCCTTTTCTGCCTCCACTTCCCGTTGCTGAACACACCGCCTCTGTTCCCATCACACAGACCTCTGCCCGGAGCACATCGCTCAGGGAGACCCACCTCACTGACCTCACGCAGAGACCTCCCCATGACCTCAGAGACTTCCCCACACCCGGTCCCAGGACATTGCCAAGAGCACAGACCGGACACACGCTCGGTGCTGGGCTACAGGGACCCCGACAGGACTCTTGAGGGGCATTTCCAATCACTGGGCATCTGGGCACATCTCGCACCCCTCGCCCCAGCAGGTGAGGGACGAAAAGCACTGCAGACGAGGAGATGTGCGGGTCGACTGTGTCCCTCGGGGTCAGGGAAGGTGCAGCGAGCTGGGGCGGAAGAGGAACGCCCCCAGCCACACACGTGCTGACAAGCGCTGCCTGTGAATTAAAGACGGACGGATGGTCGGACGAACGGGTGGAGGACCTTTTGGGGTCTGGAGTCCCAGCAGGGCCACGGACGCCTTCCCACCTGTTACAACTGGAGGTGAGGAAAGAAGCACCTTTACTTTGCGTCATTTGTAAAACGGGCTGGTAGCTGTGACCCGAGTGCTTGAGCGGATTTGCTAAGCTTGTACCCCGTGAAAAGAGCGAATGCTGCCTAGGACTCCGGATTCTCCGTCCACACGGTTATTTTACGATAACAGCCCCCCGGCGAGATGCGTCGTTGACCTCGGCCAGAGTGATTTCTATCCTTTACGAATCTGCTCCACTGGGCTCCCCGTTCGGTACCGCAGACCAAAAGGCTCAAACGGAACAAAAGAAGGATGCAAAACACGAGTTCATTGGAAAAAAATTTTATTTCACAAAAAATGCAAACTGGAATAAACACCATCTTCCCTCACGCAAACATTACAGCTGCTTTTAAGTATCTCTCGCGCTTCACCTGGGGAAGCAAATGATTATAAAATTTAACAAGTGTGTAGCCTTAAATCTGTTTGAAACGTTCCAAGTAAAAATAATTTAGCAAAACAGCTTCTTAAAAAAACCACACACGCTAATTCTTGAGGAGGAACCAAAGCTTTTGACCCATCTTCTTTTTTTTCCTTCCGGCTTCGTCACCAGTTTGCGACGCGAAAGCGTGTGAGGCGAGGAAGAGCGCGGGACGGCACGTGGCGACTTGCCCCCCTTCAGGACCCGCCCGCCTGCACGCGGCCGCCAGCCACCGGCCGGACCCCCGGGTTCTGCCGGCGCACCCCCCAAGCGCGCCTCCCGAGCAGCTGAAATTGCGAAGGAAAACCCGCGAAACCACCACCGGGGCAAGGCGCTCTCAAGTTCTCGGGGCCCTGGCCGTGCATCCTCCGCAGTTTGTCCCCAGCGACGGGCCACGGGCCTTGCGTGCAGTCACTGCCCGCGCGGGAGTCACCGAGCGGGACAGAAAAGGCGCGGCGGCTGCGCACTGGTCGCCGCCGCCGCCGCCGGCCGGCGCGCTCTCCCTGATTGCGAGGGACGTGGTGAAGTTAAAGCTATCAGATGAACAGTTTCCGGGGAAAACTAAAGCTGGCGAGCGAGGCCCAGGCCGCCGCCACCGCCGCCGCCGCCCGCGGGACACCGGAAGCGCGGGGTCCAGCCGCCCGGGAGGCCCCCGGGGCCGTGCGCTCCGCGGCGGCTCCCCGGTCCCGGTCTTCGCGGGATGGGGGTGGGGGGGGGAGTGGGGCGAGGAGAGGGGGGCGGGACGGCCTGCATTACCTGTTCCAGGTGCTGCGGTGCCGGCCGGGCGACCCTGAGCGCGAGCGGTCGCGGTCCCCGCGGCAGTGGCGGCTGCGCTTGCGCCCCGAGCCGCCCCTGCGGTCCCGGCTGCGCTCCCGGCGGCTGGAGCGCTCTCTGCTGTGGGACCGGCGCGCGCGGGCGCGCTCGGGGCTGGCGCTGCGCCGCGGGGGGCTGTCGTCCGGGCGCGCGTGCTTGCGGTGGCGCCGCCGCTCCTTCCGCGGGGTCCGCGCGTCGTCGCGGCTGCCCGCCCGCCGCGGCCGGCTGCGCTCCCGCTGGTGCCTGTCGTCGTCCCCGCGGCCCCCGCTGGCCCGGCCGCGGCCCCCGCTCGGCTCGCGGTTGCACTTGTCTTGCTCGGAGCGCGCGTCCTTCCTGGGCGCGCTCTGCTCACAGGCGGCGGCGGCGGCGGCGGCGGCGGCGGGCACGGCCTTGGGCTGCTGGTTGTTGTCGGGGATGCAGGCGAGGACGCCGGGGCAGCGCTTGTCCGGGGAGCCGTCGTCCGCCGCGCCGCGCCGCGCGCCCAGGCCTTCGCGGCAGGGCGCGCCCTCGGCCAGGCTGCCGTTGACGCCGCGGGGCGCGCCGTCGGCGTCCGGGCGCGGCGGCGTCTGCTTCGGGGCGCCGGGGGCCGGCGGGGCCCCCGGGGGGTGCAGGGCGGCGGCGGCGGCGGCGGCGCCCGCGCAGCCGGCCGACACCGTGTGCAGGATGTCCAGCACGGGCTGCAGCAGGTCCGCGTGCGCCACGCCCAGCTCGTCGCGCGCCGGCGGCTCGTCCGGCTTCCTGCTCAGCAGGATGGTGAGCAGCCGCTCGCGCAGCTCCCTCTCCCGGCGCTGCAGCCCCAGCGCGCGCTCCTTCTCCTCCTCCACGCGCCGCAGCTCGGCCTCCTGCAGCCGCCGCCGCTCCTCCAGCCGCTGCAGCCGCAGCGCCTCCTCGCGGTGCTCCTGCTCCTGCAGCTTCACGGCCTGCGGCACAAAGGGGAAGGCGCGCGTGGGGGCTCCGCACCCGCCTGCTGGCGCCGAGGCCCGGGGTGGGGGGGGGTGGGGGGGTACCGGGCGCGCGGTCCGGCCGCGGTGCACCCCCCGCGCCCCCCACCCCGGGCGACAAGCACGCGGCCCGGGGCGGGGCGGGGCTGGCGGGCGGGGCGTGGCCCCGGCCCGCCGGGAGGTCGCCCGCGGTCACCCGCGACGGGGAGCGGAGATGACGGGGCGCACATCCGCCGCCGCGGCCGCTTGGGCGAGCGTCTTCAATATTCACCATGAACCAAGAGCGGAGCTGGCCCGTCTCAGCGCGCCTGCCAGTCTCCTTCCCGGGGACTTATCCCAACTGTAATTAGACAACAGGTTACGGGGTCGCCCCGCGCCCGACTCCGCGGGGACACGCAGCCTGGCCGAGCACAAGGAGGGCCCGGCCAGGTCCGCACGTGTCCCCCGCCCCCGCCTCTCGCGGGGGCTTCTGGCCCGGCCTCTGGGAGGAGCGGGAGGAACGAGGCGGCGCGAAGGCGCTCCTCTTGTGCTGCGCTGGCTGTCAGATCCGCGGCTGCGAGGACGGACGTGGCCCAGCCCGGCTCTGCGGTCCGCCCTGAGCTCCCCGGGGACGCCATGGCGCTGCTCTCCATCGCCAAGATCAGCCCGCACCGCCCCGTCCTGTCGCCCTGCCCACTGGCCTTTGGGGTCACAGCAGAGGGCCTCCTGTCCCAAGGGCCCTGGCCGCTGGCCCGTGGGGTCAAGGCAAGGCCCCTTGTCCAATCGCCCTGGCCGCTGGCCCGTGGGGTCACAGCAGAGCGCCCCCTGTCCCGTCTCCGTCGCCACTGCCTGTGGGGTCACAGCAAGGCCCCTTGTCCCGGCGCCCTGGTCGCTGGCCTGTGGGGTCACAGCAAGGCCACTTGTCCCATCACCCTGGCCATTACCTATGGGGTCACAGCAAGGTCCCTTGTCCCCCCGCCCCGGCCGCTGGCCTGTGGGTATCACAGCAGAGCCCCATCCTGTCGCCCTGGCCACTGGCCTGTGGGGTCACAGCAGAGCCCCCTGTCCCGTCACCCTGGCCGCTGGCCTGTGGGGTCACAGCAGAGCCCCCTGTCCCCAAGGTCCCGGCTGCTGGCCTGTGGGGTCATAGCAGAGCCGCCTGTCCTATCGACCTGGCCGCTGGCCCGTGGGGTCACAACAGAGCCCCCTGTCCTGTTGCCCTGGACGTTGCCTGTGGGGTCACAGCAGAGACCCCTGTCCCGTCACCCTGGCTGCTGGCCTGTGGGGTCACAGCAGAGCCCCGTGTCCCCAAGGTCCCGGCTGCTGGCCTGTGGGGTCACAGCAGAGCCGCCTGTCCCATCGACCTGGCCGCTGGTCCGTGGGGTCACAGCAGAACCCCATCCTGTTGCCCCACCCACTGGCCTGTGGGGTCACAGCAGAGACCCATTCTGTCGCCCCACCCACTGGCCCGTGGGGTCACAGGAGAGCCGCCTGTCCCATCGACCTGACCGCTGGCCTGTGGGGTCACAGCAAGGACCCTTGTCGTGTCGCCCCAGCTGCTGGCCCATGGGGTCACAGCAGAGCCCCAGCCTGTCGCCCCAGCCACTGGCCCGTGGGGTCACAGCAGAGCCGCCTGTCCCGTCGACCTGGCCGCTGGCCCGTGGGGTCACAGCAAGGACCCTTGACCCGTGGCCCCAGCTGCTGGCCCATGGGGTCACAGCAGAGCCGGCTGTTCCGTCGCCCGGGACGTTGCCTGTGGGGTCACAGCAGCGCCCCCTGTGCCGAGGGGCCCCGGGGAAGACGGCGTGCAGCAGGAGGGGAGCCCCGGGGGCTGGGAGACCCTCCTCGAGCTCGGTCGCGCCCTCCCTCTGGGGGACCCGGCGAGCCTGCGCCCCAGCGCCCGGGCGGTGTGCCCGCGGTTGCGCCCGAAGTGCTCCGCGCCCCGTGAGCCTGGAGCGCGCGTTCTGGCGCCCGCGACGAGGCCGGGAGGCCGGCAAGTAGCAGCCGGCGGCGCGGCCGGCGTATTGAGACCCGCGGGGAGGCGCCCTGGCGCGGCCCCCGCCCCCGCCCCCCCCCCCCGCCCCCGCCCCCGCCCCCGCCCCCGGGCTGCAGGCCCAGGACGCGCGCGCGCGCCGCCCCCGCGCGCCCCCGCGCGCCCCGCCTACCTTGGCCCTGCTCAGCAGCTCGGCCACCAGGCGGATGGACTGCAGGTTCCGCTGCGCCAGCAGCAGCTTCCGCTCCTCCAGCCGGATCTTCTCGTGCAGCTTCCGCTGCTCCTCCGCCTGCTGCTTCTCCAGCTTCTTCTGCTGGCGGCGCAGCTCGCGGTCCCGCTGCTTCTGCTCCCGGCGCCGCACCTTCTCCTCCCGCTTCCGCTCCCGCTCCAGCTCCTCCAGCTCCTTCTGCTTCCTGCACGACAAGCGCGCGGCACCGCTCAGCACGACGGACCGCGCGCCCCGGCTCTGCGCGCCCCGGCTCTGCGCGCGCGGGGGCGCCGGCGGGGAGGCGGCGGGGGACGGGCGCGACACCCGCTGTTCCAACGCGCGTCCGCACGCGGGCCGCGGCGGGACCCGAGGATCCGCGCAGGAGGCCCCCGGAGCCTCCGGAGGGCAGGTCTCGCTGGGGAACCGGACGCCGTGAAGGACGCGACCGATGGGCGGGCCTCGCGACACGGAACCTGCTTCTCAACGACACACGGCAGCTGGGGGAGAGGCCGGCGCGCCGAGGACCCCGCCCCCCCCCCCCCCCCCCTCGCAGCGGCAGGCAGGGCCACCCCCGGGACCCCTGGCACGCGGCAGTGCTCACACACAGAAACGGGCACGTACCGCAGGGAGAACGGCCGCCCACGCCACGGACGAATAGAGGCCAGACGGGAGCCTCGTGTGCGCCCGCGTGCTGCCCGGAGGGCCCGCCGCGCGCACACCCCCGTGCTGATGAGTGGGACCCGCCGCGCGCGACACCCGCGTCCTGGCCCAGAGGACACCGCGGCGCACAGACAACATGCTCGCTCACTGCACACAGCCTTCCACCCAGAAACAACTGCTCAGCGCACGACTGATACTCAGAGGTGCTGGCAGGGTGCACGAAGCCCCATCACCGGGGCTCCAGAGAGGCTGTGGGAGTCCCTACACTGAACGGAGGACCCGTGAGCAAAGCCACGCGGAAGGTTCTGGAAGCACCAAGCTACGGGAAAGACCACACACAACAGACGATGCACCTACGAACCCCTTTGCTCCAGAGTCTGGAAAAGGCAAACTCGCTATGACAAAAAACCCAGCACGGGGAATACCAGGCTGTGACCCCCAGGATCCCGTGAGTCCTGGGCTGTGACCCCCGCTGGGGATCCGGTGAGCCCTGGGCTGTGACCCCCCCTTGGGGATCGGGTGAGCCCTGGGCTGTGACCCGCGGGGATCGGGTGAGCCCTGGGCTGTGACCCCCCCTGGGGATCCGGTGAGCCCTGGGCTGTGACCCCCCCTGGGGATCCGGTGAGCCCTGGGCTGTGACCCCCAGAATCAGGGGGTCCCTGAGGGAGCGGACCTGCTGACGGAGTATAAGGAACTCCTGTGACGTCACCAGAGAAAAAGCACCTGGAGACGACTGCTTCCCTTTCCAGCAAGCCCACGGGCCGCCCAGCAGCTTAGGTCCTCTGTGCTCGGCCACGGGCGGGGGGGTCCCCACCAAGAGACCCCAAAGGTAAGCAGGAGACCCCGGGCCCGGTCGGAAAGAGCCCCGGGTGAACCACCCTCACGTGCACCTTGATGGTAGCGTGAGTCCAACCCCAAGGAACACGGTAGGAAAAGTCCCAGCTGCCCTGGGCAGGACGAGACGCAGAGCGCGAGACCGCCAGGAGCCCAGGTGGGACACGCCCAGGCCGCGGAAGGCCAAGGCCAGTCCTGGGCACTCCAGACGTGCAGACGTGCAACCCAGCGAACAGGGCCCGGGGTCAGGGCCCGGGGATCAGGACGCACGTAGGTCCCCGGCCCCCTCACGACCCAGAAGGAAGCTGGGGCCTCACACTGGGACGTGGGAACAGACCCAGGGCCACAGCTCCCACAGAGGGAGGTGTACCAGGGCTCCCTAGCACCCGTGTCCAGGCCCCACAGGTCGGGGCCCAGCTCAGCATCCGTCCAGGCCACACAGGTCAGGCCCCAGCTCACCAACTGTCCAGGCCCCACAGGTCAGGATGCACAACACCGGCCGTCCAGGCCCCACAGCTCAGGGCCCAGCTCACCATCCGTGCACGCCCCACAGGTCAGGATCCACAACACCAGCCGTCCAGGCCCCATAGGTCAGGATCCACAACACCATCTGTCCAGGCCCCAGAGATCAGGATCCACAACACCAGCCGTCCAGGCCCCACAGGTCAGGATCCACAACACGGGCTGTCCAGGCCCCACAGGTCGGGGCCCAGCTCAGCATCTGTCCAGGCCACACAGGTCAGGCCCCAGCTCACCAACTGTCCAGGCCCCACAGGTCAGGATGCACAACACCAGCCGTCCAAGCCCCACAGGTCGGGCCCCAGCTCAGCATGTGTCCGGTCCCCAGCTCACCAACTGTCTAGGCCCCACAGGTCAGGATGCACAACACCGGCCATCCAGGCCCCACAGCTCAGGGCCCAGCTCACCATCCGTGCACGCCCCACAGGTCAGGATCCACAACACCATCTGTCCAGGCCCCAGAGGTCAGGATCCACAACACCAGCCGTCCAGGCCCCACAGGTCAGGATCCACAACACGGGCTGTCCAGGCCCCACAGGTCGGGGCCCAGCTCAGCATCCGTCCAGGCCCCACAGGTCAGAACCCACCACATCGCCGGTCTTAACCCCCGGCACAAAGAGTGAACCAAACCACGTGTCTGGGCCCCACGAGGTCCGAGGCCCGGTGCTCCCCACCTCCCAAGACAGGACGCAGCATCCAAGCTCCAGTCCTGCGTGGAAGCCAACCGGCCACGTGCACGCGCACCCGGGACCGAGAACAGCGGCCGGGCTCCCCAGGGGGCAGCCTGCACACGCAGGCCGCGGAAGCACCCTCTGTGGGAACCTCGCGGCCCCCTCCCCAGCTAGCACCTCGCGTCCAAGCGTCAGCGACCACAGAGGAGGCACCGCCCACTGTCCGGGATCCCTCGGTCCTCCCCGCCTCTGGCCCAGCACACGGGGCAGCTCGTGCTGAGGGCCACGTGCCCACTTCCTCCCACGGACATGGTCCAAGACCGGCCTCTTGAAACTTCCCAGTATTTCGTGGGACGCGACAGGCGAGCGTGTGCGAAGGCAGGTGTGCAAAGGAGGCACGCTGGCCAGGGTAGGCGTGTGTGCGAGGAGAGGCACTCGAGGGCAGGTGAGGGCAGCGCCTGTGCGACAAGTGTGTATGTGAGGGCAGGCGGGGGCGCGAGGGGAGGCACACGAGGGGGCAGGTGAGGGCACGCTGGAGGGGACGCGTGGGCACAAAGGCAGGCGCGTGCGAGTGACGGCCCGGGGGCTCGGGGAGCGAGCGGTCGCAGGCTCGCGCGTAGTGACGGGGCCCGAGCGCACCCGGCCCCGCTGCCCCGCACGCCGCGCAGCGCCTCACGAAGCCTCCCGCCTCTGCCGCCCCAGAGCCGCTGCCTGGGGAGCCTGTTTCTCTGGGAGCCCCCCCCGCCCCCCCCCCCCGCCCGCATCCCGCAGGTGGGGTCCTCCAGCACCACGAGGCGGCCGGCACGCACCCCCCCCGCCCCCTCGGCGGCCCCAGACCCCAGCCCCGCCCGCCGCGTCTCCCGGTGCGCGTCAGGCCGTCCCCGGGCCAGCAGGCCGACTGTCCTCGGGGCGGGCGCGGAGCTGGGCCAGGGCTCTCGCGCCCGGTCGGGGCTTGAGTCCGCTGCCGAAAGGAGGTGCGGACACGCCTTCCTCCGCGTCAGGAGGAAGGTCAGAACACGGCCCGCACGCGGCCGCAGGGGAGACGCCGAGCGCTCGCGACGCAGAGACGATCTCTGCTGGTAACGGGCGAACCCAGCAGGCCCGACGCATCTAAGCTGCGCACTCGCCGAAGGCGGAAAACGCGCCTGCGAAAGCCACGCAGCTGGGGAGACAGGCCAAAGACCGGCCTGGGCCAGCATCTCGCGCACAGCGGCTGTGCGCGGAGGACGTGTGCACACCTGCACGCACACACCTGCACACAGACTCCCGCACACGTGCACACACGCGGCCGCACGCGCGTGAACGGCCAGGCACGCGCGCGCTCGAGCCCGCACCCGGAAGCGCGGTGCCCGGGCGCGCGCGCGCGCGCGCCGCGCGAGCAGGCAGGCCCCGCGGGCGCGCACGTACCTTTCCTCCGCCCTCTGCCTCTCCTCGGCCTCCTTCTCCCTGCGCTTCTGCTCCTCCCTCTGCTGCTCCAGCTCCTGCAGCTTTTGCCTCTCGAGCTGCCGTTTCTTAATGGAGGCGTCGCTCAGGTGCTTCGTGGAGTCGAAGGAAACCTGCGGGCGAGGGCGGCACGGAGCACGGTTCGCCACGGGCGGCCGCGGGCCTCAGCTGACGGCGGCCGGCTCGGCCGCGCCGCACGCAGCGCGCTCGCTCCGCGGAGCCCTGCCGGGGAGCGAGCGCGGGTGTCGGCCGCCGCGCTGCCTTCGTGGCCGGGGACTGGGCTTCCCGACGGCACACGCTGCCTTCGTGGCCGGGGACTGGGCTTCCCGACGGCACACGCTGCCTTCGTGGCCGGGGAGTGAGCTTCCCGACGGCACACGCTGCCTTCGTGGCCGGGGACTGGGCTTCCCGACGGCACACGCTGCCTTCGTGGCCGGGGACTGGGCTTCCCGACGGCACACGCTGCCTTCGTGGCCGGGGACTGAGCTTCCCGACGGCACACGCTGCCTTCGTGGCCGGGGACTGAGCTTCCCGGCGAAGCCGCAACGTGACCCGGACGTGACCCGGCCTCAGCGATGACGTCCCCCCGTGACGCCGGGCGGTCTCGCAGCGTGCCGGCGGGATCCCACCGCGCGCTCTGGCCGAGGCCGCCACGGCGCGTCTGCCTCCGCTAACGAGGACGGCCAGCGCTCACAGGGGCACGCGGCCCCCGGGTCGTCCAGGAGGCCGGCGAGGCCGACCCCAGTGCGAGGTGGCGGCGAGGGTCTCCGCCTGTCACCCCGTCCCCCACACGGGAATGCTCTGACATCCGCGTCCGGATGCGACTGTGTCCAAGGCCGAGTGCGTGTGGCCGCGGGTTTCGCCTGCACCTGCGCTGGCCGGGCGTGCGGCCGCCCTGCCGGAGAGCCAGCTGCGTGCGTGCGTGCGTGTGTGTGCGCGTGCGCGCGCGCGCGGCGGCCGCGAGACAGGCCCCGGGGGGCCGGCGCGCGGGGCGGGGCGGGGCGGGGCGGGGCGGGGCGGGGCGGGGCGGGCGCTCACCTTGATGTTGCAGGCCACGGCCTTGCCGTCGTCGCCCTTGTACATGAGCTTCATGCCGCGCAGGGCGCTCATGGCCTGGATGAAGCCCCCGTACTCGCGGTACTGCACGTACGCCTCGAAGTTGAGGTGGCCGCCGAAACTGAAGGTGTGGAAGTTGCGGCCGGTCATCTCCTCGCGGTAGGGGTCCAGCATGGGGATGTCCACGTGGCGGATGGCGCCGAACTTCTCGAACACCTTGACCAGCACCTGCTCGCTGGGCTTCTCGGAGCCCGAGTCCTTGAGCGCGAACCACTTGCAGGGCAGGCCCTCCAGGTGGATGGTGTCGGGCCGCTCGCCGGGCAGCGTCTCGTTCATGTCCTCGGCGTCGCGGAAGAAGGAGTCCCAGTCGTGGCGCGTGGGGAAGTCGATCCTGAACTCGGCCGCGCGCACCTTGAGGATGTCGGAGAAGCCGCTGAGCTTGATGGTCTTGCCGTCCAGGCAGGCGAGGAAGGCCTTGACCAGGCCGCGGTTCTCCACCTCGCCCTCGAAGCGGATGAAGTCCATGGTGCTCTTGGAGATGCGCAGCGTGGAGAACTGGTGGTGCTGGACCATGGCCTTGAGCCTCTCCATCACCTCCCAGTTGGAGATGGCCTTGCCCGGCTGCTTCAGCTGCGGCAGCGCCACGCTGATGCTCATCTTGGTGATGGGCTTCAGGTACAGGCCGTGCGCGGCGCACAGCTCCACCGCCTCAGACGTGTCGTGCACGATGGTGGCCGCGGCCATAGCCGGGCGCTGGCGCCTGAAACACACACACACACACCACACGCACACACACGGCGGCGGTCGGGGCCGGGGTCGCGGCGAGGGTCCGCGCTGTCCGCGGGCCGCCAGGGGACAAACGAGTCTGCGTTTGGCTCCTCAAAAGCCGCGGCCGCCTGACACGAGGTTCTGTCTCCTCGAACCGAACGGAACACAAAACGGCCGTGACACACCATCGGAAGGGCCCAGCGGCCAAGCGGCGGCGGGCGCCCAGCCGCAGCCAGCCTGCAGGAGCGGCTCTCCCAGGGCCGCCGGCGTCGAGGGGGCGGGGACAGCTGCCACCCCCACCGCAGCGGGCGCACGCACGCACGCACGCACGCACGCACGGCCCGGAACCGTCCCGCGCGCGCCCCTGCGGCTGCAGGCAGGACGGGACAGCGCAGGGCAGGGCTCCCGACTCCCTCCGGCAGCGTGCATGGAGGATGGGGCCCCCCAGGAACAGGAAGGAAGTTTCTGGCCGAGACAAGATCTGAAGCGTCAGCTTCAGTGACTCTGGGACTGGCGCGGTCTCCTGCTTGCCCGAGGCCGAGCGACAAGCGCGCAGGGCCCCTCCCGAGCCAGCAGCCCCCAGGGCGCACCTGTCCTCCCCCGCCTTCTCCGGGCAACACTTCCCCACTGGGCGGACCGGGGTTGGGGGGGGGGGGGCTCTTCCCCCACCGGAAAGCCAGGCTCCGCCACAGGAACCCAAACAATACAGGTGCCTGCTCCCGCCCCCACCCACGCCCCCACCCACGGGCGGCGTCCTCCCAGGCTTGTGGCGAGGCCCTGAGGCACGGCCCCGGGAGCGGCCCCCACTCGGGCGGGTGCTGGCACAAGGCACAGTCCGGGGCACGGGTGACAGGCTCTGGCCTTGGCTGCGACCCAACACCCGCCCCAGGACACCAAGGGCCACACAGGGCAGCACCCCCACCCCGGTCGCCTGCTACCCACCTCCCCTGGGGCCCCGCGTCACCCCTCCACAACCCCACCCCCTGTGACGTCACTCCCCCACCCCCAGCTGCCCGACCCCAAGCTCTGGCGTCCACTGAACATTACCCTGCGGACCCCGGCCCCGCAACGCCCCAGGACAAGCCCATCCCCCCACCCCTGGGCCATGGCCTGCAGGCCGCACCGGCTGCCCCAGGACCCTTGGCCTCTCCACCGCCCTCAGTCTCCCCAGCACTGCCCAGTCCTTCGCCTACACAGGCCCCCGCCCCCAGTGCCCGCCTCATATCCCTGCTGCCCCCACCCCTGCCCCCAGCCCCCACAGCCCTGAGACCCCCACCCCCTGGAGCTCCCAGCCCCCATCCCTGGCACACTCTGTCCCCCTCCCCTGCCACCGGCCCCAGAGACCCGCACACCAGGACCACCGCTGCCCTGGACCCTGCAGACCTGGGTCCCCAGCAGACCCCGGCTCCAGGAGCCCCTGAGACCCGGTGTCCCCAGCTCCACAGACGCCAGCATCACCCCCCCTCCAGCCCCTTCCCCGAGACCCAGGGCTTCCCAGGCTTCAGCCGCCCCCCCCCCCCCCCCCCCACCCGCGGCCTCCAGCCCCAGGGCATCCCTCGCCCTCTCTCAAACCCTGGACTCCACGGCCTTCATCCCCTTCCCCAGTTCCCGGGGACCCCCGCAGACCCCGAACCACCGGCCCTCGCAGACCTCAATCCACCCAGAGGCAGCGACCCTCAGAGACCCCGAACCCCTACAGTTCCAGAGCCCCTAAAGCCCCCTGTCCTCACAGAGCCGGACTCCCAAAGACCCCGTGACGCTGGCCCTCGCAGACCCCGGAGCCCCCGTCCCCCCAAAGCACCCGGCCCTCAAGACCCCGGAACCCCGGAGTCCCCGTCCCCTCAGAGCCACCGAACTTCGCAGACCCCAGACCCCCCAATCCCCCAACCCTCGCAGACCCCGGACCCCCTGTCCCTCCAAAGCACCCAGCCCTCAAAAACCTCAATCCACTAAGAGGCAGAGACCCAGACCCCCAGAGTCCCCGAGCCCCTAAAGTCCCCAGCCCTCACAGACGAGGACCCCCAAAGACCCCGTCCCCCCAGAGACCCTACCCTCGCAGACCCCAGAAACCTTGACCCTCGCAGACCCCAGACACCCCATCCCCCCAAAGCACCCGGCTCTCGCAGACCCTGGACCCCCGAAGCCCCCAGCCCTCCGGAGCCCCCGACCCTCGCAGACCCCGGAGCCCCGGAGCCCCTGTCCCCCCAAAGCACCCGGCCCTCAAGACCCCGGAACCCCGGAGTCCCCGTCCCCTCAGAGCCCCCGAACTTCTCAGACCCCAGACCACCCAATCCCCCAACCCTCGCAGACCCCGTCCCCCGGGGCCCCCGGCCCTCGCAGACCCTGGACCCTCCCAAGCCCACGTCCCCCCAAAGCACCTGGCCCTCACAGACCTCAATCCACCCAGAGGCTGAGACCCTCAGAGATCCCAGACCCCCAGAGTCCTCGAGCCCCTAAAGTCCCCAGCCCTCACAGACCCGGACCCCCAAAGACCCCGTCCCCCAGAGGCCCTGGCCCTCGCAGACCCCGGAGCCTCCGTCCCCCCAGCCCTCACGGACCCCAGCCCTCCGGAGCCCCCGACCCTCGCAGACCCCGGATTCCCGGAGCCCCCGTCCCCCCAAAGCACCCGGCCCTCACAGACCTCAATCCACTAAGAGGCTGAGACCCTCAGAGACCCCAGACCCCCAGAGTCCCCGAGCCCCTAAGGTCCCCAGCCCTCACAGACGAGGACCCCCAAAGACCCCGTCCCCCCAGAGACCCTACCCTCGCAGACCCCAGACACCCATCCCCCCAGAGCCCCTGGCCCTCGCAGACCCTGGACCCCCTATCCCCCCAAAGCACCCGGCCCTCAAAGACCTCAATCCACTAAGAGGCAGAGACCCAGACCCCCAGAGTCCCCGAGCCCCTAAAGTCCCCAGCCCTCACAGACGCGGACCCCCAAAGACCCCGTCCCCCCAGAGCCCCTACCCTCGCAGACCCCAGAAACCTCGACCCTCGCAGGCCCCAGACGCCCCATCCCCCCAGAGCCCCTGGCCCTCGCAGACCCGGACCCCCCGTCCCCCCAAAGCACCCGGCTCTCGCAGACCCTGGACCCCCGAAGCCCCCAGCCCTCCGGAGCCCCCGGCCCTCGCAGACCCCGGAGCCCTGGAGCCCCCGGCCCTCACAGACCCCGTCTCCCCAGAGCCCCCGACCCTCGCAGACCCCGTCCCCCCAGAGCCCCCGGCCCTCGCAGACCCCGGACCCCCGGACCCCGAAGACCCCGGCCCGCCGGACCCCCCCGGCCCGGTTCGCGGAAGAGGGTGGTCGCAGGTCGTCGCTTACCGGCGCGGGGCTCCGCTTGCGCCCCCGGCCGCCGCCGCCCAGGCCCGAGCTCACCGCCGTCCCCCGACGACCCCGGCAGCCGCGGCCTCTCTGCCCGGCGCCGCCACCGTCCGCCGGAGGCGCCCCAGACGCCACCCGCCGTCGCCGCCGCCCGCCCGCCCCTGTGACGCATTTCCCCTTCCGGCGCTCGTGCCCGCGGAAGCGGCCGCGCGGCAGCTCCCGGTTACGCCGGACGGCCCTGGCCCCGCCCCCTGGGGCGGGACTTCCGGGAGGCCCCGGGTGAGGGCGGGCCGGCCCTGGCTTGGCACTGCGCGTGCGCGGCTGAGCCAGTACGCTCCGCGCCCCCCCCCCCCCCCCCCCCCCCCCCCCCCCCCCTCCAGCCGCCACCTGTCCCCGAGCCCAGCCGGAGGCCTCACCTGGGGCGGCGCAGCTCCGTCCTCTGCCTGGAGCCGAGCAGGGGACGGGCCCGTGCTTCTGTCTGAATTTCCAGTATAATCGTCCATGGTACGGAACACAGCAGTAAGAGCGGCCTCTAAGTCTCCTATTTACTCTTTAGTTACTTTTACTCACCGTTTATGTCCCTCCTGAAATATAAGTAGACTATAGGATACAATTACATAGGAATATGTAACAAGTGCATAATATTTTCATACTTGAGCAATTTCATGTTTCTTACTTTGGTATAACTGGTTTTCAAATACGTAAGATTTAAATGCCAACATATGATGCCTTTTACAGGTAATATATATATGTTTTTTAAACAATAATATGCCAACGTATAATGGCATAACATAATTATAAGCTAACAAATTAGAATTCAGTAAGCTCCCACGTTATGCCAGGTGCTGCCGGAGGCACGTCCTTCTCATGCCTCAAAGACAGTATCTCAAGACGCAATGCATTTCACATGTAATATGCGGTTTGTCAATAACAATATACCTATGTGTAATGGCGTCATGTCATTACAGATTAAAAGTTACAATCCATTAAACTCCCCCGCTGATGCTTCCACCATGTCACAAGTCTGCATAGTGAAACTCCAGGGTGGACACCAAGTACACAGACCCTCCATTGTTCAACACGGAGCGCCAACACTGAAGCATTTGCTTCCCAGGGGGGAGGGAGAGGGGTGAGGGGACCCTGAGGTCAAGTGGGCTCCTGGATGGCTGTGGGGGTGCTCTGTGTGAGTCATGTGGTCCTGCTAATGAGCTGACCATGCAAACTAATATGATCACGAGGTCCTCCTCATGAGGAGGAAACAGACGGTCTGGGGTCCCTCAGAAATGGGAACACTGTTTGAACCCAGGCAAGCGTCTCAGTGGGGCTGTGCCCCTGTCTTTGGTTTCTCCTTCCTCTTGGGAATAGAGAGATGTTTGGGGTTCTCGTTAAAACCTTCTCCCCGAGGCTGCCCACAACTCAACGATGGCGTGTTTCCCTCGGGAACTGTTAAATTTGGAAACTGTTTTTCTCCTCTGCTCTCTGAAGCATTTGCAAAGCAAATTAAGAAATGAGATACTCCTTCTGAACGTGCACACTGAAGAAACGGTTATACTAATTTCAAAAACGTTCAAGGAAAATCCTTTTACATTTTGGGGCAAGACTTCCCTCCTATGGATGCACCTCACAAATAGAAAAACAAGGCCCCTAATATCTGCGGCCGTAATCTTGTGTCCTGTTATGGTGTGTGTATAGTGATATACGTCACCTCTTACCAACTGTGAATGGGGGTTGGGAACATGATGGGATTTGCTCCCAAGACTCTATGGCAAAGGTGGAGGAATTTTGCAGCTGTAATTAAAGTCCACAATCAGTTCATTCAAGCACATCGAAAGAAAAATTCCTGTGGGTGGGCCTGGCTTAATCAGGTGTAGAAGTTAGAATTAAGAAGGGCTCGAGATTTGAAGCAGCGAGACACAGCCTCATTACCTTGAAAAAGAAGCCATCTGCCTTATGGAGAAGAGCATTTGGCAGGATTTGGTGGCTGGCCTCTAGGGGATGAAGGCGTTAATGCTCCAACCACAAAGAACTGAATTCTTCTAACCACCAGTGAGCTTGTAACACAGCCCCGAGTCTCAAATGAGAACCCCACATCCTAGCTGACACCTTGATTTCAGCTTTTTGAGTCCCTAAGCGGATATGCAGTCAGCTTGTGCCTGGACTACTGACCTACAGAAACTGAGATGTTTTATAATGTGTCTATCCCAGGGCACTTGGGTGGCTCAGTCGGTTAAGCGTCTGACTCTTGGTTTCGGCTCAGGTCATGATCTCACGGTTCGTGGGTTTGATCCCTGCATCAGGCTCTGCACTGACAGCACAGAACCTGCTTGGGCTTCTCTCTCTCCCTCTCTCTGACCTTCCCCTGTTCGTGCTCACTCTTGCTCTCTCTCTCTCCCTAAAAAAAGAAAGGTTTACAAGTATGAATAAATAAATAAAATGTGTCTATCACACACTTATCACATGTGGGCGGGGGAGACTTGAACCACAGAAGTGTATCCTCTCTAGTTCTCAAGAGCAGAATCTGAAATCAGGATGGCAGGACTGTTCCTGCCATCGGAAGCTCTAAGGACGAGGCTGTTCCAAGCCTCTCTCCCGGCTCCTGGAGGTTGTCCACAATTCCTTGCTTGTGGCCCCATCCGTCACCACATGAACATCTTCCCTCTGTGTGTCTGTCTCTATGCCTCCTCTTGTCGTGAGGACAGCAGGCACGTTGGGTCAGAGCTCACCGATCTCCACCGGGACCTCATTATCTAACTGACTAGGGCTGGCACAGAGGGACCCAGGTCCCTGCTAGATGTAGGCATTCAATGAGACCAGCAAACTGGACGCTTGGTTCTAAATGCAGAACCCACCCAATTCTGGCTGCCCTCTAGATTAGACACTTCCCTCCAGGTTAGACCCCTCCTCCACTCTGGATTGGTATCTTTCCCTTTGACCCAGATTCAGAGATGCCATTAATGTACCTCTACAAGAAAAATGCCTGACGATGTAAGTGTGTAGATGTCCGTAAGTGTAACCATACGTGAATACCTATGCATCTATCTATCCGTTATCTATCCATCCATCCAACCATCTATGCATCCATCCATTTTTCCACCTGTTCATCCTCTGACCCACCCATCCGTCCATCTGTATGTGCATTCGTGTCCTCCCTACCCACTCAATGCCTCCATGCACCCTCCACCTGCCCACCATCCACCAGTCAACCCATCTCTCCATCCATCTACCCATCTATCCACTCATCCACCATCCATCCACTCAGCCATCGAACATCCCGCCATCGAACGGACTCTACATCCAAGCCATCTCTGTCTCCATCCATCCACCTCATACATTCATGCCTCTGAAACCTTTATTCAAAGCAACTCCTTTCCACCGGGTGGCGCACCACGACCCGAATGAACACTAGATAGAGTAACACTAGAGTTCACTAGAATGAACACTGCCATGTTAATCCTCTGGTCTGGTCTGAAGCCAAAGGTCTCGAGGGTCACGTAGTTAATCCCTCATCCGTCCTCAGCAAAGGCGTGCTGCGTGGTTTCCCATGAACGTTACCCTATTTACGAAATCCACCCTGTGCAACTCATCCTCTTATTAGAAAGTTTATTTATCCCAGAAATTTTAACTCAGCCGCTGCCTTCTAAGCAGCAAGATAAAAAGGGTATTCTGTTATGTTTAGAATAGCCACACTGTGAGTTAGAGACGGGGCGGGAACTTCACTCCTCTGCTGGCATTGGGTGTGTTGATTAGGCTGACTTTTGCAACGCGATTCAACAAGGTCTATTAATTACCATTTTTCATGTGCCCACCTTCTCATCAATTCACCGATTCTCGTCCTGGAAGCTCATCCTATGGAATTATTCCCCACAGCCGGGGCGCCTGGGTCGTTCGGTCGGTTAAACGTCTGACTTTGGCTCAGGTCGTGATCTCACAGTTCCTCAGTTTGAACCCATCGGGCTCCGTGCTGACAGCTCAGATTCTGTGTCTCCCTCTCTCTCTGCCCCTCCCCCTGCCCCGCTCACGCTTTCTCTCTCTCTCTGTCTCAAAAACATTTTTTTAAATTTTAAATAATAAAACGTATGAAAAACAAATTATTCCCCACAGATACACAAAGGCGTATTTACAAGTTATATTGCATACAAGTATGCACACACATGTATGTGGATGTATGTGTGTGAAGCTCACACACATTTTACCTGTATATACTACACACATATATTCCCTGTATGTGTATAAGTTACATGTGCAATGAATGCTTCTGGCAGCATTAATTATGAGAATTGGAAGCAGCCCAGTGCACGTATTTAAGGTGCTGTGTAAGACAGATAGTACACCCCCTACGCTGAGTCAGGCAGAGGTACTCACTCGACACGATGAAACATTACATGAGCACGGCATGCTGCACACAGGCTCCATGCCCTCACTGATGTGATGGCATGGCATTCAAATTTTATTAATGTTTATTTGTTTTTTGAGAGAGAGACACACACACACAGTCTGAGCTGTCAGCACAGAGCCGGATGTGGGGCTTGAACTCGCAGACTGCGAGATCCTGACCTGAGCTGAAGTTGGATGCCTCACCGACTGAGCCGCCCAGGTGCACCCATGGCATGGTATTCAATGCTGGCTTCAGAGTGTGGGAGCAGCACTTGGGGGATGGGGAGTGGGAGGTGAGGCACTGGAAGAAATGGAGAAAGCGGGATGAGGAGGGACAAAGGACTTCTAACTAAATCAAGGGTGTCTGCCTGATTGCAGAGGCAGGGGATAACGGAGATAAGAGTGACCCTGAGGACCCAGGCTCTGCCCACCGGGTGAGGTCCATGATACAAAATGCATGGGGAAAACCGACTAAGAGAGGCTCAGTTTGGGGCAGGAAGAAGGCAGGTGGGTCCAGTTGGGTTGACGCTGGTTTGGACACGGCTGCAGCCTTCATGTGAGGTGTCCAGTAAGATCAGGGGCTCTGAACGAGTCCAAGAGCAGGAAAAAACATGACACGGGAGCTATAGCCCTGGGATGGAAGGAAAAGAAACTGAATAATACATCAATCCATGCATCCTTCCACCAACTCATCTATCCTTCCATCCGTCCATTCATCTATCCATCCATACATTCATCCATCCTCCTTCCTTCCTTCCATCCGTCCACTTATACTTCCATCCATCCATCCATCCATGCATCCATCCATCCCTCCGCCCATCCATCCATCCCTCCGCCCATCCACCCACCCATCCGCCCATCCACCCACCCATCCACCCATCCACCCACCTATACACCCATCCATCCATCCATCCATCCATCCATCCATCCATCCATCCGTCTAACTGTCCTTCCATCCATCCATCCATCCATCCATCCATCCATCCATCCTTCCATCTCTCCTTCCATCCATCCATCCACCTGTCCACCTGTCCATCCATCCATCCATCCATCCATCCATCCACCCACCCACCCATCCACCCATCCACCCATCCACCCATCCACTCATCCATCCACCCACCCATCCATCCATCCATCCATCCGTCCATCCATCTGTCCTTCCATCCATCCATCCACCTGTCCACCTGTCCGTCCATCCATCCATCCATCCATTCATCCACCCACCCACCCATTCAACCATCCATCCATCAATCCATCCTTTCATCCA